>NC_136991.1:43526266-43627400 GCF_032717465.1 Coenobita brevimanus
TTATTGTTTGTTTTCTACATATTAAATGCAGGTTATGCAAAAACTACTTACCATAGTTCGAAAATATAAACTGATTCCCATGATAAGTTCAGTGATAGGAGAGAGAGAGAGAGAGAGAAAGAGAGAGAGAATTTGCATTTATTTTGCATATTTTTATTTTCCTGGTATATTAATTATGTGTTGATTGAACTACTTCACACTTATTTTGCTGACGATTTAGTTGACTGATTTAGATTCTTTGTCGAGAAAACACAAAAATGTACCACAACCCCTAAATATATTGTAATTTTCAGCTCGAGGATGTCCTTTATAGTTTATTGTTGCGACCACAAAGCGATTTTTTTCAGCTTGAGAAAGAACCCCAGTAGTGAATGAGGTACTGAATGCGATATCCGACCCGCTCAGTTCCAAATGCCTTTCCTACTGTGAATATGTAAAAATAAAGACGTCGTTTATAGAAATGAATAATCCCTTCTCTATGGTAACATTATTTTTGTTCTTGCTGTTTTCTTCTGTCTTCCATTGTTGTTTGTCTTCGTTTATTCATCCATGGATTGTCATCATTGGGTGAGAGGGATTATGTTGGTAATTGAGAAGGGCTGGGTGATGTTGGTAATTGAGGAGGGCTGGGTGATGTTTGTAATTGAGGAGGGCTGGGTGATGTTGGTAATTGAGGAGGGCTGGGTGATGTTAGTAACTGAGGAGGGCTGGGTGATGTTGGTAATTGAGGAGGGCTGGGTGATGTTAGTAACTGAGGAGGGCTGGGTGATGTTGGTAATTGAGGAGGGCTGGGTGATGTTAGTAACTGAGGAGGGCTGGGTGATGTTGGTAATTGAGGAGGGCTGGGTGATGTTAGTAACTGAGGAGGGCTGGGTGATGTTAGTAACTGAGGAGGGCTGGGTGATGTTGGTAATTGAGGAGGGCTGGGTGATGGTAATTGAGGAGGGCTGGATGATGTTCTGATACAAACCTGGCTACGTGAACGTGATCGGATTTATTTCAGGATACCACTGATGGGTGGATGTTGGGGGGGGGGGAGGATGGATTGTAATGTACTGCTCTAATCGAGATGTTTCTCCATTGCAGGTGTTGGGGTGTCAGGAAGTGGGGTGCTCTTGAAGAGGATTTGATAATGTTTGTGTGGTGACTGTTTTGTACGTAGTTGTTTCGTTGCTATGTAACAGCGTACCGTATCTCACAAACCGCAACCAACTGAGCATTTCAATTACCATTTTCGTATTCAGCAGATCAGTATTACCCAGAATTGAATGATTTTATCTCTGAAGCAATTTCATTGTCGAACAGTGTCATCAGACTGATATTAAAAACGGAAGATGAAATCCACTGGCACAGAGGAGGGCAATGATCACCAAGGAGCGTGGTGGGCAAGGTCCAGCTTCTCTGTCTTGGCATATATCGGTTTATTTGACTTGGCTTCTCTGCTATCGGTGTACCTGTGATCTGACCTCTGCTTGTCTCTGTCTGAATTCTGTGCCTGTCAGTCCAATCGAGCCAGTAGGTATGTGGCTGTGTATGAAGTATTGTATGTAAAATAAGGTAGTTCTGTTCAGCAGTTTAATACTTTCCTTTGTATCTTCATAAAAGTGTCTTTCATTTATTGCAGGTTTTGGCTGTGAATCATACAGCTGCCATCAACGCACTTGGGAATTAATTGATTCCAGTTAATTGTAGATTATTGTATTCATGTAAGAGAAGTCCAAGTCTAAGAAGTCAAAGGTTAGAGGCTGTTAATTTATCCCTCGGCTGCCGTAGAGGCAAATATGGCTTTTATAGAGACCAACACAAGATACCCCTGTTCATTTGTAATTAATCCTGGCAGTCAGAGGTTTAAGGGTGTGCTGGTAAGACGAGTGCGAACAACATCGTTATCGAGTATCATTTGAGGAAAATATTTCTTAAGAATAATATTTCGATCTAGCGAGCAGTCTCACTCAAGAGAAACAGTGTGTCTTGGTAAAAGCTTGTCCTTAGTAATTAATTAATCTGGCTAGATTACATGCTTTTTGTAATGGTTTTTTCTCAAAATGGGATACTTAACATATTGTACATATACCTGTTGTTGTTTACTTTCGTTAATAAAACTTTCTCCGTATCCGTCTCGTCTCCCTTCGTCTTCCCATCCCTATAGACTTATGACCTAGTTTAGTATATGGGAATCTCTAAAAATAATGGTAATAATTTTGATGTGACTAAATCGTGGATGAATGCCACTGATAAGAGTCCACATGTCATCCTTCGATTTCATTTAGTTAATAATGAATAATATTTTCAATAGCTAGGGCAAATGGGATTCACCTGACATGGTTGGAAATGCATTATATTCCGACAAGCTTGAATTTTTGTGGGGACCAAAAATTAACTTCATAGCAAGGGAGGTATCATGACGTCTCATTGTCCTTTTCGCGGACATTGGAGCTTGCTGGAGGTTACTAACCTTATTTGTTCATCCAAAGTTCCTTCATGTAGTCCTTTGTCAGGTGTTTTCATCAGTAACGTAAAGGCCCAGGGCCCTGTCGTACTACTACTACTACTACTACTACTACTAATACTATTAATAATGAGTAATAATAATAGTAATAATAATGATGATGATGATTAATAATAATAATAATAATAATAATAATAATAATAATTATAATAACGCTTAGTTTTCTGTACTTCAAAGAAAAAGTCCTGTAATGGTAGAGAGAACAAACTTTGTGGCGTCATCGTGGTGAAGGGATTAATTGGCAACAGTATTGGTCAGGTGAATCCCAAATGAGGCAGCATCAACATTCAGTATTTGATTTTGGTTCCCAATAAGTACTGAATAATGCTTTTCTTTTACATTCACACACATTCATAGTTAACGATATTTAAAATACACTTTTCAGCACGCCACTGAAAACAGGAAAGAAGGCCATGATTCAGAACGTTTCCAAAAATTCCACCCCGAATTGAAAAAATATTCAGCACACAAAGCCAGAGTGGAGGGAAAAATGTACCAAAATATTTAAATTCTCGAGCAACCAGTGACGGAATGTTGGGATTGGCAGTGAAGGTGGTGGTGGAGAGGGCGGATTGGTATGTGGTATGCAGAAGGTGGTGGTGGTGGTGGTAGAGTGAGGCGGGGTGTGGTAATGTAGTAGTGGGGTGATGGTGGTGTGGTGGAATAAGATGTGGTATTTTGATGTTAGGGTGTTATGAGTTGATAGTGGAGTTGAGTAAGATGTAGTTGGCGATGGTTGAGTGAAGTGAGGTGTGGTGGGGTGGGGTGGTTTTCAGTGGAGTGAGAAGTGGAGTCAGGAGTGGGAGGGGTAAGCTAGGGGTGTAATGGGTGATACAGGTATGGGAGAGGTAAGGTAAGGGTATGAGAAACGAGACTGGGGTTGAAGAACAAGACAAGACCAGAGTTGCTAAGGATCTTGGACGAGCTATAGGAGCACAGTGGTGTGTGGGAAGAGGGCCTAATGGTACAAAATAATTGAGTGATACCAGTCGGTTACGTAACACATAAGGGTAGTAAGATGTACAATATGTGTGTGTGTGTGTGTGTGTGTGTGTGTGTGTGTGTGTATTAAAACAACACCCACGGACTGGAGTGTCACTAGCCATGCAAAAAAAAAAAAAAATTGTTTCTTCCTTATCAGACATGCTTCTCTTCCCGCTGCCTCTTATCCTCCTTCACTCTTATCCAATTCCCGTCCCCCACCACCCTGCATTATTAAATGTTCATCATTATAATGATGTTACCGAAAGCTTTAAAGTGTCAAAAATACCCGAGAACGTTACGATGCACACCAAGTAACAGAGAATGTCAAGCCAGTTGTGATAGTAGATGAAGATGTCAGCTGTAAAAAAAAAAAAATAAAAAAAAAAAAAAAAATAACGCAACTTTCTATTTATTTATTTATTTATTGTAAAATTATAAGTACCAGGTAATGCCCATGATACCAGAAGATTCCGGGTCTTATGGTGTTGCGTGGTGAAAGTTTAAGTGGCAGGAGATACCGATGCTCGTAATGATAATGGATGAAAGTAAAAGTATCAGAAAATACTTCCAAATACGTAATATGTTACCTCAAAATGACGTTGGTTGGAATTTACAGTACTAGTCAGTGCACAGATCAGGGAGGCAGTATAAAAGTTTAAATTACCCCAACCCTTGCAAAATACCCTCAGTGCTAAACGGGGATGCCCCAGACTGCGCCTTAACCTTTAACCTCCCACCTCCCCGTCTGTCTTCGTTATTAACTAGTAAAGCACCCGGCAAACATTGCCCAGACTACAACACGCAAGCGTCGCTTTACACATCTAGGTCCCTTTGTCAGTTACCTTCATGCCTGTCAGTTTTAGGTAATAGAAAAATAATCTCGAGGTCACTGCCAAGGGTAAAGAGTCCTCGCCCAGGGGTCTCGTGATAAGCCCGGGAATCGAACGCAGGGCCTCTGTTGCGAGTGTGCTTCCGAATTTCTCACACCACCTGGCCACCCCTACCCCTGCCTCCCTGCCTCGTTGGCCTTAACAATTTGTGTGATGGAGCTGCGGCAGGGTTAACCCAGCCAGGACATGAAGGGTTGTGTGTCGTGAGGTCGTTTATGTGTAAAACATCCAAACCAATTTACTGGATAAACAAGGCTTCAAAAACAGTTAACTGTTCTCACACATAATTTTGTTTTCCGTATTTCCTCACTTGGAAAAGTTTGAGGGTATAAGTTGAAACAGTCTTGTACACAAGTTCAGAAAGTCATTAAATACTGCTCCTGGTGCTAGGGTCCAGAGTCTGTTTTTACATAAGCTCTCCTAATAAGTTACGTTTAACATTTGTTACGTAGCCAATGATTTCATCATCCTTTGTGTAATTCTAACGTACAGTGTGCTGCCTGTTTGATCACGAGCGTGTTCTGCCTCAGTCCCCCCCTTCTACCGTTATAGTAGAGTAAGTCGTCCTTTCTGTTGTTCAGTGCGGGATTGTCAACTCTTTGTCCCCATGGCTTCATTTGCGCATCCTTCTTACAAGTTCTATCAAGCTCTGCTGGCCCCTATATAATGAGCTCAGTCTCTACATTAATTGCCACTTAGATCTGCTCCTCATTTTGTTCACATCTCTGTCCTCCCCTGTACAGTTATTGTTGTGAGTGCTCGGGAAGTCTCCAACCATCTAGCAGCCGTGTAATTTGAGTATAACTGTTGTTGCATTTTTTCTTGGGCTGTGTAGCATAGGGTTAATTCTTAGGCCTAGTGAGTTTTTTTTTGTGATTTATGTAAAGGTTCTTTTTGTCAGTCATTTTTGATAATATTTTGTATCTGTAATAATTTATCTTGCATTAACTGAGCATTACCCAGTGTATTTTCATTTTATCAGGGTTGACTTAGATGAATTTACTCTTGCTAATTTCGTGTTAATAGAGGCTATTGGAGTTAACCATATATTTAACCTGTTTTTGCCATTACATTATCCTTATGAGTCCTGAATGTTTTGTTGTTAGTTTGAGCATTAAACTTTAACTTGTAATTTTACCTAACTCTTTTGTTTTGAACCTGGAACTTTACGGGACAGTAGTGATTTTTAGTATTCTCACTTAAAGTGTACATTATCTTTCTCTGTTCCGTAACATAAATTTGGCGACCTCTTATCAGGATATTCAGGATATTATCATAAGGATATTGTTTGATATTTTGTGACTGTGATTTATTGATGATGTCTACTATTTCTACACTTGATGAAGCCAAAGATTTTTTGTCAAATGTGCAAACAGTGTGTGATGTAGAAAACAGAACAAAGAATGAACTTAAGCTTGTTGCTCAACAATTGGGAATTGCTGTTCGTTCTCTTCATTCTAAAGATCAAATTGTTGACATGATTAATGAAAGCTTGTTTAATGTAACTCCTCCAAATGAGCAAACTCAGATTGAATTAGCTAAGTTACAGCTAGCCCTGCAGGAGTCTCGTGCTAAGGAGGCGGAGGCTCGTATTCAAGAGGCACAGATACACGCACAAGTTGAACTTGCCAGGATTCAGGCAGACCATGAGTATCGCATGAAACAAGGTGGAACTGGATCATCTAGCTCTGATGATTTTGATGTGGCTAAAAATGTTAAACTTGTCCCTCCTTTTAATGAATCTGATTTAACAAAGTATTTTCAGTTGTTTGAGAGGGTAGCTACAGGTTTTAATTGGCCCAAAATGTATTGGCCAGTACTCCTTCAAACTGTTCTCACCGGTAAAGCTCAAGTAACTTATGCATCTCTGCCTCAGGATCAATGTGATAATTATGATGTAGTTAAGAGCTTGATTCTTAAGGCCTATGAGCTTGTTCCTGAAGCCTATAGAGTAAAATTTAGGACAACTTATAAGCAAGATAAGCAATCCCATGTTGAGTATGCAAAAATCAAAGAAGATCTGTTAGAGCAGTGGTTAAATTCTAAGAATGTGGATTCTGATTTTGACAAATTTAAGCAGATGATTTTGCTGGAGGACTTCAAAAGGTGTATTTATAAAGATGTAAGCCTATATCTTGATGAGAAAAGAATAGATAATTTGTCTGATGCTGCAGTTTTAGCTGATGAGTATGTTCTCACTCACAAAAGATATTCTAGAGAAAGAAGGAAAGCTGAGAGTAAGTACGTTGCCTCTACTCAGAGTACAGGTAACAGGAAAGAGAATAAAGATGATGTTTCTCAGGAAGTAAATACCAGCTCCACTTCTAGATTTCAGAAAAGTAAATGTACTTATTGTAGTAAGCTTAGTCATACTACGGAGAAATGTTTCAGGAGACAGCGTGATGTGAACAAAAAGGAGTCTTTAAATATTCAGTCAATTGGTCTAGTGTCCACTCTTGAGAGTTCCCATAATTCTTTAACTGAGTTAACTGAACCTGCTTTGAGGGGTAACTTAAATTCTCATGATGGAGCTCCTCTTTTGAGCAGTAACGTGGGTGACACTCTCAAGAGTTCATGTGCTAATTTCCTGTCTGATGGTTTTGTCAGTCCTCTGGACAGTAATGACAGGAAATCAGTTAAAATATATCGTGATACAGGTGCTTGCCAATCCCTTATGCTGACCAGTGTTCTAGGCTCTAATGTTAATTCCTCTGATGAAACTGTAATCTTACAAGGTGTAGGGAATAATTACTTCTTCTCTCCCTCTGTGCAGAGTGAATTTAGAGTCTGGTTTTGTTAATGGTTCCGTTATGGTTGGGTTGGTTGAGACACTCCCAATGTCAGGTGTAACTTTCTTACTTGGAAATGATATTGGTGGAAGTCAAGTGTGTCCAGCTCCTCAGTTGTCTAGTGAGCCAGTGGCTGCGTCCCAGGATTGTGGTGTCCCTGATGTGTTCCCTGCATGTGCTGTCACTAGGGCTAAGTCTAAAGTTACTGGTGATTTAGAGGATAATGATGATGATGATGTTATCCTAGCTGACACTTTTCTTGCTAATTTGGACCACTCACCAGATGAGGTAGTACCCCGTAGTGTTGATAATTTGTCTCGTCAAGAGTTGGTTGAGTTGCAGGTTGCTGACCCTGAGTTGAAAGGTCTAGCTAACTCTGCTTGCAGTGAGGAAGAGTCAGCCGGTGCTTCTACTTGTTATTATATAAAGTCAGGAGTGCTTATGAGGAAGTGGAGACCCCCAACAGCATCAGCCGACTGTGAATGGGAGGTTGTACATCAAGTTGTCATCCCTCGTGTTTGTAGGCAGGATATCATTAGAGTGGCTCATGATTCCAGTTTGGCAGGACACCTTGGAGTGAGGAAGACTGTGGCACGCATTTTGAAACACTTCTACTGGCCAGGTATCTTCAGGGATGTTTCCTGGTATTGTAAGTCTTGTCACACCTGTCAAGTTGTGGGGAAGTGTAATCAGACCGAAAAGGTTGCACCTCTAGTTCCCATTCCTCCTTTTGAGGCGCCTTTCACCCGTGTGTTGGTGGATATTGTGGGCCCTCTTCCTAAGACTTCTTCAGGATTTTCTTATGTGTTGACCCTGATTGATATGGCTACTCGTTATCCTGAAGCCATTCCAATTAGAAATATCTCAGCAAAGAACGTGGTTAAGGAAATGCTAGGGTTCTTCACAAAGTTTGGTCTGCCCAAGGAGGTACAGTCAGACTGGGGAAGTAATTTCATGTCAAACGTTTTCAAGCAGTCTCTGAAAGAGTTGGGCATCACCCAGATCACGTCTTCAGCTTACCATCCCCAGACCCAAGGAGCATTGGAGAGATATCATCAAACACTCAAATCGATGCTCAAGAAATACTGTTCGGAATATCAGAAAGACTGGGATAAAGGTCTTCCATTCGTTGTGTTTGCCGCAAGAGAATCTCCAAATGAATCACTGGGCTTCTCACCCTTTGAACTACTGTTTGGCCTTGAAGTAAGAGGACCCCTTAAGCTACTCAAGGAATGCTGGCTGTCGGAGGAAGATGACATCAACCTGCTGGATTATGTGATGAAGTTCAAAGAACAGCTGTCCACTGCTTTACAGCTGGCGAGAGAGAATTTAGGAGCTGCTCAGGAGAAGATGAAGACTTGGTATGATAAGAAGTCCAGGTTACGCCACTTTCAGCCAGGAGATCAGGTTTTGGTTCTGCTACCGGTTCATGGGCAACCTCTTCAAGCCAAGTTTAGTGGTCCTTATTTCGTGGAGAAGAAACTCAGTGATGTCAACTATGTCATCGCCACACCAGATCGTAGAAAGAACAAGCAACTTTGTCACATCAACATGCTAAAGTTATATCACAGGCGGGACGAAAATAACCCAGTCTGCACTGTAGCTGTTCCACCCGAGTCTGCAAGTGAAGCTCTCCCATGCAGTATGAGCCTGAGTGATAGTTTGGGGAAGAATCCTGATATCATGAATGATCTCCAGACTAAGCTTTCTCATCTACCTCCCGAGGAAAGGCAGGAGTTTTCGGCATTACTGCAGGAGTACCCGCAAGTGTTCCGTGCCACTCCAGGAAGAACTACTGTGTTGATGCATGATGTCGATGTTGGAGACGCAAAGCCAATTAAACTGCCTCCTTACCGTGTGAACCCAGTGAAAGTTCCTCTCATCCAGAAGGAGCTTGGCTACCTGTTGGACCACAAGATGATTGAGCCATGTCAGAGCGAGTGGAGTTCTCCTGTCACTCTAGTCCCTAAGCCAGGTGGGTCACAGCGGCTTTGCATCGACTACAGACGTGTTAATCAGATAACCAAAACAGACACTTACCCTCTCCCTCACGTGGAAGATTGCATAGACAAGATTGGAAAGGCTAGGTACATAAGTAAGTTTGATTTGTTAAAGGGATACTGGCAAGTACCTATAACTGAACGTGCTAGGGAGATCTCATGTTTTGTAACACTAGGAAAGAAAATGTTATTGCAGATGGCTTATCTAGACTTTAGACAGATTGTTTTAGAGTAATAAGAAATTTCCTTTGTAAATTTCTTTTTCTTTGTGGGGAGGTGTTACGTAGCCTATGATTTCATCATCCTTTGTGTAATTCTAACGTACAGTGTGCTGCCTGTTTGATCACGAGCGTGTTCTGCCTCAGTCCCCCCCTTCTACCGTTATAGTAGAGTAAGTCGTCCTTTCTGTTGTTCAGTGCGGGATTGTCAACTCTTTGTCCCCATGGCTTCATTTGCGCGTCCTTCTTACAAGTTCTATCAAGCTCTGCTGGCCCCTATATAATGAGCTCAGTCTCTACATTAATTGCCACTTAGATCTGCTCCTCATTTTGTTCACATCTCTGTCCTCCCCTGTACAGTTATTGTTGTGAGTGCTCGGGAAGTCCCCAACCATCTAGCAGCCGTGTAATTTGAGTATAACTGTTGTTGCATTTTTTCTTGTGCTGCGTAGCATAGGGTTAATTCTTAGGCCTAGTGAGGTTTTTTTGTGATTTATGTAAAGGTTCTTTTTGTCAGTCATTTTTGATAATATTTTGTATCTGTAATAATTTATCTTGCATTAACTGAGCATTACCCAGAGTATTTTCATTTTATCAGGGTTGACTTAGATAAATTTACTCTTGCTAATTTCGTGTTAATAGAGGCTATTGCAGTTAACCATATATTTAACCTGTTTTTGCCATTACATTATCCTTATGAGTCCTGAATGTTTTGTTGTTAGTTTGAGCATTAAACTTTAACTTGTAATTTTACCTAACTCTTTTGTTTTGAACCTGGAACTTTACGGGACAGTAGTGATTTTTAGTATTCTCACTTAAAGTGTACAATATCTTTCTCTGTTCCGTAACACATTACATACAGTGAAGAGGGTGAGAGGCTTACGCAGGATATCTGTGTAATCTCCCTCCTGCCCTTTTCACCATACGACCGATGAGTTGATGTTATACAAAACGACAAGGAAAACAAGAAAACTGTAAACTGGAAGAATCAAGATATATGAATTCTAAGTTTGACTAGATGATGATGATGCAACAGAAATTGAGAGGCAAGAAACCGTGAATTGAAGGGCTCTGTAGAGAAGTATTGATGATTTTTAAAAAGTGAGAAAGAAATCAGAAACAACTTGAACCGCAGTAACCCCTGCATAAAGAAAACTGGAAGAGGAAGAACGAAAGTGACAAGCAGCATGGGGGAGAGTAAAACGGGTATGCGTTCAGAAGAGACAGTAGGAACACAACACAACCAGGTGAAAAAAAGTAGAGATTAATGGAGAATGGGGAGAAGAGGGGAGGAAGAGGAAGAGAAGGACGGGGCGAGGAGAAGGAGTGATAAATTGTGTACAGGAACAAGAGGGAGAAATAGAATAACAAGCTACGAGGAAAAGAGGAAAGGGTTGACAATTGGAAGAGAGGGAAGGAAGCACAATACTCCCGAAAGAGAAGCTAGGTCACGTTAGGTTAGTTAAGATTGAGGGAGGAAGAGGCGGAAGAAGACACAAAACACTTATACCGAAGAGATGACAATGCAAATGTGAAAGAAAAAAAGAAAAGAAAATGAGAGGAGAAAAGAGGAGGGCATAATTTAGTATGGAAATGAAGATGAGATGAAACAGAAAAAGAAGTCGAGGAGGAGAAAAATGTGGAAGGGGAGGAGGAAGACGAGGAAAATTTAAACAGAGAAGAAAGACGAGGTGGAGAAGAAACAGGATGATAGAAATAGGAATAGAAAGAAGTAAGTACATAGTACTAAAGGGAAGAGGTAAAGAGAGAGGAGCGAGCGTGGTGATGTGAGGTGAGGTGTTAGGGAGAGTGTCAGACTGAGGCCCCTCTGTGTAAGAGTAAACAAGGTAGCAACGGACTGTGTAAACTTGGGGTGTGTTGGAAATTCTGGCCAAAGGGATAATCTGCTAATCGATTGCAGCACTTTACAGTTGTTGATTAACCCCATTCTTTCAGACCGAGCTGACCCATCAACCACAGGCAAGCATCCGCCCTTGCTGGGCCATCCCGCGAAGTAAACCGATGTTCCCTTTCGGTTGACAGCGCCTTGCTACTGACACAGGAACAAAGGTGGAGGTTTGGTTTTTAGGTGGACGCTGCATTTGCATCTCTACCCTGTTAGCAGGGGCATCGTAGTATACTCCATACCACATCGTCATATGGGTATATGGTTACTACCTAGCCTTGTACATAGTTTCAGTTAACAAGGAACCATTAGGCTTGTCACTTAGTGTGGAGCCATTTGAATTAGAAAAAAAAAAGCAATAAAAAGTGCGTGTAAGGAAAGGGAGAAGTAGGAAGAGAGGAGGGCAAACACAGAGATAGAAAAGCGAGGAAGTGGCAACATTACATCAAGTGAAAGGATGATGGTCGCCACCATCTACCACCAGCACTTTACAGTAAAAAAAATACAGTGGATAATGTGAGATATTTGTTGACAAAATATTGACAAACAACTAATGAGACAGAGGAGAAAAAGGAAACTAAGTAAATTGGGGAATAAGAATTAGTGCTGCTTTCCTCTTCTTACAACACTACAGTGATTTAATTTTCATTGCTTTTCCCTACGGACAAAATATTTCAGGTTAGAGCAGACGTCTGGTAATGAAGGAGTTAATGAAAGGAATATCTAACTCATTCATGTCGAAAAGTTTCCCTTGAGTTACATAAAATCGACTGGAAGAAAACAAAGGCAACTCTACGCTGTTGCAACGCTCCATCTGACCACATAACCCCCACCTCCCCAGCACACCTAACCAAGCCCCCCTCCCCCATCTTTTCTTTTAAACGTGGGCGTGAAGAGAGTGCCATGAGGATGTTTAACATTGGCCCTTCAGATTCCTTGTGCAGGTCCCATTATAATCTGGAAAAATATTGTGGTTTTTTTTACTTTTTCATTTTTTCAGAAAAAAAAAAAAAAAAAGAGCATTCTGTCTATCAAAAGGCACCAGTTCACTATAAGACACATAACTATGTGAAATTTTCATGATTCTATAGTGAATACATTGAGTTCTGGCCTAGAAAAGAAATCTGTGCGCCCAGCCAGCCGCCCTGCCGCCCAACCCTACGGATGGACACGTATTGATCCCAGTGATAACAACACTCTCCCCTAACTTTGTCAGGTGCAGGGTATAACATAAATTTAAAAGGCGATCGTTATTGAAGGGGTTGATAATTGCAAAAATAATGATGCAGCGTGAATGAAGATTGGGGAAAATAAAGGAGAATGATAGAACAAGTGTAAAAGATAGGAGCCAAAGAAAGGATGATTGTGTACCTAGCACACTTAACCCTTAATGAGAAAAAGTAATTTGATCTAGAGAGAGAGCGAGAGATTCATCATCATCTAGGTTGTTTTCAGTCCTCAGTGTGTTAGGAAGTACCGGTAGTCAGCTAAAGAAAATCGTTGTGTGTTCCGTTGAAGTAATAGGTGGGGTGCTATAGTCATTTTTATTAGGTTTGCTCTCCGACAGTGGGAGTATGTTTTCACACCCCCATTTTTGTTTGTTTTTTTGTTTGTTGGCAGGATTACTCAGAATGTAAAAGAGGGATATGGACCAAATTTGGTGGGTAGATAGCCCATATCCCAGGGAACAATCGTTTAACGTTTGGGACCGATCCGGATCGAATTACAGATTCTGGATCCAGAAAACATTTTTTGTGAAACTCTAATCAGTGATGAGGAAACCTAACCAATTGTGAAGAGTGGTTTGGAAATTACGTTGCATTGTCGGAGAGATGCGCTCCATTGAGTGCCCCTCCAGTTTATTCAATCGTTTATTAGTTTTGGTAAATAATTAAGTCCTACTTTAGCTTATATTAGAGCAGCAGAATACCAGTATTATCTAGAATATAGTTATTGGCAAAATATATAAAGTGGCATTCCGTGCATACCACCATAAAACTAATAGAACGATGAAGCCTAACGCACAGCTGTTGCGTACCACTGTGACCACACCACCACACTTTACCCTACACTCTGCCACACTACCCACTCCCACCACCTCTACACTACCCACTTCCCACCACCACCACCACACTACACCCTCACCACAGTTCACCCTCACCATCACCACCTCACTACAACCTCCCCACCACCACACTACATCCTCCCGATCCCCACCACTACCACAGTACACACTCCCAACCCCCACTACCACTACTGTACATCCCCCCCACCCCCATCACCACCACACTACACCCTCCCTACCACCATCACCACACTTCACCCTCCCTACCACCACCACCACACTACACCTTCCCACCACCAGCATACCACACCTTCCCATCACCACCACACCACACCCTCCCCACAAACACATTACACCCTCCCCACCATCACACACATCCTCCCCACCATCACACACATCCTCCCCACCAACACCACACTACACCCTCTCCACCACCACAACCACACTGTACCCTCTCCACCACCACAACCACACTACACCCTCCCCACCACCACCACACTACACCCTCCACACTACCACCACACTACACCCTCCACACCACCACCACACTACACCCTCCCCACCACCACCACACTACACCACCACACTACTCCCTCTCCACCACCACCACATTACACCTTTCGCACCACCACGCTACACCCCACCACCACCACCACATTACACCCTCCCCACCACCACCACACTACTCCCTTTCCACCACCACCACTTTACACCCTTCGCACCACCGCACTACACCCTCTCACCACCACCACCACCACACTACACCTTCCCTACCACCGCCACGCTATAGCTTCCCACCACCACCACACTACACTCTCCCCACCACCGCCACACTACACTCTCCCCACCACCGCCACACTACACCTTTCCACCACCACCACACTGCACCCTCCCCATCACAATGTACCCTCCTCACCACCACCACACTACACCCTCCCCACCACCAGCACCACACCACACCACACCCATCCCACCACCACATTACACCCCACCACCACAACCACCACTCTACACCCTCCCCATCAACACCGCACTACACCATCTCTACCACCATCACACTACACCTCCCCACCACTACCGCCACCACCACCACCACCACACTATACCTTACCACCACCACCACCACACAACCTTTCGTCACCACTACCACCACACTGCTTCTCACCACCACCTTTCCTGAGTTGAATAAAACTGTGTGGAGATACGAAGAAGGAAAGACGTCACGGGATTCCAAGTGGCAACTACTTACAGCTTCCCAAGTGAATAAAATCCTGTGGAGGCAGCGAGAATGAAATACCCAACCTTGACCCTGAAATGATAAGGTTAAAGAAAAAGAGTAAATATGAGGTAATGCCAGAAGTCGTATTAGGAGCCGTGTTCTCGTGCACACGACACTTATTAATAAGATTCCTTCAGTGACGATTTGCTTATTACGCCTTTATTGTTGTGTTAAGGTAACTACATCGTTTTAATGTCAGCATAGTTTGTATCGGTAACATTTATTACAAGATGGTATTAAGAGGTATTCAACAAAATGAGTAGCTGAGGAAGCAGTGTTACGAAGCCTCGTTAAGCCAGCGCGAATATGATCTTTGAGTGGAAAGTAAACGGGAGGGTAAACCAAGGCTTGTGGTACAGTACACTCCGTCCTGATCACACTCTTAGCGCCCACTGTTCACTCTGTAATCACGGTAATGTAACCCACTTATGGGTATAGACCCAAGTCTGTTGGACTTGTTACGAGCGCGCGAGCGATGTTTACTCTCCGTTAAGTTTAGAAATAGTGGCCCGGTCTGGCCCGACCGTCACGCTGAGCAGAAGCTAATAATTTTACTCCTATGTGAAGTAGAGTTGAAATTCTTTCAGCATATGATACATTTATTCAGTAAATTTTGTTAACTACTCACCCATAAAGGCGTAGGAACCCCGTGGAATCTCGAGTTCTCCATGGGAGTGTTCAGCTCTAATCGGTGAACGTCTCAGTTACGAAATCTAAATAAAAAAGATTTTCCTTCGTAACACTGTGTTTTTTGGCATCAGTTCTAGCAATTAAATATCAGAGATTATGCGTATAATTTTATATCAGAGTGAAATTGTGATAACATGGCGCGTGCTCACTTGTCACACGCTCACAAAACACACGTTGCTGGTAATATCCTATCTTTCCTGTTTGGTTGACCCTGAGTTACCTGAGGTGGATGGTAAATCATCATATAATAAGCTGGTTCACTTATACTTTGAGGGACAAAAATTCGTTCGCTGCTTCACTGGTTTACTTCACACTTGGGGACCCCATCACTTTCCCCCTTGACTCATCTTATACAAGAGTTTCCAGTGGATACAGAAACATACCAATCCTCTGTCAGCTTAGAAATGTTTGCCGGAAGAAGGAAATGAAAAGTAGAGAAGACGACCTTTGTTGCCCAACTGTATATACTTGCTGTTTGTGGATAGACTCTAAGTGTTGTGGAGAACGGCCTGTAATTTCGGATCTTGCTACCCCTACCACTTTTGAAGAGCAGAAATCTGACATGATATTATTTTATTCTTGCTATCTGTAGAAGACTTAATTTATTTTTGGAGACGGTGAACTAGAGAGGTTAGTCGGACTTTCAGATGTTTGAGGCAGTTTTGCAATATTGTGTTATTTCCAATTTCACGCCCCGGGGCTTGTTTACCAGCAGAGTGTGAAAGCATTTTTTTTTTTTTTTCACTCAGTTCACAATATGTTCTCTGAGGCGCAGCAAATTTCCAACATGTCACATGTCACCGCTGTGGCGCTAATAACCACAGTCCTTATTGACTGCAAACTAGGGAATGTCTCACTGTATGTGAGTGAGGGACTGTTTGTGAAAAGATGGCGTCACTTCACTACCATGACATATCTCATATTTTATTTAAGTATGTGAAGGGATATAACTACTTCATTGATATGACATCTTATATTTTATTTCATTTAGTGAAGGGATGTAAACACTTCATTATCATTACGTATTTTATATTTGCTTTCTTTTAGTGAGGAGATATAATCACTTCACTACCATGACGTATCTTTTATTTCATTTCAATTAGTGAAGGTATATAATCACTTCACTACCATGACGTATCTTTTATTTCATTTCAATTAGTGAAGGTATATAATCACTTCACTACCATGACGTATCTTTTATTTCATTTCAATTAGTGAAGGTATATAATCACTTCACTACCATGACGTATCTTTTATTTCATTTCAATTAGTGAAGGTATATAATCACTTCACTACCATGACGTATCTTTTATTTCATTTCAATTAGTGAGGGTATATAATCACTTCACTACCATGACCTGTCTCATGTCTTATTTCTGTTACCTTCAGGTGATTTTATTAAACTCAGACGAGACTTTTAGAACTGGAGGCGTAAAACATACCTTCATTAAGCCTTCAGTACGAGAAGCCCATCGTGCAGTGAAAGAAATGGCCTGGAAGTAACAAAAATAAAACGTAAATAACGTCTTCGGGCTGAGGGGCCGGGAATATTATAATTGTCACATTTTGGTCATGCAGTGTACCACCATCCTTCAGAAGATAACATTTTTCTGGTGCTAATTGAGTGAAGGAAGTGGTAATTATTTTCTTATTTAAGTTTCAATATCGTCGATACTGCATTCCTAACATGAAGTCGCCTCTCAGTCCAGAGTAGCAGGGTGAGAGTGTGAGTCATTAATTTTGTCCCAGTTTAAAGAATGAAAAAATTAGAAAAAGAAGATCGACAAGTTAACAAGCGCTCCAGATTTTTTTTTTTTTTCCCAAGAATGCCAGAAATTAGAGCAAGTTGTGACAGGAAGGATTCAACTAAGATTATATTTCTGGCAGTCGGGTAAAGGTTTGTGTTTTGTGTTATTTTACGTCAGGATTTCTCAGCCGTGGGGTTTTGTATTTGCCATGTGGTCGTTTTATCATTCTTTGTCGAGGCTCTGGGTCAGAAGAAAAGCTGTGTTTACTTGTACTTATTCGCTTTCAGTCTGCCAGAAGACGATTTTATTCAGCAAGGAGGAATTCTAATGGTCAGGGGGTAGAAAACTGTCTCGAGTAACCTTTGGAATGTTCAGACTATCTTTACCTGAGAAAATAAATTTAATTTAGCCCGAAAAGAGATTGTCTTCCTCAGTCAGTATTTTCCTGCGCCTGTGACCTCCAGTCTCTGAAACACGACGTGTCCAGGCATCCCCAAGAGAACAGTTTTTGAATTTGACTCACTCTCTTGTGGTCAGTTTTTCCTGGAAAGAATGCTGGATCCTCTCTCTCTCTCTCTCTCTCTCTCTCTCTCTCTCTCTCTCTCTCTCTCTCTCTCTCTCTCTCTCTCTCTCTCTCACACACACACACACACACACACACACACACACACACACACTTTCGCTTGTTCGTACACACTCTTTGTTGACCTTTCAACTCGACCTTTTCACCTGACCTGCAGGGAGAGAGGTGAGATACGCTGAAATATAAGGACGACTTTCAGGTACCGTACGGAAAACACTATGTGCAACACGTTAAGATATTTTTGTGATTGTTATGGTGGATTTGGTGATAGTGGTTGTGGTGCTGACTGTGGTGGTGAAGTTGTTGGTCATGGCTGTGGCAGTGAAACTAGAGTGAGTAACTGAGTGTGAATGAGGCGTGAAAGTGTCTTTAAAATAAGAGTGAAGAAGTGGGTGAGAGGGTAAGTGTTTGAAGCATGGAAGTGAGTGAGTGCATTAGAGTGGTGAGGTACGTTTTGGACAATCCTTCTTAGTTAAGTATATTTGGTTGTCCCTACTGTCCTACTCATACTTTTGCTTGTCGCTATTGTCCCACTCATATTTTTGCCTGTCCCTACTGTCCCACTCATATTTTTGGTTGTCCCTATTGTCCCACTCATATTTTTGTTTGTCCCTTTCTCCCACTCATATTTTTGCTCGTCCCTATTGTCCCACTCATATTTTTGTTTGTCCCTGTTGCTCCACTCAAAGAAAATAACAGTACTCTGTGTAACCCAGCTGCAACCGTAGCAAAAGTGCAGTGACCTTTAGATTTCCACAGATATTTCGCTTGTATTTCTGATACTGAACGTTGTCTAAAAGCAGCTTCATGTTGTATGAATCTTTCATGTTTGCAATATGTGCGGTAGGTACAGAAAGAAGTTTATTTCCTTTTTGAAGAAGGACTTCTTTCAAGCTGACTCTTGACGGATCTGTGAACAAGCGCCACTCGTCCACATTGTGTTTATGACCAAGAGCCCCCATGACTGAATTAACATCTTTACGAAACGCAAGTCCATCCTCTTGAGAGAAGCATTCTTTGAAATCATCATGGTAGATTCCAACCCTCTGATTTTGAAACTAAAAGTTCAGCCTGCTTCTTAGGTGAATCCAAGCCACGAACATCTTAGGTGAATCCAAGCCACGAACAAGGTCATTCAGATCTCCTTGAGACAATAAATATGGTTCTTTGGAAGAACAGGTAACCTGGAATGTTGGATCAGAAATTATTTCATTTTTTCCTCGTGATGTGCTGCAGCTTAGTTTGATTCCTCATCTCTTAAGTTACCTGCTCTGGAGGATTTGGTACTGGAAGTTCAGCACTGTGGGGAACTGGTCTCATTGCAGATGGTAAATTATGGTATTTCAAGAAGCTCTTTGCTTTTGAAGTAATCGCTTTTGTGCTTACAGGGTAGAAATACTGTAGCATTCTGTTGTGTGATCTTTGGGTTCCCTCGATATCATTGGAACAGCAAATGGCATGTGATGTGAACCGCTTAGCTGTCCTGTGAGTAGTTTTAGTAGTAGTGATAAAAAGGTGATAGGGAAGATGGGAAAAAGATTGGAAGAGAGGAGGGCAGACACAGAAAAGAACAATAAAGGTGAAAGAAGAAGTAGGCAGTACCACGTCAAATGAGTGGATGATGGTCACCGCAATTTACCACCTCAAATTTTGGATTCAATCTGATAAAAGCCGTTGAAGTTGACTTTGCCATGTGACCTTGACGTTGACCTGTTGTACTAAAAAAAAAGTTGAACATCGCCTTGGTTGACCGTCAACCCTTCTGTCATGTTTGGTCCATATCTAAGTAAAAGTGTTTTAGTTTTTTGTTCACACACACACACACACACACACACACACACACACACACACACACACACACACACACACACACACACACACACACACACACACACACACACACACACACACACACACACACACACACACACACACAGCTTGCCATAGTTGTCTCTTGTTGCTCACAACTCTGCCTCTCCACTTCACGGGCATACCCATTTAAGTGCCTCTCCCATTTCCCTTCCTTACCCATTTCACTGCCTCTTTCATTTCACTGCTCACAGCACACCCACATCACTGCAGCACTGATATCACTGCCTCACCCACGTCACTGCATCACGTGCCTCACTGCAGTGTAGGTTTTTAAAAGATATCCTCCATAAATGAAAGTGTCGGTGGGGGAGGGGTAAAGAAATTAGCGTGAGGGACATAGCAATGGGTTGCAGGAGGTGGAATAATTATGTGGTATATGGTGGGAAAGGCCATGGAAGTATGCCGTGTAAAGGTTAGATGTTGTTGGAAAAATGGTTTGAAAGCAGTGGAGGCATATATAGGCTAAATGTTTTCTGCAATAGTACCAACAAAAAGAACAACACCAGAAAGCGCTCAGAGAGCGCGTACCTCCGCCAGTGCCAGTGCTATTGAAAAGGATCCGGATCCGGATCCCTTTAACCCTTTCTCAGTCCGCCATATATCATGTGAATGTGACAAGCGAAGATCCCCGCCTCGACGATAGCGTCACGAAAGATTACAGGAAATTATATATCGCCCCGGAGTGTCAGACCTGATTGCTTTATCCGTCATCTTGCTTAAGGCTTTTTTTTTCATCTCTTCTGCTGTTCACCCTTTCATCGCCGGAGATCTTTCCTACGATTTTTAAAGTGAAAGAATTACTCGCATATTCGTCAGTTTTGAAACCATTGTTATTGGGGACCATTTTCTCCATTTTTTCGCGTCTAATCTCATCACTACGAGAGAACTTTCCTTCGATTTTATTCAGATTCTTACAGTACTTCGAGCACCCTTTATTCTTCTCTTCCACATCCTGCTCCTTCATTACGAGATCTTTTTCCTGATTGTATTTAGACTTCCTAGTAGTTCCATGTCATGTGCTAATTTCAATCACACACCTCTCTTAGTAGAAAAACACTCTCAGGACACGTTATTCTTTTTTCTATTCCTTCCACATCTAAGCCTTTCTGAACGAGAGAGCTTTCCTACGGTTAAATTCAGACTTCGGAAAGATTTCCCGTAGTGGCAGCTCAGGTTGCTTTATCCATCACTGTACACTTTTCTTTTCTAGTGTATACTCCTTCAGAATACCCATTTCTTCTCACTTCCACGTGTGACACCTTCACTACGAGATCTATTCTACGATGTATTCAGGCTTCTCGTAGTGGCACATGTATTTGCCTTATCCATCATTTGGCACCTCTCTTAGTACAGACTTTTTCTGAGGACACCTTTCTTGCTCGCCTTTACGTTTAACCTTTTCATTACGAGAGGTCCTTTCTTTGATTTTATTCTCTCTAGTGTCACATCTGTCTCATAATTCTCTGCACCTGAATGTAATTGCGTTTTTTCCACATTTCATAACGGGTATTATATTCTTCGTTTGCCTTTCTTTAGTTTCCCGTGAACTTAAATATTTTTTGTTAATTTTTCTTCCAGCTCTCCATATTTCCTTTCGCTTTCATTCTTAATACGATGTTTAATCTCAGACTTCCGGACTCACTCACAGCTGAATGAAAATCGTCTGACCTAAGTTGGAATAAAATACTAGAATTGTTTGAACCATGAGAATCATAAACTTTCTTCCATTTATGCGTCTGTCCATACCTTTTTTGAAATTGTTTTGGTAACCATTTTTTCCAACTCTCAGCTAGAATTGCACGTCTTGACAAAAATCTAATATTCTTCTCTCTCCGTCTCCTTTGTACCCTCCATGCAAGTCACTGCCAAAAGTTAGAGCTTCATGTGTCGACTGAGTATCCCCTTCGCAGTTCTTTTGTGTTCAGTGTTCCGTGTGCTCGAGAGAGAGAGAGAGAGAGAGAGAGAGAGAGAGATTACTAGCCTTGGCTCTCTGTATAATATGATCTTTAACCTTGTAAGTAGGCTGGCGTCTTATATATTGTATGTTTGTTAGAAACAGACAATTTTATTCAACTCTTCTAAGGAGATTTGTTGTAGGGATTGGGGTAAGAAATTATCTCAATTAATAAAACATGTTAAGTGTGTATCTCGTATTGATGGGATTGGAAACAAAATCCAGTGTGTGTGTGTGTGTGTGTGTGTGTGTGTGTGTGTGTGTGTGTGTGTGTGCGTGTGCACGCGCGCGTGCGTGCGTGCGTGCGTGCGTGCGTGTGTGTGTGTGTGTGTGTGTGTGTGTGTGTGTGTGTGTGTGTGTGCGTGCGTGTATGTGTGTGTGTGTGTGTGTATGTGTGTGTGTGTGTGTGTGTGTGTGTGTGTGTGTGTGTGTGTGTGTGTATATGTGTGTCAGTTTTGATCCAGATCGGATCCGGTGTTCATGAGATATTTTGTTAACATCCATACTGTAGATAAATAGATAAATACATGAAAAGAGGCTGACGCCTTTACAATGGCTGCCTCTCCGGCATATCTAGTAATTAAAAGGGAATGAAGAGAGCAAGAAGGGAAGAAAGAAAACAGAGGGGGAGGAAGAGGTCAGTGAGAAAGACAAAGGGAATAATTTAAACGAATAAGAACACCGAGGGCAGACAAGAAGACGTAGATGGAGGACAGACGAAGCGGGAAAACATGGTGACGAGAAGGCAGGAAGAAGACAAAGGGAACGATGAAAATGAGGAAGCGAATGGTAAAGATGAATGAGAGAGAGGACATACGGAGATGGAAAAGAGGAAAGAGGATAGGGAGATGAGGACTACGAAAAGAATACAATGTATGCGAAGGAAAAATGAACAGATAAGAAGATGAGAACAGAGGGAAAAAGAATAGGGAAACAAACGCAAGAGAAGAGGGCAAGGAAGAAAGAGGGCAAAAGGAAGAATAAGAAATTGTAAGAGGGCATGCAATAGAAGGAACGGAATAGAGGATAGGTGAGGAGGGTAATAGAGAAGGAAGAAGAGGGCAGATTGAGAAATTACAAATGATAGAATAAGAAGCGGAAGGAGGATAACATTTAGGAAGAAGGGAAAGGAGGACATGTGACGGGAAGGAAAAAAGTAGTTAGGAATAAGAGACGCGAGAGAGAAGAGAAAAAAGAAATGGAAAATAAGCAGAAAGTAGGTATAATAGAACAAAAGGTATAAGAAGGATGAGTAGGATCAGATGTGCAAATGAAGGAGGGGAACAGGCAACTGGTGAAATGAGAACAAGCGAAGGAGAAGAGGAGGACGAGAGAGGACATGAGAATTATGAAGAGGAGGAGGAGAAAGACCGGTCTGAGATCATGAAATGAGGATAGAAGGAAGGAGAAAATAGAAAAATGAAGAAAAACATAATTAAGGAGAATTTGTAGGGCAGAACGAAGGAAACAGGATACAGAAAAAGGGAAAAAAGAATAAGAAGGAAAAAGAGAACGGAACGAAGGAAAACACGACAATGAAGGAAAGAGAGAAAGAGAGAAAAAAAGAAGAGAGGACTGAAGGATGGAAAAGAGAGAACAGAGAAGAGAAAATAAAAAAAGAGTGAACAGTAAAGAGATGGTTAACATGGAGAAAAAGAGGACTGAAAGAATGAAAGACAAGAAAGATAAAAGAACAATATGATCGGAAGGAAGACTAAATAAACAAGGAGGATATCAACAAAATCAGAAGAAACCAAAGGTGCGAGAGAGAGAGAGAGAGAGAGAGAGAGAGAGAGAGAGAGAGAGAGGTAAATAAGTGAGTGAAATCAAACGTGCCAAACTAAACACTCCTAAAATCGCGGGACAAACCTCCAGCTGTACTGGATTTAAACATGAGAAAAAGAAGCTGGTGTGATATGGTGTGTGGTGTGGTACTGCGTGGTGTGTGTGTGTGTTGTGGTAATGCATGATTGTGGTAGTAGGTGATGCTGTATTGTGTGGTGTAGAAGTGTGTGGTGTTGTAGTGTGGTGTGGTGGTGTGTGTTGGTCTCCCCATGGCTGAATAAAATCGTTTCGAGATAGCAAGAATGAATATAAATACAGACACGACGGAAGACGTTAATAGGCTCGAGACTCACCTTCAGTTGTTTGTATACAATTGTCTGGTGTCAGCTGGAATGAATCTAGAGTTGCCTCGACTGTGAGAGCGTTAATAGTGACATTATAAACACTCAGTCTTTCAGTACGGAACTCACTAACCGGAGTAAATTCGTCTAGTGTTAGCTGGAATAAAATACTAGGCAGAGTTATTTCAGTATGTCTGACAGCGTCACATGTCAGACAGTCTCCGGGTGAAGTTTAGTGGAAGTATTTGTTTAGTTTGTTGTTCAGCGGAAACTTTTTCAATTAAAGTTTATGCTGCTCACTGATGCGTTGTAGACAGTGTAGGCGATAGGAAGATGCTATGTAGTAATTTGAAAGGACTGTAAGCCACTTCACTCCGTTATCGTATTTCTCTATTTTGTTCTTGCTACCTACAGACGATAATAATCATGCTAGGAACGACCCTGCAATCTAATAGATCTGAACTTGCCATCGACTGGCTGACCACAGTCGATATTTTGGTGTCCCCTCCTTTAGTGTTTATTTTACAGATGTCTTGTGATCCCTTCATCATTGCAAATTAATTTATGTTTCAGGACGTTTCATCATCTGATTTTTTTTTTTTTAATCTGGTCTTTGTCACTCTTCTGGGTTTGTCCATGTGACCTCAGCTAAATCATATATAGATAGATAGATAGAGATAGGTAGGTAGGTAGAGATATAGGCCTATATATATATATATATATATATCATACATTTCCATCCCTTCAGGGGGATGAGTGAAATTACAGCTTCGATTCATTTTACACACACACACACACACACACACACACACACACATCTCCCTCGGATCGCCTTTTTTGTCTGTCTCGCGTTGTCTGTCACATCGAAATATGAATCTTTGTTGTTTTATAGTGTTCGTTACTTTTATCTCTTGTTTGATTCATTGCATACATTCATTCTCTCACAATTGAAAAAAAAAACTATCCTGTTGGATTTAGCAAGATACTCCAAACATCACGTATCCAGACACAGCCTTGATTCAAGATGCTACGCACCACCTGAAGGCATCGAAGAAATACAAGGTCGAAAAAAGTCACACCGTTCAGACCTAACACAGCAGAGACAATAACATACAGTATCTCAGGTGTGTTGTACTAGTAGTAAAATCCGGTGTATGTAATCAGTCGGGTATTTCCGTACCGCAGGCGTGCCAGGTCAGACCAGGATATGTCATTGTCCACCATTAAGTCCAGGCGGCTAATGGACAACCTCATCTCCAGTACTTCGCTTAATGTCATAGAACAGTAAGCATGTCAAGGTTATACAAACTCTATCATAACTTCTGTTCCCAATATTGATGGTTTGGCCGACTGTATGCTCGTAAGATTTTTTTTTTTTTTTAATGCGCGGAAGAAGGAACCAAAGGCCACGAGCCCGCAATAACTGTTCCCTCCAAGAGAAAAACAAAACACAAGAGAGAGCCAAATTCAAGATCCGATCATTTCGAGATGCCTTGACACACTGCGTTAGGAAGACTGGAGATCATAGGAAGCAGGAAATATAGATAGAGGGAGACAGTTCCAGAGTTGACCTGTTGCATAAATGAAGGACCGGGAGTAACGGTTAACTCTTGCATTAGAGAGTTGGACAGAAAAGGGATGAATGTTTGCTGCTAGACGGGTGCAACACGTCCGTCGTAGAGATGGAGGGATGCAAGCAGGCAGTTCAGAGGAGCAGTGACCGCTGAAGTAGCGAGAGAAAAGAGATAAAGATGCAACAGTGCGGCGAAGAGACAGAGGTTGAAGGGAGCCAGTAAGAGGAGGAGAGTTAATAAGACGAAAAGCCTTTGACTCCACCCTATTGAGAAGAGCTGTATGTGGGGAACCTCCCCACACATGAGAATATTACTCCACGCAGGGGCGGATAAAACCCCTGTATACAGTAGAGTCAACAGTTGTGCAAGGGTAAAGAAGGAACGGAGTCGGCTTAGCACACCTAATCTCTTGGAAGCAGGTTTTACAAGAGATGTAATATGATCTTTCCAAGATAAGTCTCGAATAAATGAAACCCCAAGCATGTTCAGGGATGATGCAGGATTAAGCTGAAAATTATTAAACATTAGTGGGTACACCAGTGGAAGATTTTGTCGGGTTGATAAGTATAAGAACTGAGTCTTTAATGCATCAAAAACAATAAGATTATTTATACCCCAGTCAGAGATACGAGCCAAGTCAGACATTAGGTGTGCCATAGCCTCATCCCTTGTTTGTTGAAGTAATTGCTGAGATGGGCATTGCGGGAACCAAATGGAAAGGTGAAGGGTGGAGTCATCAGCGGATGAGTGGATAGGGTTAGATGTACAGCTTAGAAGGTCGTTGATGAATAAAAGGAAGAGAGTTGGTGATAGGACAGAGCCCTGAGGAACACCACTGTCAATAGATCTAGGAGAAGAACGATGGCCGTCTACAACAGCAGCTGGAGAACGACCAGAAAGGAAGCTATAGATGAAGGCACAGATAGAAGGATAGAAACCGTAAGACGGCAGTTTAGAAATTGAAGATTTATGCCAGACACGATCGAAACCCTTTGAAATGTCAAGTGCAATGGCAAAACTTTCGCCAAAGACTTGAAAAAAGGATGACCAGGAGTCTGAAAGGTAGGTGAGAATATCGCCAGTGGAGCGTCCCTGACGGAACCCATACTGACGATCAGAAAGAAGGTTGTGATAGGAAAGATGCTTTAAATTTTTTCTATTAACCATAGACTCGAAAACTTTTGAGATACAGGATGTTAAAGCAATTGGACGATAGTTAGAGGGTTGGGAATGGTCACCCTTCTTTGGGACTGGCTGAATGAGAGCAAATTTCCTTCAAGAAGGAAAGGTATGAGTTGATAGACAAAGGCGAAAGAGTTTGCCTAGGCAGGGTGTAAGCACAGAAGCACAGTTCTTGAGGACAACAGGAGGGACTCCATCAGGCCCATATGCCTTGTTAGTATTGAGGCCTGTGATGGCAGAAAATACATCAGTTGAAGAAATTTTTATGTCAGCCATGAGGAAGTCAGAGGGGGGAAGTGGAGGAGGAACAGCACTGGAATTGTCTACGGTGGAATTGGAGGAGAAAGTCTGAGCGAAGAGATCTGCTTTATCAGTAGAAGAAATAGCTACAGAGCCATCAGAGTAGAAAAGAGGAGGGAAGGATGATGAGGTAAAGTTAGGTTTTTGGCAAGGTGCCAGAAGGAGCAGGAAGAATTCGAATTGAGGAGTTGAGAGCATTTAATACGGTTGAAATTATTTTTAGCAGAGCGAAGGACAGACTTAGCACGATTCCGGGCAGAAACGTAAGAAAGATGTGATTCAGGGGTGGGTTGGCTCCGATACCTTTTATAGGCCCTCTCCTTGCTGCGGACAGCATTAGAACAGGCGTCGTTAAACCAAGACTTTCTTGCATTAGTCAGAGGATATGTGAAAGGAATGTATGCTTCCATGCCTGAGAGAATAACGTCCGTAGTGCGCAAGGCACAGTCAGATCTCTCTCTCTCTCTCTCTCTCTCTTTGCCAGAAGTTATTTTTGCCAGCTCCAAGCAGTCGTATTTACCTGTGAATACATTATACAAACCCAGGGCACACTAAATAGGCGTTAATAACAACTTAAATGTGAGATGTCTTTGGTAATGTGAAGTAATTAATTTGTTAGTGGCAAGTACCAACAAAAATGTGACACCATGCAGTGAAGTGTCAAGGGACTGAGAAGTAAATAGAATAAAGGCAAGTACTGATGTTTAGGACAGCACCACAGGAATGAAGGAGTACGTCAAGGTTATATTTTATCCCGCCAGTTCCAAAAGTGTCTCCCGAACTGAACAAAAGAACTTGTGGTAGTGAAGATGATAACCCCTTCACAATAATGACATATTTGTACGTTATTACTGCTGTCTCTTGGCGATTTTATTCAGCTTAGGTTGGACGTATGGAACTGGAGGAGCCTTCATTAACCCTTCCACTACTCGGGGCTCTACAACAGCCGCGTACTTCAGGGAGTAATGAGTAGAATATTGATAAGCGTGGTGGCAGTGAAGATGACATGGCTTCCATCACTATTGCTTTTATTACTTTATTTGAAATATCACTAGACCAGTTTCTTTAATGTAGGGGCGATTTTTTAATGGATGGGTAAGATAGAGCCTTAAATAACTCCTTCAGTACTATAGATGTTTCCTGAGTGGAGTAAAATGCCTGATAATAGCAAGAAGGATTTAAACCGCCTTGCATTGGAGAGGCTAACTCCTTCCATCACATGACGTCTTTGTTGCGCTTTTCTGAACACCACCAGACTCTATTGGTTAGTTCAGGGAGGATTTTACGAAATGCAGGCGGAAGATGTAGTCTTAGTAATTAACTCTCTGCACTACTAGAAATCATTCCTTAACTTAACAAAAATTGTATAGTAGTAGCCAGAATGAAGTGAAAACTACGCAGTGTTTGTGAAGCTGTTAATACATACGTCACGCCCCGCCATCACCACACTCCAGCAACTCCCACAAATTAATCTGGTTACAAAAGTTTGCCAACTTCACTGCACCCTTTATGTTCATTGGCCCCGCTACTGCGACTGAGGCCATAAACATGAACTCAAAGTGCCTAAATGCAGCTCTGGTGGGGGGATGCTTTTGTGTTGGTTAAAAATAACTATCTCAGCTTAAAATGCAGTTTTGGCAGGGCTTATTTATAGTGTTAATCTAAAAATAATCTCGTAGTACCTAATGCAGGTCTAGCCGGGGACAATTTATATTTTGCCGTAAAAATTAATCTGCAGTATTTGTGTGTGTGTGTGTGTGTGTGTGTGTGTGTGTGTGTGTGTGTGTGTGTGTGTGTGTGTGTGTGTGTGTGTTTTGATCCAAATCGGGTCCGGCGTTGATGAGATACTTTGTTAACAGAGATACGTACGTACTGTTGATACATATCAAGAACGTGATCACAGTGGCTAAGCCTCCGTCATAGCTTGTAATAAAAAGGAAAACAAGAGAGCAAGAATGGAAGAGAGAAAACAGACGGGATGGAAGAGGTCAAGGAGAAGGATAAATAACTGAATAATATAAACGAATAAGAACACAGAGAGCAGACAAGAGGACGTGAATGGAGGACAGACGAAAGAGGAAAACATGGTGAGAAGGCAAGAAGGAGAGACGACAAAGGGAACGATGAAAATGAGGAAGTGAATGATAAACATGAACGAGAGAGAGAGGACATAATGAAGATGGAGACAGGGAAGGAGGGAAAAAGAGGATAGAGAGAAAAGGACGGTATAAAGAACACAATGGATGCGAAGGAAAACATGAACAGATAATAAGATGGGAATAGAGGGAAAAAGAAGAGGGTAACAGACGGAAGAAGAGAAGGCAAAGAAGAATGGGCATAGGGAAAAATAAAAAGTTGAATGAGAGCATCAGATAAGAGGAACGGAAGAAAGGATTGGTGGGTGGGGAAGAGCCTTCTTGCTTTACCATCCTTACCTTCAGCTTGTAGAATTAGATATCATAGTGATACTCTTCTCAGTAGCAAGCAGCCTCGAAAGGACCATTAGATCTGTTGCTGTTTGCTTTCCTTTTTTACTCCTTTGTAGCCTACACTCCTCCTTCCTTTCTCCCTTCCATTTTCCCTTATTTCCTTTAGTCTCTTTCCCTCCTCTTCCTTCCTTCCTCCCCCACTTTTGTTCTCTTTCTTGCTTCACTTCTTCCTCCCTTTCCTCTTCTCTCCTCTTTTTTCATTCCCTTCCCCTTCCAGTAATCTTCCCTTCCTCCTTCCGTCCCTCCTTCAACCTTTCCTGCCATCATTCCTGTCTCGAATCCACCCCTTCCCCTTTCACTCTTCCCTCCTTTTCTTCTCCTCATTAACACCCCATTCATTTCTTTCCTCCTCCTCCTACGTACTCCCCCTTCTTCCTCTCCACCTTTTCTCCTTTCCCTCTCCCTTGCATCCTTCCTTCCATTCATGCATTCTTCCCTGTTTCTTTCATATTTTCTCCCTTGTTGCCATTTCTATCCATCTTCCCCCCCTTCTCTCTCTCCCATCCTTCGTTCTTCCTTCCTTCCATTCATCAATCCGTCCAATTCCCCCTCTCTTTCCCCCCTTCCCTCTTCCCCTACCTTCCTGCCTTCACCCCCATCACGGGCCTGTCAGAGAAATTTCAGCATCGAATTTCATGAAGACCTAAATAAATCCCGACCATTTAGCGCGTCTGCAAAATTGAAAATGAGCCTCACACCCCTCCCAGAATTGTCAGGGACCCTCACTCCTCCTGCAAACCGTAAACGTATCACTCTCATGCTTTTGTGAGTTTATTTGGCTGTATTTCTCTTAGTATTAAGTTGCATTTTGTTATTAGTAGTTACAATTTTACTTGTCCCCGAGCCCCTCCGGGGCGGGGACGGGTATTGTTTTATCTCAGTTTGTCTGTCTGTCTGTTTTTCTGTCAGTTAACAACTTTAAGCGAAAACTACTGGTGCGATTTTGATTAAAATTACAGGGATGATGGGCTATGATCTTCTGATTTCTTGATTAAATTTTGGACCAAATTGGGCCAAGGCCCAGGCTTTAGCCCCCCCCCAAAAAAAAAAAAATAATAAAGAAAATAAAAAAGGTGCATGTTGGTTCTATCTCAGACAGTTGATTCAAGATAATGCATATTCTTAACCCCACTCGGAGTAGATTGCTCGACTGAACGTACTTCAGCAATGTCTTCAGACATTTTTCTCTTGTGTACTTTTCTCTTTAAGCATTTTCGAAGATGTGCCTTCATTTGCTCAGTATTTGAACTAATAAATATACAGTATTTGCGAGCCCTGTTCATAAATTTCCACTGTAACTGTCAGGACTCCATATTATAATTACAAATCATAATAGATAAATAGATAAATAGATAGAGAGACAGATAGAAGCAGGAAGTCAGATGATGAGAAGGTATTGTGTCTGCGAGAATCGAGCAATGCTAAACATGCTTACACACTCTTAACTCAAGGAATGCTTTATAGGCACACGACAGCGCCTCGTGACCATACACACACATACACACATACTCACACACAGGCTTCTAGAACTTTCCAACCACAGTGTAACACACGTGACACGACCCCTGCTACACCAGAATTTAGGAAGCAGAGGCAGATGGAGGCTAGCCATAGAACAGGCAGGTAGTAGGGAGAACGAGCCTAGCAACATGGGCGAGAGAGAGAGAGAGAGAGAGAGAGAGAGCGAGAGCGAGACAGGGAGGTAGCTCGCGGAACTCTACTTAACTTCACTTGTGTGTGAGAGACTTTGTTAATATTTCCAAGACAAATAAAAATAGTCCCATACTATTCTTTACCTCTCCTGTCAGTGCATGACAAATGGGAACGAAGATTATCTACTTACAAATCTACTCAAGTATAACAACCGCTCGTCCACAAGTTCAATATATATATAACTTCTCTACAAGTAACTACAAAGTCTTTTTGTGACATTTGGTAGCAGCGAACGTATACGAACCTCGTCTACGAATCAACAGTGAATTCCTACAAAATATCAAGATTGAAAACAAAAAATACCTCTCACAACCAACAACTCACAACCAGCTCCTGACAGTATTCTCTCTAACCAGCCCCCTCCGTCTCCCCGATCATCATGCTGATGTAGAGGTGAAGAGGTCACAGGACGCCTTGCAAGTAGTCATATGAAGCGGGAAAATTAAAAAGCTGGCAAAGTTGAGAGGGGAAGAATGTGAATGATGGGCAGTTGAGAGAGAGAGAGAGAGAGAGAGAGAGATGCAGGACTGTAGAATGATAGGGTTGGCGTACCGGTAGCATACAGTACATAAATAATAAAGGAAAGAGGGAAAAGCAGGAGAAAAGACACGACATTGTAAAGGGAAGAGAAAGAACTGATAGCATGGGAAGGGAAGAAGTGGAAGCTGGAAGGAGGAAGGGGGAGAAAAAGAGAATAGGGGGAGGAATGGGGAAGGAGGAGGAGATATGATGGGAGAGAAATGGACGATGGGTTGGTAAGACAAGGAAGAGGAAGAACGAAAGAGAAAACAGGAGAAATGAGGGAGAAAGGTGGAAGAGAAGAGAGGAAGGAATTAGAAAGGGCGGGGAGAAGAGAGGCAAGAGTAAGATTGGAAGAACAGTATTGAGGAAGGAGGAAGAGAGAAGAAATGGAGGGGATTACAGAACCGTAGAGGGAGAGGAGGTAGAAACGAACAGGTAAGAAATAAAGATAAGTAAATTAAAGAAGGGAGGAAAGATGGCAGATCAGTAGTAAGGGAGAAGGCAGCGTTTAAGACAAAGAGGAGAAATAGGAAAGAAACTAAGGCAGGGATCAAGAAGTGCAAAAAGACTAAAGGAGAGAAGGGTAAGATTAACAATTCATGCAGATTTATATGTCTGTTCTATATCTTTTTATATCTGTCTGTCTGCCAGTCAGTGTGTGTGTGTGTGTGTGTGTGTGTGTGTGTGTGTGTGTGTGTGTGTGTGTGTTTGAGAGAGAGAGAGAGAGAGAGAGAGAGTCGGGTAAAACTGTCGGTTTGTACTTAAACTGAGATAACAAGCCTATGCTAGGTATAATTGTATACATAATCAAGGGCATTGAATAGGAAGCCAGTATGAGATAGATGGAAAGGTAGATAGATGGATGAATAGATTGGTTGGTAGGTAGGTAAATTATCAATAAAAAAAATATAACGGGAATAAACGCTTTTCTTATACTGAGATACAACAGCGGCAGAGCTTTGAAGAAATTCTGATGAAAGGGGAGTGAGAGAGAAGCTCCAGCGGAGGGGAGGGAAGGGCAAAAATATAATTGTCTGGAGAAAGAAGAGGAGGAGAACATGGAGGAGAAGGAGGGAGAAGCTAAGAGGTGAATGGGGAGGAGGAAAAGAGAAAGGGGTAGTAGTAGGAGAAGAGACAAGGAGAGAAAGTGGGACAAATCGAATTCAGGCAAAGGAACGGTAAAAGGGCGACAAGCTGATAAGAGTGACGTGAACAGGCACAGTGAGGTGACAAGTGACGAATATGAGTGTTTGACAGCTTGGTGTTCCCTTCCTGTATTACAGCTAGTGAGTCTGCTGGCGGAAATAGAAAGTTGACTGGGTAGGGTTTGTCATTCTAGATGGGGTCTTCCAGTGGCATTTTTACCTTTTATAAGGGGCCCGTGGAATGACCGTCACACATACGCAACTGTGAACTTTAGACCATTTGCTGGCCAGGGTACTGTCATGACCTTAAGTTCACCGACAGTCCCCTGCCAGCATTGTATCCTGCCTTGTGTGTTTCTCATTCTTCCCCGAACTTCAGAGAATAACCACCCTTCCCATACTTTTGTTGTGTGAGTCATACTGCTGCCACAAAAACAATTCATGTAAAATCTTTCACCGGCACTGTCGGGAGGGAAGAATTGACGAAACTTTGATCGTAAACATTCTTTCAGACAGAAGTAAATTATTTATAACTAAGAAACCTTCACCTGTGTTACTTATCTCTTTCATTGTGTTACAATCACTTGCTGAAACTCAGCCTCAGATTCCAATTTTTCCTCTCATTGTCTCAATTACGAGTAGTGTGTGTGTGTGTGTGTGTGTGTGTGTGTGTGTGTGGCCTTTAGAGGAACTGAAGAACGACGACACACGCCAGCCAATCATGACGTACTGGTCGTTCTTCCTGAACGTCTGATAATAGCCCTCCTTATCGTACTCAGGTTGTGTGCTTCACATTATTGTCATACATAATTTCACATCGAGCCGACCGACAGGGAAACGGCAGTCTGTTGATCTTGGGAATGGCCCGTCATATTCTTCTTTTCAGTTACAGTTACGTTATCAAGAAACTTACCTGTGTGTTTCCTATCTGCTTCAACGTGTTACCCTTCTGAAACTCAGCCTCGAATTCCGATTTTTCCTCTCAGAACCTGATGTAATTTGTGTCAGGCCTGCTTAATATACTGGTCTTTGAGGAACAAGTCCACCTGTCTGGAAGATTAACTCTTCTGTGAACACACACACACACACACACACACACACACACACACACACACACACACAGGGGGGGGGAAGGATTAAAAATAAAGGATGATGATGGATTGACAGAAGGACGGGGAACAGTGAGTGAAAGATATTGCTTAAAGGATAAGAGATGGGACGAGAGGTGGGCATGGAAGGAAATATGGAGCTGCAGAGAAAATGGGAGAGGCGGGCAGCCTGTTTTTGTTTATATCACCCTCAGTTGTCTGGTGGCCGCTCTGGCTTATGGTCATCATCATCATCATACCTTTTTCTTTATTATGGGATCTAGAGATCGAAGCAGAGAAGCACAAGAGTAGAACTGTCAACATAATGACCAATAAATTTACTCACCGTTCGACAGTTTTCTTCGCTTTACCTCACAGGTCAAACGATGCACTCAGAATGTGCATGTGAACAGACACCATTCCAAAAGTCCATCCATCCATCATCCAATCCTATGCTGCCCTATGAGGAGCGTAGGAGCCCAAGGTTAGGAAAGTTGGTCATGACATTCAAGATGAGAGTGACCAGCCTCACTCATCCCTGAGTGGCATTACGTGAGCAATAAACCCCAACCATCCCTTGGATATAAACCTACACAGGTCCAATCCAATTAGAGCGCCTTAATTACTCACTAAACCACCAGACGCCATAATTTGGTGTTATGGTTACCACCCGGCGAAGTAAATGGTTTCCTGGTGTACAGGAAATCATTTGGCTCGTCACTCAGTGTAGAGTCACCCATAGGCAGAAGGAAGAGGAAAGAGTGAAGGAAAGAAAGACAGAAGAGGAAATGTAAAGTCACCCGTAGGCAGAAGAAAGAGGAAAGAATGAAGGAAAGAAAGATAGAAGAGAGAGTTTAGGAAGGAAAGACAGAAGAGGGAGTGTAATGTCATCCTTAGACAGAAGGAAGAGGAAAGAATGAAGGAAAGAGAGACAGAAGTGAAAGGAAGAAAGAGAGGAAAGGGCAGACACCCAAAGAAGCACTACATCGAGTGAGTGGATGGTGAGCGCCCCTACCTACCATGTTAAAAATGGGGTAAAACACTTTTCCTGTGCATAGTTCATTCATCCTCTTCTTCAACTTCCCTGTCACAGTCATACACGTATTCTTTTACTGTACCATATGCATCAAGTTTTTTTTTTTCTCTCTCCACTCCTCTGAGCTTTATCTTCCCTGCCACTGTCATATAAAGAGAGTTCTCTGCATCTTCCATTCTCGACTGTTGTTTAGTGACACTTGGTATCTCTGCCTATAATACATTGTCAGTTACACTTCTATGAAGATTCACGACATATTTTCTAAGTTGTGTGTAGTTATGCTCTTCCTTATGTTTGAAATATTAATTAGGCTATGTGTGGAAAACCTCAGTCAGCGTCCTTGAGTGGTTGATGGTGGCGACAATCATCCATTCACTTGATGTAGTACTACCTACTTCTACCTTTATATATTTTTTTTTTCCTGTCTGCCCTTCTCTCTTTCTGTTTTGCCCATCCTTCCTGTCACTTTTCATTACTCTTTCTGCAACGCATGGAGAATGTGAATATGACCAAATGAATACGTCATCAGTAAAATGAAATGAGAGCGTGTGTGAAAACTAAATTAAAGTATTTCTGAAAGGACAAGGGTGACCAGTGTATGAGGCAAGGTTGATTAGGATGGGGTAAAGAGGTGCCGAGTCAGGTCACAGGTTGGCGGGAGTGATTGTCACGGGCTTACTTAATGGCCAGGCTGGCAGATACAGCCATGCGGTCACGAGGCTGGACAGCATAACTGCTTTGGGAGGAATTGGGTTCTATCTTTTAATTGCCAGATCACCGTCCATCCAATGGGATGACCATGATTGTGCAGATGGGTATCACGATAATTCAGATAATGAGGTGGCAAATGTTTCAAGTTCAGTCATATTCAGAATCCACCTCAGTATTTACGTGATTATGAAACAACAGCAGTCTTATCAAACTCACCAACATTTTCCTCAAACACTTTAGTGTTTGTATAACAATTTAGGCATCAGAATTTCCCATCATTGTTTATGCAAGGATTTTGTTATCAGCATTCTCACCAAGCACGACAACGTTTTCCTGAGCACGTCCGTATTTGCACAACATTTTGATCAACTGTACGATGATGACTTTTTTTCCCATATCAGTCTTAGTGTTGTTTGTATTTTGTTTCAGCAGTGGAGGAGAACTGTTATATTGAAGTGGTTAATGGAGATTGTTACTGACCCTTGCACTACCAGAGATCTTAAAATTAAGTAATGCTGTCTGAGAGAAGCGGAAATAAAATACAAACTACAGTACCTTATCGGACTGGAAGTGTTATGCACCATTACTTTAGCCATCCCCACGTCTTACCACACGTCTGACATGCTAAACCCAAGTCACGTGCTGTCCCTCCCCACATTCAGGTTAGTTCGAGGTGTATAGCCTTTCCAACGGCACGATGTGCCGCCTTCACCTTTAGTCCCCCCTCCCCCATTCCCTCCCCGGCCCCCTTCCTACTGCCACCTTGACTGTCCTCCATACCTCCCGACCCACCTATCAATCTCTCTCTTTTGATTCCTCCTTGCCCCTATTCCCACCTCCCCCTTCCATCTCTTTTTCCTCTGCTCCCCTACCTTACTCCTCCTCCTCTTCTCCCGCCCTCCCCTGTTTCCTCCCTGCTCTCTTCCTGTCCCTTCTCCCCTCTGCCATCTCTCCCTCTCCTTTCTGATGAAGGGTGATGAGATACCACAGGGCAGTCAGCAAACCGGTACAGAGTTTGAGCAGAAGTACAAATCCTGCGTCCTACCAAGCGAAACCAATATCAGATTCACATAAACTCCAGACCGGGTATTTTGCTTCCATGTTGCTGCTGGAGTTGTTGATTTCGTTTCAGCCACAGCTTTTACTGTGACTTTTTTTTTTTTTTGTGAAGAAGGAACCAAAGGCCGCAGGCCCGCAAAATTGTTCCTTCCAAGAGAAAAGCAAAATACAAGAGAGAGCCAAATTCAAGATCTGATCATCTCGAGATGCCTGGACACACTGCTTTTGAAAGACTGGAGATCATAGGAAGCAGGAAATACAGACAGAGGGAGACAGTTCCAGAGTTGACCTGTTGCATAAATGAAGGACTGGGAATAACGGTTAACTCTTGCATTAGAGAGTTGGACAGAAAAGGGATGAGAGTTTGCTGCTAGTCGGGTGCTACGCGCCCGTCGTAGAGGTGGAGGAATGTATGCAGACAATTCAGAGGAGCAGTGACCATTGAAGTAGCGATAGAAAAGAGATAAAGATGCAACAGTGCGGCGAAGAGAAAGAGGTTGAAGGGAGTCAGTAAGAGGAGGAGAGTTAATGAGACTTAAAGCCTTTGACTCAACCCTATATAGCAGGTTTGAAGGTTACTGTTACCATTTATCTGTCAGTCTCTCTATCTAGCTAGTTATAGCACAGAGTAGCTAATAATTCTGTCACGGTGACTATCACTAGTAAAATGATCTTAATATCTTTGCCCTTTTATGGGTTCGGTTCCGTCCGAGGACTGATATTTGATTGGTTATATTAGCGTGACTCGTGTATTTTCATAATGTTTGCACCCTATGAAGGTTCCCTCGATGACCTATATACCCTTTTTCAATTACAAGCGCTATCAGTCAAGGAGTATATATATATATATATATATATATATATATATATATATATATATATATATATATATATATATATATATATATATATATAACTTAACTTTCACTTCAGAAAGCAGTGGTGAGTGTGAGTCACTTTCCCAGTGACAGAAAATGGTATTCTTCGACCATACGAATTAGTTACCCTTCAGAACCATAAAATACGTACTAAGCGTGTACAGTAGTGTAAAGCTGAAAACCTACAGTATGTCAGACGTGTGGAAGTTGGCCTCTACAGTAGGCTGTGTGCGGGGAGGGTGGATATGCAGAGAGGACGGAGAGACAGGAGTGGGTGGGGAGGAGATGCAAAGGAGAGAGACAGAGACAGAGACAGACACAGAGAGGTATAAATTCGAGAATTAGAATAGGTGATATAAAAAAAGGAAAGTATGAGAAAGAGCATATATTAGGCGAACGGGAAAGTGTGTGCGTGAGGAGAGCCCCGGGCAGGTAAGTAAATTGGCTGAGATCAAAGGACATGTCATGATGAAAGAGGGAGGCAACAGGAAGAGGTGCACGTAATACAGTTTTATTGGCAGGTTCTGTAATGTGACGCTGGCAGTGTTAACGTGACAGACATGCAGTATATACAGACACGGGAAAGACTGACACCTTTTGTCAATGACAGAATATTCAGCTTTGAAGGTTAATAGAAATACACAGATTGGCAACTTTTGCCGCTGTTAGAAATATAAATAGCAGTCTTATGGTCATCACCATCAGCCTGAGTCACTGCACTGCACAACGACGGGAGCTCTCTCTCTCTCTCTCTCTCTCTCTCTCTCTCTCTCTCTCTCTCTCTCTCTCTCTCCACACACACACAGCATATATGTATCGTTCTCTTTCCTTGCCTCAGATATTATCTGAAAGTACCCAGGAGTAGGCCCAATCCATTTTATTGTAAATACATATATCAGAACCATAAATCCTTTTCACGGATTCCGAAAACCTCTGTCATTAATTGTAATTTTTCGACACGAACATCGTTATTACATATATTCGTAATTGAGTTTGGTGGATGTTTGAAATTTGTGAAGTTGTGAAATGTTCATTTACCATATTTTGGTATTACCGTTCGTCATAAATGAAGCTGTAAACATAAAAACCTGGCGACAGTTGAGAAAGGGAGAATGTTAGTGATGATGGGCTGTTGACGAGAGAGAGAGAGAGAGAGAGAATTAGTATCAGTGGAATACACCACTTTCCATTATTTAGATTCACAAGCGACTGAGCTAGCTGGATATTCTGGTGACTAGGGGAGAGAAGCTGCAGTAGAGGAGGGGAGGTGCAAAAATAAAACTGTCATGAGGAAAAGGAAGGAGGAGGAGGAGGAGGAGGAGGAGGAGACGACAAACGTAGAAGAAAGGAGTAGGAATATATAAGGAAGAAAAAAAGATGACGAAGAGAAGAGGGGGAGGCGGGGAAGCAGGAATGAAGAGGAGAAAGGAGAAGGAGGAGGAGGAGGAGACGATTATAGAAAGGAAGATGAAGATACGAGGAAGAGAAAGGATGACAAGAAAGTGAGGTAAAAGGAGAGGATTAAAAGTTAAGGAGAGAAAAAGGAGGAAGAAATTAGGGGAGGTAAGTGGACAACTGGAAATTGGCGATGCCGAGGTGAAAGGACGATAAACATGAACAGACAACTGAGGTGTCGAGTGATGAGTGTGTGTGTGTGTGTGTGTGTGTGTGTGTGTGTGTGTGTGTGTGTGTGTGTGTGTGTGTGTGTCTGTGTGGTGTTACGCGGTATTCTCGCCCTGTATTTCAGCGAGTGGCTTTTTACAGACAAAAGTAAAAAAAAGGTGGTTTGGTAGTGTTCGTGTCATTCGTGATAGGGTTTTGAAGTGACATTTTTTGTTGTGTAATGGACCCGCAATATGTAAAATAATGTCCCACGGTACAGGCCCGACTCTTGATGGATTGAAACTACTTACAGTTAAGTTTATTCCATTGGAACATCAGACAATAGCCTTCCCTCTCTCGCTCATATTACCATCGCCAAATAATTCCTTCATTTCTCTCTATCGCCTCTGGCAGCATAAAAATGTCTGTGAACATGTGAGTGTGAAAGTATCCATCATAATCATCTTTTGAGCTTAAAGTAAATTATACGTACCAAGAGGCCTACATCTGTGTTTATTGTCATCTTTAAGGTACGACACTCCCTTACTGAAGCCTTCTGGTTTATTCCCTTAGCAACACATTTAATGTGAGTCAGGCCTGCAGACGAAGTGAAGAATGAAAGCACACGCCAGCCAGACAAGTCAGTGCTCTTTGAAGCTCAGCTGCTTGGGAAGTTTTACCTCCCCCCACCCCCCGTCTCTCTCTCTCTCTCTCTCTCTCTCTCTCTCTCTCTCTCTCTCTCTCTCTCTCTCGTTTAACATTTACCTTTTCTTTGCCATTGTGTAATATGTTGACATCCTTTCTCCATGATCTCGTCTCATCTTAGTCATTTTTTGTTGCTGAACATCGCCTTAGCATGTTACTCTGCCAGTGACGTACAAGTAAGGGAGGGAACTGTTGGTAAGCAAGTGAGTTACCGAGCTGCAGTGTACTAGTATTCTCAAACATTTTTTGTCTGATTTTAACCAAGTTTCTCCAGTGGGTTGCAGGTCAATCAAACGGCTGACTTTTGAGCAAAATGTTAATGGCCAAGGTAACACGACAAGGTTAGTTGAAGCACTCATGAGCTGAGGGCATAGGGTACGTCGGCATTGAAGGGATTCGGTTTTTTTAATCCTTAGTCAGAGGTCAACGTGACGGCATTTGTTGTATAAGACTTTGTTCTTAGATCATTTACCGTTTTTTGACGTCTCTGCAGTTTCTGAGATTAGGACAGAGTAATCTGCAGATCTTAAATGGTTTATGTTTTCTAAATCCATGTTTACTTCTTTGTTCTCCCATTCTAGGTTTCTGAAAATACTCTAAAGGCATGCTGTAAATAATTATGGTGAAACTGTATGCACGACTTTCTCAGTCTTAATTTTTTCTGAGTCTTTATGGAAGTTAACTGTAGCAGTTCCTTCTTTGTACATGTTTTCGAGCAGTTTTAGAATGTTCTTGCGTACGGTATATATACCTTGTACCTTCATTGAATTTATAATTTCTTTTTGCCCCATTGAGTAGAAAGCCTTTTCAAAATAAACAAAAACCAATCACATTGGTTAATTATATTTCGTAGTTTTGTCAGTTAACTCATTCAGTATGTATAGATGATCAGTTACTGGCTTCGGAATCCTGCCTGTTCACGAGAGTAGCTAGATTTCTTCCTAATTTTTTGTTATTCTGTTCATAAAGACTTTAGTGATGAGTTTGTAAATGGCAGCTAATAAGCTAATAGGTCGATAGTTGCCAGGATTTTTTTGTGTCTTTTCTTTTAAAGCAAAATAACTATTGCATTATACTATGCTTTAGGAATAATGTTCTTAATACTGTACATTGAATAAATGAGTGGGCGAACCGGTTTTGTATTTCTACTCCTGTATTGTATCTGACACTAAAGCTGCTACTATTGCTTCTTCTCCTGGTGCTTTCCATTTTTTTCTTACTTCTAAGAGATGTTTACTTCCACTCGTGTTACCTCTGGTATTTCACTTGTGTCAGCTGAAAAGTTATCGGTTGGAACTATTGTCTATAATGCATACAGTTCTTTGTAAAATTCCTCAGCTTTCAGCACCATCTCTTCTCTGCACCAAATAACCACCGTTTTTGTCTTTCAGTGATATAATATTAATATCTTATTAATATCGACTTGGTTTTCATAAATTGCATTCGTAAGGTAACGAGCACGCCATATTGTGAAGTAAAAAGATAAGGAAGAAATGTCAAGGAGCATAATGACCTTAAGCAGTTTTCAGAAAAATGTCAAGGAGCATATTGACCATAAGCAGTTTTCAGTCTTCCCAGCACATAATGTTGTTCCACTTCACCAACATGTCTAGTCTACTTCCAACCACCTCAGTCTCACTCCCGTTCGTAGCAGACAAATCATCCGCATGAGCCAGAGAACGTAATACTTTGTTTATGCTTCCCGCTGCCAGATGAATTTTATAGATTTTTGGAGAGCTTCCATGTTGTGAAGTGTTGATGGAGGCTGTATCTAACCCCCTCAGTTCAAACCTTCTTTCCTAAGCTAAGTAATATAGTCAGGAGGTGAAAGAAACTGTATCTGCAGCTGTATCAGTCCATAGTAGGTCTACTGTAGGATTGTGCCTTCTCCTACGAGGGAGAGTGATAGCCAGAAGTAACCCTTCCTCCATGCTGGCGAAATATTATCTGGGGAAGGGTGTCAGTAGGGAGAGTGATAGCCAGAAGTAACCCTTCCCCCATGCTAGCGAAATATGAGATGGGGAAGGATGTTAATACAGGGAGTGATAGCCAGAAGTAACCCTCCCCCCATGCTGGCGAACTACGAGATGGAGAAGGGTGTAGGAGGGAGTGACCCTTAGTCAGAAGTGACCCTTTCCCCATGCTAGCGAAATAAGAGATGGGGAAGGGTGTTTACAGGGAGAGAAGAATATGAAAATAAAAGTGTATCTGCAGCGTTTATTGTGTGTCATAATCAGTATATTTCAGTGACAGACCTGACAGGATGCAAACATATGCAAGCATGTGAAAGGGCATAGTACCGGCACCTACCGTAATGTCTGTCACGGAGCGGGCTCGAACCCCAGACTCAGGGCACACGCGTCATGAAACGAGTACGTTACCACTAAGGCACCGCTGCTTCATAGCCAAAGTAAAATATAATAATTACATCGTCAAGCCGAAGGTGCCAAACATATAAATAAGTGAATGGAAATAATTTTATCCTAGACCCCACTCTTATGCATCTCTTAGTCCGTCCGGCATTTTATTTGCATCAGACAAACGAAGCGTATGTGTGAATAGCTGAGATTATTGACAAAGAGTATATTAGAGGAAAATACTAGACAATAAGAGAGAAAGTGAAAAACAAATATTTTAAAATGTTCGCACCAAGCTGTACCTGAATCTGAGTTTGATTAAAATAGTTCAATTGAGTGAAAAAGCAGCATATAGGAAAACAGTCATGGAAATTATTCAGTTTCTTCATTATATGAAAATGGCTACAGGAAGAAATAGCACCAGTATGGAAAAAAATACATGAAGTAAAAAGATTACTACGGATGTAAAAGAAAGGGAAACCATTCCCAGGTAAATAATAATAAGAAAATATATTTGCGTAAGAGGGATTGGTTATGGAGTAGCGGCAGTGACACACATCGTTATTGGTTTATCGGCAGCCCCGTGACAACCCACCCATTTTTAGGTATTAAGTGGATAATGACAGAAAGGGGGAGAAGGGGAGGAATGGGGAAGATGAAGAAAATGGGAAGAAGGGGAGGAATGGGGAAGATGGAGAAAGAGGGAAGAAGGGGAGGAATGGGGAAGATGGAGAAAGAGGGAAGAAGGGGAGGAATGCTGAATATGGAGAAAGAGGGAAGAAGGGGTAAAGGAGAGTGGGTATTATAGGAGGAGGGGATAGAGGGATGTGGCGGAGGAAGCGCGAAGAAAACGAGAAGGCGGAGTGAGAGAGAATAAAAGGTGGAATGCGAGGCTGAGAGAGAGAAGGAAGAGGATGAGAGGTGAGAGAAGGGGTATGAGGGAGAATGGGGTGAGGAGAGGAAGTGGGAGGAGAAGAAAGGGAATGGAAGGTAATAGGTTAAGGAGGGGATGAAGGAGAAGGACTTGAATGGAAATAGGGCATAGCGGTGGAAGGAGGAGGGATCAGAGGCTGGGTAAGAGGAAGAGGATGAGGATGGTGAGGGGAAATACGTATGAGGAGGTGACGGAGGAAGTGGGATGGAAAGACGAGAACGAGCAAGTTAAAAGTAAGAAGAAGGCAAGGGAGAGGAGGGAGAAGGGGAGGAAGGGAGATAAGGATGGTAGAGATGATGTGGGGAATGGGGAGAGGAGGATAAACTGGACTGGAAAAAAAAAAAAGATAAAACGAGGGGAAGGAGGACTGTATAATGCATGTCTTTATTGATCTGTTCTTTGCCACTTACAGACGATTTTCAACATTCGGGAAGACGTCTTGCAGTGAAGGGGCTAATGAAGGCAATTTCTAATCCCTCGAGTTTAACGTGTCTCTTCCTAGCTGAATAAAATCGCCTGATGGTAAACAAATGATAAAGAAGGCAGTACTGTATTGAGAAAAAAAGGAAGAGGAACTGGTGTTGGAAATGAAGCAATAACCTACAGAGAGAGAGAGAGAGAGAGAGAGAGAGAGAGAGAGAGCAAATATTCCTGATGCCCAGATATGTTCACCACTCTTCCTCTTTCACTCCATCTTTCTTTTCCTCTCATCCTCTGCCACTCCATTTCTTTTTCTATCTCTTCCACGATTTTTACTATTATCTCTCCCATATCTTCGTACACATAAACGAATATTTCATCTGCGCCTCCACACTCATATATCACCTTCGTCTCACAGGCACCATAATTCTTCCATTACAACTTCATCTCTCCCTCCACCACACATTTATTTTCTCACCTCTCTCTAATACCCTTGTTTTCCCCTTTCGAACATTTTCTTATTCTCCTGCTTTTCATACTCGGCCCCTTTTCTCCCTCCATTTATTCACTGTCTTATCTGTTTGATATTGCTTTTGACTCGGACCATTATTTCTTCTTCACAACTCCATTGAACTTCATCTCTCTCTCCTCCACGTATTTCTTTCTTCTCTTCAGCATTCCCTTTTCACTTAGACCAGTATTCTCCGTCACACGTCTTCTTCCACCAGTATTTCTCCATCGCTCTTCCACTTACCTTCCTCTCTCTCTCCCCCACATCTTCCTCACCTATTTTCACCGGATTCTTTCGCCTACTCACTATGATTCCCTCTCTTCGAGACATTTTTTTTTTTCTTACAGACCAGTATATTTGCTCTGACCCTCCACTCGTGTTCCATCTTTCAATAATTCTTCCACATATTTTTCTCCCTTCAGTACAATTTTTAATTCAGACCAGTATTTCTTCACAACCCCTCCACTTCCATTGCACCTTCACTCCATTTGCCACAAGTTTTCTTTTCCAAATTTCACCAGTCTTCATCCATTCTCAATGCTTTGTCTTCCACAGATTTACTGTCTTCATGATCTCTCCTGTTTATCGTCCACTCTTCCACTCTCACTCCACCTGTCTCCTCTTCTTCCCCACGATATTTCTTTTTCTCTTCCACATCCTTTTTACTGTCACTCCGACTGACATTTCTTTTCCGATCTTACAGATGCACTCAGTCTCCCTCCATCTTTTTCTCACTGTTCTCCTGTTCTAGTCCAAAGTCTTTCTCATTCACATCAGTGCGTGTCCTCCATTCTTTCACTTATATATTTTCCGTCTCTCTCTGCCCTCTGTGCCACACGCTTCTCTCCTTTGCCTTGTCTTCCATATTCATCTCTCTCTCTCTCTCTCTCTCTCTCTCTCTCTCTCTCTCTCTCTCGAGTCCTGTGATCTTTCCAAGACAGCTGACGAGGAAACTATGCCAAAAATGTGAGGAGATGCAGGAATGAGTAAGGATTTTCTAAGTAAGGAGATAGTCTTGTGGAAGGCATTGCCGAGTTGAGAGGTGGAAGAATTAGGTTTGAGAGGCATTGGAAGTAACAGGGTTTCCTTTGCCCCAAGGAGAAAAGAAGACAGATAAAAATATAGCGGCATTTCGTCCTGTGATTGTTAATGACTGTTGTGATGGACGCTGTAAGAAGGAAAAGTGAAGGATGGAGTTGTTACCGTATAGTGGATAGGGCGAGATGTACAGTCGGTATCAAAAGTTTTGTTGTCTCCCCTGGTTTTCTCTCCACAGGCTTTGGAAGTAAATCGTTGAATTCAGAGCAACTCAAGGTGATAAATTTATTTGACCACAGATCAGTGTCATCAGTGTCAGCAAGTGAGGATTCACCACACTGATTTTCATAGGCCATGGAAGTTGAAGTAGGGGAGAGGATAGGACTTTTGATGCCGACTATACGGCTCAGAAGATCCTTGATGAGTAAATGAGGGAATGTGGTGACCCAGAGATGGAGTGAGAGAAAGATGCGAGTAGATAACCAAATGATGGGCCAGTATCCATATATCTGGTGGACTGCAATCGGCTGGACAAAACGAGGACAACAGAACATACCTTTATCGTGTTGTGGACCTGCTGAGGCTGATGATGATAATGAGACTGATGATGATGGGGGTGAGGATGGTGATGATGACAATACAAGTCCTTACGTATTGCAAAAATTAAATAACAATAAATCTTTTCACTGTTAGAATTTCTCACTCCAGAACAAAATCGCTTAATCTTGTCCGCAAGAAAATACCCATGTGTGTTTGTGACAGAAAAAAAAAAAAAAAAAAAAAAAAAGGTTTGAAAGTGTTGAAAAGTAGGCCATAACGCCTCACACTTCTGGGGTACTTTTGACGTGTGTGGAAGTTTGTGTGACTGTCCCCCCAGAGCTGCAAAGTTTGATCCCTCGTCACACAACTCCATCCAACAACCCTCACATATCAGCCAATTCATTTCAGAGTGTCAGTAAAACCTCCAGTAGCAAATAATAGTTCATCAAGTGTGGCAAAAAATAATAATGACAGCGACGGCATGATGAAAGTGTTCAAGAACTCAAATTTGGTCGCGGTTTATAGACCTGTGAGTTGTTCTTTGAGGAACCCCTGGTATAGTAATGAACAGATGTATTTGTATATAATTTTTGATGAATAATTGGGTTCTGTATTGGTGACTTTCGGTGAAGGGATTAGGAGAAGCAAATTTAGAGTCGCTGTTGAGTGGGATGGTAAAGGCATGGCAAGAAATGAGAGAGAGAGAGAGAGAGAGAGAGAGAGAGAGAGAGAGAGAGAGAGAGAGAGAGAGAGAAAATCTGAATGAAAGACTGAGAGGGGGTGAGTTAGGAGGAGGGGGGGTAAGGAGGTGGAGGGCAAACCAACGATGTCCACTCTCATAAATCATATCCCAGGCAGGCCAGGTCGCCCCAGGGATCACCAGGAATATTTTTGTCTGCCAGGCCCGTAAATCACACACACACACACACACACACACACACACACACACACACACACACACACACACACACACACACACACACACACACACACACACACACACACACACACACACACACACACACACACACACACACACACACACACACACACACACACACACACACGTCATAAAGCCATCAGCAATCACAGTACGGTGCGCAGTTCCTTAGTCTGATGCCAGTTAGACGTAAGGTGGTGTTTTGTAGCATATCGGGATTCCTGAGGGGCATTTTACCCAACTTCTTTCAAAATCCACAACAAAGTACACTTGCGATCAGTGGTTCTTATACACCAGCATGACCAAACCTTCATGACCTCAGAAGAGGTTCGGCCTCAGAACCTGTCTTCCTCAGGTCTTAAACCCACAGCCACTGGTTATCTGCCTTAATGGCTCTTGTGAAACAGATGAGCATAAATATTTTTTAACTAATATGATGACCTGACAGCTGTAGACGTTCGGGTTTTGCCCATACATTTGTGCTGTCAGTTATAATAATACTTCTCCGAGTGCGTTCATAATAGGTTACAGCCTGGATATTTTAACATGAGTACAAATATAATATAACAAGAAAGGAAAGAAACATGAACGTGTTGAAAAAACTCGATTTTTATGTAAAGCTAAAACATGATGACTAAGTGGGGAGGATGGATATTGGAGAGACTTAGAACTGGAGGGATTATTTATAATCTTAGGAATACTCCCCTCACCCCTCGAGATTTTCCCAAAGGTGAATAAAATCTTCTGGCCAAAGGTGAATAAAATCCTCTGGCCAAAGGTGAATAAAATCCTCTGGCCAAAGGTGAATAAAATCATCTGGCCAAAGGTGAATAAAATCATCTGGCCAAAGGTGAATAGAATCATCTGGCCAAAGGTGAATAGGATCGTCTGGCCGAAGGTGAGTAAAATCGTTTGTTGGTAGCAGGAATAAATTCTAACATTCTTCTATCTGAATGGGTTAATTTTCTCATGTTCGTGTCAGTTCTTTTTTGTAGCATCTGGCGATTTAATTCAGTTGAGGGTGAGTCATAAGAGCCAGAGTTTGTTTTTAGAGTCTTCATTAGCTCGGTCTCATGTTTGCTGTTAAAAAGAAAAGATTGCCTTTGCGAAGGAAAAATTACATTCAAGACCCGAGGTGCAATAAGGAAATTGGGCGGCAAATTTACGGTTATCGTGGATGAGTGCGAGAGAGAAACGGTATGTGTGAAGGCTGAAGGAGACGCACACAAAAGAAAATCTGATGACACGGGAGGCAGAGGAAGAGTACTTTGTAATTTACGGCTTGAGATCTGATGAAGTGTCCACAGATGAAAGACGGGCCTAATGAAAATGAGGTATAATGAGCCAGGAACCGTGACCCAGGCAGAGGACGTAGAAGGTGGAATTTATTGATTTAACTCCTTCCCAACGATGGCATGCTTTTTATTCCTGACTATTTTATTCAGCTTAGGATAGACTTACTGAACTGAAGGGTTAGATACAGCCTTCTTTTACCCCATCACTACCATGGTGCTGTCTTAGGCTGATTAAATTGTGTTAAGGTTGTAAGAACAGAATAAAAGAATACGTCATATTAAGGCAACGTTGCACATAATAGTTTCGAAGGGAAAAACATCGATATCACAGTTTTAAGTTCTAGAACATGTAATTAAAATTGAGTAGATTTTTAAAAATAACAGAGAGCATTTTAAAATATCGATGAGAAAAAAAATTTTCCATACAGTTCATTAAGTTAATGAAGAACGTAGTTATCAATAACTCCCCGTAGTGAATAAAAGCATGTGGAAGCCTGATAGCGGTGAACTGGGTGCCATGGAGGCAATTTATTTGTGGCCCACCCCTCCGGGTTTATGGCGTCTGGCTATTGGCCGAAAAGTGTATATACCAGTATATACCACGGTATTGACGGATTAAAAACATATTTGTTAAAAGTTTCTTGATTTCACTTGTTCAGGCAAAGGTCGTTTAATGATGTGTAATTAACCCGTCCACTTCGATGATCTGTTACAATGTACTCACCAACTTTAAACTGTAATATTCGGTACAGAAATCATGCACAGTTAAAAGTTTAAAATAATTTTTGCAGTTACGGTGGCAGTAATATTCGGTACAGAAATCATGCCCAGTTAAAAATTTAAAATAATCTTTGCAGTGGCGGTGGCAGAAAGAAGGTATTCTATATAGCTGCAACGGTTTTACCGAGACGAAAACAACTACTCAGTAGCAAGGAGGAACCTTGGCACATTGAAAGAATACTAAAGGGAAAAAATGCTGGTTTTAATCCTATGTGCCTGAGGACATGCTTTTTCATTTTATTCTTGCAGCCTCCTGATGATTTTTTCTGCCTAGGAGTGAACTTTTGAACTGTTTAAATTATAGCTGTCACTGACTCCTCCACTGTGAAATGGCTCCCCCATGTTGAACAACACCTTTTGACGGTAGGAAGAATAAACAGGTGTATGACGTCATTAATTTCAGCGGGTTAAATAGCAAAGAAGGAAAGTTTACTAATACAGCCCCTTAAGTCAGAAGACGTCTAATGAAAATGAACTGTATGTAATTAAGGCAGAACCATGTACAAGAAAAAATACCAAACATACTGAAGAACGTCCTCGTTGTGACAAAAATGGCTATAACCTCCAGTAGCCCCTCACTCCTTATAGCTGAATGAAACTGCCTGCCAGCAAGGCAAAAAAATAATAATCCTTGGGCTGAAGGGACTGATTATGATCTCACTAAATCTTGGCGTCGGATGGAAAATGAAAAAGAAAAAAGATGGGACAAGAAAATTCAGTAGGGACAAGGAAACCCGAACGTAAAAGTTGAGGAGAAAATCCGAGAGGTTGAGAGAACCCGAGAGGCGAAAATAAAGCAGAGGGTGAAAGTGTGGAAAGGGGATGAGGAAAACTGAGAACACAAGTTTATAATGAGGATACCCATGAGGTGTGCCTGGATGCGGGAGGGTGGGGGTGACCAAGAGAAGCGAGGTAAAGGAGATAGGCAGAGAGGGTCAGTGTGAAGGGAGGGCGCAGAGATAGGGAGGGAGGAGGAGAGTGGGGAGGGAAGATGAAGAGAGGAGGGAGAGGGAAGGAGTGATTGGAGGGAAGTTGAGCTGGGGAGGGAAGAGAAGTGTGGAAGGGAGATGTAGAGAGGGGAGGAGGAGGAAAATTGAAGTTGGGAAGGAAAGAGAGGAGAGTGAGAAGGTCAAGAAGAAAAGGAGCAGGAGAGAGAGAGATGAGGGGGGGAGACCAATAAAATAATCCTTAGGGCGGTAGTGTTGTCAAGAGGAAAGCTTGATCAATACGTAACCTAAGATTCAGGAGCCCCGACTTTACCCTTACCCTAAATTGGGCAAGGAAGGGTAATAATTATGAGCTTTTAACAGTTAGTGTAGGTCTTGTTAGGTATGACTTGTATAATATCCGTATATAAGTGTCCGGAACTACTCTTGATGCTGTAATCACCAAAAGTAACTATTAGTTGTTGTTCAGTAAATCAGTTTCATGTGTGTGTGATTGCCGGGTATTGATATGCCAAGTATCAGTGGCGTAGGCTCATAGTATGACTTATTCTACGACAGAGTGTACAAGGGCGGGACTTTGTCAGGGGTAGGTACGGGTACTATGATGGGTTGGGTTAGTACAGGGCTGGTTAGTTTAGATTAAGTTTGCCTAGTTAACTTAGCATAGCCTGAGTCCGGCCATGTTGGTCAGATTGTGTGCTGGCTGGCTAGTACGACTGGTAAGTACAGTACCGTGGCAGTCATTCGGGTTAGGTTACACGGGATAAATTGATCAGCTTTTTCTGGTTTAAACGTTTCTCACACGGTTTGTTCCTCAATACGGGTATTATGTGTGTGACTCTGCTACACTCTCTCTCTCTCTCTCTCTCTCTCTCTCTCTAATTTCTCCATATCCTTCCTTTATTATGGTGGGAAAAACTTAACACAGCGCCACAAGTGCGAACATAGGCCTACTAAGGAATTGTCCGAGGTGAGAGTGATGTTCCCTTACTTGAATTCAAATGCTCTTCCCACAAATACGATTAGTTTATTAGCTGTCTGTATCGCTTGCGTGCACTGTCATAATGATTTCAAGTCATTTATTATTATTATTGTTATTATTATTATTATTATTATTATTATTATTATTATTTATTATTATTGTTATTATTATTATTATTATTATTATTATTATTATTATTATTATTATTATTCCCAAATCTTTTTCCTAGTTTGGCTCACATTCTCGAGTTGTCGGTAATTCTTATTCTGTATACCGAATTCCCTTTTTCTCCTAATATTTAAAACTTTGCATCTGTCAATATTAAAATCCCTTCGTCACGTCTGAAAATGTTAAATAATTTATCTATCTCTCTGAATCATCAGTCAGTGTTTGGATGTGTCCGCTCGATTACAACTTTTTTGTATCATAGCCAAATTTATAGATTTTGCCACACAAACCTTCTTCAGTATCGTCAGTATAAATTAAGAACAAATCAGGGCACAGAACTAAACCCTGTGGTACTCCATTTGTGACATTTATCCCGTCTGATTCTCTCCCATTTAGTGCAACTCTGTCGACGTTCTTTTAGTTAATTTTCAATCATTTTTTTGTTCATTGCCTCCGGTACACAGAATTTAAGTTTTTCAAGAAGACGTTTATGGGGAAATTTATCAAATGCCTTTTGGAAGTTGAGATAGTGCATCAATAGTTACAGATTCATCACATATATCAATAATATTTCTGTTCCAATCCTAGGAAGGACACATAAGATAACACGTTCTTTGTCTTGGACCTGTAGCGCCGGATCATTATCATTAAAATACTTTAACAGTTCCTCGGATCTGGTTCGCGCCTCGTCGTTTGTACCTGCATGCACCACCACAGGCGTACTGTTGGTCGAACCGTATTTCACGTGGTCCAGGGCCTCGCTCACGTGGTTTACTCCAGCACGTGGTATACCAAAACGCTTTATGTTACTTGCTGCTCTGCCGCAAAACTGAACTAACTGGCCTCGGTCACTGGAGTCTCCAGCCATCCCAACCTCAGGCAGCTCCTCTTCTGTGGCGGAAAGAATCTGAAACTCGTGTTTGTTTTGTTTTTGTTTGTTTTCGTTCGTTCGTCCCGAGTTTATTGCTGTTTTAGTGTCCTGTCTGAAAGCTCTCTCTCTCTCTCTCTCTCTCTCTCGGGGAGCGCGGTAGCTCGGTGGTAGGGTGTCGGGCTCGTAATCGTGAGGTTGCGAGTTCGCGCCCCGCAAGGTGGCTGCTGTGCTGGGAGGGGTAGCGCTCTCCTGTAACCCTGGCAGGGCTATATGATCTGATGAGGTCTAGCTCAGGGATTAATCCCTTATCTCTCTCTCTCTCTCTCTCTCTCTCTCTCTCTCATTCTGTGTGTGTGCCTGTTTCATATTGCTAAATACATGTGGTATTTCAAAAATATAAAACGTGAATTCCGAAAACTTTTAGCAACAGTTTTTCAACACCAACAACACGGTCCCGATATACACTAAAATTAATTTATTGAGTAGTTAGAATTTGTGAAGCGTTCAGTTATCATATTTTGTATTACCTTGCGTCATGTAAAAGTGTAAAATATCAAAAAATGTGAAAGTTGAGACATGGGTAGAATATGAGTGGTAGGCTGTTGACGAGAGAGAGAGAGAGAGAGAGAGAGAGAGATGCTGTACTGTAGAATAATAAGGATGGTGTAGCATACATAAAGAATAAATATGATGGCAGAATCAGGAGACAAGATACGAAATTGTAAAGGAAAAGAGAGAACTGATGATATGAAATGAGGAGAAGGGAAGTAGAGGAAGCTGGAAGGAGGAAGGAGGAGAAAAAGAAAAAAGGAGAGGAGTGGGGGAGTAGGAGGAGATATGAAAGGGGAGAAAAGGAGGATGGGTTGATAAAAGATAAGAAAGAGGAAGAACGAAAGAGAAAACCGGAGGAACGAGGGAGAAAGGTAGAAGAGAAGAGAGGCATGAACTAGAAAAAATGGGGAGTAGAGAGACAAGAGTAAGATTGGAAGGAGAGTATTGGGGAAGGGGGAAGAGAGAAAAAAAGGAGGGGATTACAGAAGCGTTGAGGGAGAGGAGGGAGAAACGAATTGATGTCGAGAGTAAAGAATGAAATAAAGTTAAGTAAATAAAAGAAGGAAGAAAAGATGGCAGAAAAGTAGTAGGGGAGAAGGCAACGTATAAAACAAAGAAGAGAAATAGGAAAAACAACTAAGACAGAGATCAGGAAGTGCAAAAAGACAACGAAGACCAAAGGAGAGAGGAGAGAAGGGTAAGATTAACGATCTTTTTATATCTTTCTATGTTTGTTTGTCTGTCTGTCAATCTACTGTATATATCTGTTTGTGTGTGTGTGTGTGTGTGTGTGTGTGTGTGTGTGTGTGTGTGTGTGTGTGTGTGTGTGAGAGAGAGAGAGAGAGAGTCTGGTAAGATTGTCAGTCTGTTCGTAAACAGAGATAAGAAGCCTATGCTAGGTATTCTTGTATACATATCTAAGGGTGTTGAATAGGAAGCCAGTATGAGATATATAGAAAATTAGATAGATAGATAAATAGATAGATGGATTGGTAGGTAGGTAAATTGTCAGTAGGAAACTATAACAGGAATAAACGCTTTTCCTGTACTGAGATACAACAGCGACAGAGCTACCAAGGAATTCTGATGAAAGGGGAGTGAGAGAGAAGCTCCAGCGGAGGGGACGGGAGGACAAAAATAAAATTGTCTGATGAAAGAAGAGGAGGAGGAGGAGGAGGGAGAAACTAGATTAATGGTGAGGAGTTGGAGGAGAAGAGACAAGCAGAGAAAGTGGGGCAAATCGAATTCAGGTAAAGGAACGGTAAAAGGACGACAAGCTGATAAGGGTAACGTGAACAGATACAGTGGAGTGACAAGTGACGAATATGAGTTTGTGACAGCTGGGTGTGACCAGGACCCACCTATACCAGGTCAGCCAGCCAGGGGACGAGAATAAGCCCGTCTCGCGCAGGCTAGCTTAGTGACGTCATCTTCGCCTCTCCTCTCAGTGAAGGGAGTTACAGGTTCCACACGCTCTCACTTCTTCAGCTGTTGTTACTATCACATTTTTTTTTTAAATAAAACATAAGGGTAACAAAAAAACAAGTTATTAATAAACTAATAAAATTAACAGTTTATGTCTATAAACTGAATACAAGGAAATGCAGTAAGAGAGTGAGACAGCTACAATGAACAGTTAAGCTGAAACTAACCGTGTCCATTACTCATGGCTTATAAGACAAAATAATTTACAGAGAAAAAAATACACACAATATAATCCTGATAACTAACCCAAGAATGAAAATATATGGTCTAATAATAATGTGAGCTTGTACTGGTTAAACATAGCACAGTATTGATGCCGTGGCTCTGTGTCACAAGATAATTTATGACATTATTTTGCTCTTTTTTCTTAACAGGCTTCTACAGGCATCCTTTTGTTTGTTGAAGGTAATAATTTTATTTAAATGTTTCATCCTAAAGAATACTGATATTCTAGCAAAAAATTCAACTCCGTCTGATGGTAAACATATTCCAGTGCTTTCTATCTCTGAGGAGAGAGTCTTAACACACCTGGGACCTTCCCTCAGACCTTCACCTTGAGTAGATTTGAATACTTCTCTCATTATATGTAACTGAGAAGAAAACTCTTCTGATGGCATATAGAGTTGTCCTCTGCTAACCACTTCAGTCCATGATTTATCTTTTCCCCAGTCCCCTGCCCTATATCCTAAATGGGGATACTTGTGAGAGAATTTCCTAACAATGTAGCCACCTATATATGACAAGGACTCATCATCTATAACACTGCCAGTAGATATTGCATTTACCTTTCCAGGTGAGAGAATTTCATTATCTTCACTGATTTCTTCAGATATGTCATCATTTTCCTTATCAATATCTAACTCCAAATTCTTGAATACTAAACTCGTTAGGCAAATTTCCAGAGCCAGTTCACGGTCACTTGAATCAACATGTTTGGAGGTTTCACCTGGCAGAGTCTTATCAAACAAACATGTATCGGTCTCATCTCCTAGACTTATATTTTTTGCTTCACTGACCAACTGAACATCCCTTCCCAACACATACTTTCTCAGTCTATATTTAAAGTTGACTGCATCCGGGTGATCCTGAGGTCCACTCATTTGTTATACACCCAAAGAAATGTTCTTGGCAGTCCTGATTCAGTCTTCTGGTCATTATGAATTCAAGATTGTAGTTACTTCTCAACATATGGAACAGTCTTTTAAGTGAAAGGCTTGATAAAACTATTCCTCTCTGAAAATTGTACAATGACTTTGAGTTACCTACTCTCATGGTTTCCATGACATCAATCATTTTATCTAAAATGTTTACCTGTGTTATCAAATTCATTCCATATGCACAACGCTCTTTTTTGTCACTGTACATAGACGAGTTCATCGCATCAAACCATTCATCTACCAATGAAATACATTCGGCAGTTGTTTTCCAATTCTTACTTTCCAAAAGACCCTTGTCACCTAAATACTGTAGAGACTTTGAACAGGTCTTTGACAACAACTGTGCAGCATACTTAACTCTCTGCCGTTGCTGTCCATGTACGTTAAGATGAAGATCACTTAATTTATAAGCCAATCCATACTCCGTTTTAGTCTTTGCGAGCATTTCCCCTATGCATGCAACAGTAACAAAGTCTCCAACGTCCAAAACAAAACCAGAATCAAGAAAATTGTTTCGGACGAGCTTTATCAGGTGAGGCACATCAGCAAAAAGAAATATTTCCCTTTCAGCACATGGATTTTTGAAGGATACGCTCTTAGTTTTTATAGGATCAATACCAAATTCTTTCCATACCTGCATATTACAAGGTCCCAGATCATGCACTACTGCTACAACAGCGTATCCTGCTGACTCTACACTCTTACTTATTTCTAACAAAATCTTATGCATATTTGATTCATCAAATGCAAAATATATTGGCTGTTTCCATTTACTAGCTAAGCCTCTTAGCATGACAACTTGTACATTCTTGTACGGCTTATAGAGTGTGTCTGTTGCTTTATCGTAGCTCCACTGCTTAGCAAGGCTCATTATCAAATGATAAGATAGTAAGCTTTTCTACTGGGCTTAGCGGCAGTGCTGGTGGCCGAGAGGCGAAGCTGACGTCATTACACCTCACTCCCCCATTAATCCCCTGCGCGAACAGAGCAGGCTGGCTGACCTGGTATAGGTGGGTCCTGGGTGTGACAGGGTATTTGCGTCCTGCATTACAGCGGGAGGATTTGCAGGCGTAAATGGAAAGTTGACTTGGTAGGCTTTGTGCGATTCTAGATGAAGTCTTGCAGTGGCATTCCTACCTTATATAAGGGTCCCGTGGAATGACTGTCTTACCAACGCAACTGTAAGGGTTTTGACCATTTGCGGGCCAGTGTACTGACATGAGCTAAAGTTCACCGACAGTTCCCTGCCAGCACTGTATCCTGCCTTTTGAAATTTCTCATTCTTCCCCGAACTTCAGAGAATAGCCTTCCTCCCCGTAGTTTTGTTGTGCGAGTCATATTGCTGCCACAAAAATAATTCATGTAAAATCTTTCACCGCCACTGTCGGGAGGGAAGAATCGACGAAACTTTGATCGTAATCATTCTTTCAGACAGAAGTCTATCTATCTATCTATCTATAGCCCGACGCCCTAATCCCGCAAAGGGTGGCCGCAGACAAAACGCCTTCAAGTCGTTCTGTCACCCACCATTTGACTACCTTCCCCCCAACTCACCCCCCCCCTCCCTCATATACCTCTCAACTCCATCCCTCCACCTCATCCTCGGTCTACCTTTCCCTTTCCCTCCCTCCACCTCACTTACATACACCCTCTTAGTCAGTCTTTCATTCTCCATTCTCTTCACATGTCCAAACCACCTCAGTGTATTTCTCCTAATCTTCTCAACCACATCCACATCCACCCCACAGCGTTCCTTCACTTCTTCATTCGTCAACCTGTCCCTCCACGTCACTCCACAAGCTCCTCTCAAGTAACTCATTTCCACTGCTTTCACTCTTGACTTGTTCCCCTCTTGCAAGGTCCATGCGTCGCTTCCATACGTCAGGGTAGGGATCACAATACTATCATGCAGTGACTTCTTAACTTCCATACTCACCTCCCTATTTCTCATCATTGCTTTCAGTGTACCAACAACCTTCCTTCCCTGCTGTACCCTTTCACGCACTTCATCCCCTAAAGTTCCATCCTTACTCATCACACTACCCAAGTACTTGAATACACTCACATACTCCATATCCTCACCATCCAACCTCACTGCACACTCTGTGACTTCATTCCTCTCAAACACCATAACTTTACTTTTGTTTACATTAACTTTCAGATTCCTCCTCCTACACACTGTCCCAAATTCATTCACCAAACCTTGCAACTCCCATTCATCTTCACTCAACAGTACTGTATCATCAGCAGACAGCAACACCGGAAGCTTCCAAATCTCACCCTCATTCATTAGAGCCACCCCCACATCCACTGCCCTACCCTGCACCTCCTTTACCACCCCATCCATGTATATATTAAACAACCATGGAGACATCACACAACCCTGTTTCAGTCCCACATTGAGATCAAAGAACTCTCTCAGCTCACCATCCACTCGCACCGTAACCCTAGCTCCCTCGTACATACTCTTCACAGCACTCAACAATTTCCCCTCCACTCCATATATTCTTAATACCTTCCACATACCTTGCCTGTCTATTCTGTCATAAGCTTTCTCCAAGTCCATGAAGGCAGCATACATTTTCCTTCCCTTCTCTAGATACTTCTCCACTAAACATCTTAGAACAAATATCTGATCTACACACCCTTTTCCCTTCCTAAATCCCCCTTGTTCTTCTCCAACTAGCTCCTCTGTCATATGCCTAACCCTATCAATGAGTATTCTACCATATATTTTTACCAGTCACACTAAGTAGGCAAATACCCCTATGGTTACCACATACTTCTCTCTCTCCTTTTCCTTTGTATAGAGGAACAATTATACCTGATTTCCAGTCCTCTGGAACCCTTCCCTCTTCCCAAGCCAATCTACACAACTTCCATATCCACTCCACAACAATCTCACCCCCATACCTAAGCATTTCACCACACACTCCATCAATTCCTGGGGTCTTTCCCAACTTAATATTCTTCATCGCTTCCACTACTTCCGCCCTACTGATCTCTTCCTCCCTCCTCTCATCTCTTCTTCTCCCAGCCATTCCTCAACCACTTATACACGCACTGCTCTCACTCTCCACATTCAACAAATCCTCAAAGTGCTCCTTCCATCTCCTCAGTTTCTCTCTCTTCTCCACCAACAATCTATTATTCCTATCTTTCACTCCCCTACTATTTCCCCTTTCACACTGCCTTACTTTCTTTACCTCCTTCCAAAACAATTTCTTACTCTCCCTCCATTTCACACTCAGATTCCTCCCAAACTCCTCATCCACTTTCTTTTTACTCTCCTTCACCAGTCTCTTAACCTCCCTTCTCCTGCTCACATATACCTCTCTCTTCTCTCTCTCATCTTCTCCCCTACCTCTACTCGCTAACCATTCACTATATGCCTTCTTCTTTTGTTCCACAGCTCGTTTCACCTCATCATTCCACCATGCTGTCCCTTGCACACCCTTGCATCTCCTCCTCACTCCACAAACCGCCTCACACGCTGCGCCTATCTCTTCCGTGAATATCTTACATACGTCTTCCACCCTTTCCATCTGCTCTAGCTCATACCTTCCCAGTCTTTCTTCCACTATGCTCTTATACTCTGTCATTTTCTCACTATCTTGCAATTTCTCCACTCTTCTCACAGGAGTTGCTTCCTCCTGTCTTCCCCTTCGTCTCCTCAACCACTTTCTTTGCAGCTCTACCTTGGCCATCACTAAGTGATGGTCCGAGACTCCATTCCCCCACCCTCTCCACACTCTTGCATCCAACACTTGTCTTCTCATTCGCTCATCCACACACACGTAGTCTATCATTGCCTTTCGTTCAACAAGTTCACCAGCCATCCTCCTCATTACTCTCCATGTATACTGGTGGATCATCTTATGCCGAAAGTAGGTGTTGGCTATTGCCAACCCCGTACAAGCACAGCTGTCCACCAAAGCACTTCCATTCCCATCTACGTCATTGTGTTACACTCACTCGCTGAAACTCGGCCTCAGATTCCGGTTTTTCGTCTCATTATCTCAATTACGAGTAGTGTGTGTGTGTGTGTGTGTGTGTGTGTGTGTGTGTGTGTGTGTGTGTGTGTGTGTGTGTGTGTGTGAAGCCTTTAGTGGAAGTGAATAACGACGACACACGTCAGCCAAACATGACGTACTTGTTATTCTTCCTGGATAATAGCCCTCCTTTTCTTACTCTGGTTGCGTGCATCACATTATTGTCATACATAATATTTCATATCTCGACAACCGACAGGGAAATGGCAGTTTGTTGATCGTGGGAGTTGCCCGTCATATTCTTCTAAAAGTTCAAATTAAATAACCAAGAAACCCGTGTGTGTTTCCTGTCTACTTCAACGTGTTACCTTTCCGAAACCCAACCTCGAATTGCGGCGTTTCCTCTCAGTATCTGATGCAGTTTGTGTCAGGCCTGCATAATATACAGGTCTTTGAGGAACAAGTTCATCTGTCTGGGAGATTAACTCTTCTGTGAACACACACACACACACACACACACACACACACACACACACACACACACACACACACACACACACACACACACACACACACACACACACACACACACACACACACACACACACACACACACACACACACACACACACACACACACACAGGAGGGGGGGAATGGAATGATGAAAAATAGAGGATGATGATGATGGATTGAGAGTAGGACGGGGAACAGTGAGTGAAAGAGATATGGCTAAAAGGATATGATATAGCCAGGGCGAGAAATGGGCATGGAAGGAAATATGGAGCTGCAGAGTAAATAGGAGAGGCGGGCAGCCTGCTTTTGTTTATATCGCCATCAGGTATTTGGTGGCCGCTCTGTCGTTTATGGTCATCATCATCGTCATAACTTTTTTTTTTCGTATTATGGGATATAGAAATTGGAGCAGAGAAGCACAAAAGTAGAACCGACATTATAGTGACCAATAAATTTACTCATCTTTCGACGATTTTCTTCGCTCTACGTCTCAGGTCAAACGATGCACTCAAAATGTGCTTCACAGTGCATGTGAACAGACACCATTCCAAAAGACATGTTAAAAATGGGATAAAAAACTTTGCCTGTGCATATTTCATTCATCCTCTTCCTCAGCTTCCCTATCACAGTCATACACGCTATTCCATACCCATCACGTTTTTGTTTTCCACTCCTCTGAGCTTTATCTTCCCTGCCACGGTCATATAAAGAGAGTCCTCTGCATCTTCCTTTCTCGACTGTTGTTCACTGACACTCGGTATCTCTGCCTACAATACATTATCAGTTATACTTCTGTGAAGATTCACTACATATTTTCTAAATTGCGTGTAGTTAGGCGCTTCTTTGTGTTTGAAATATTAATTAGGCTGTGTGCAAAACAGTCAGCGTCCTTGAGTGGTTGATGGTGGCGACCATCATCCGTCCATTTGATGTAGTACTACCTGCTTCTACCTCTACCTTTATCATTTTTTTTTTTCTATCAGCCCTCCTCTCTTCCTGTTTTTCCCATCCTTCCTGTCACTTTTCATTACTCTTCCTTCAACGCATGGAGAATGTGAATATGACTAAATGAATACTGCATCAGTAAAGTGAAAATGAAAGGCGGGAAGTGGGAGCTAATATGAATTCTGAATTGAAGAATAAATGAGAGAACAAGGATGACCAGTGTATTGTATGTGGCAAGGTTGATTAGGATAGAGTAAAGAGTTGCCGATTCAGGGCATAGTTTGCGGGAGTGATTGTCTTGGGTTAATTTGGTGGCCAAGTTGGCAGAGATACCGCCTTGCAATCACGAGGCTGGGCAGCATAACTGCTTTGGGAGAAATGGTTTTCCTCATGTAGGTGCCAGATCACTTTCCATCCCGTGAGCTAACCACGATGGTGGGGATGGTTATCACGGTAACTCCAGGTGATAAGGTGGCAAAGGTTTCAAGTTCAGTCATATTCAGCAGCCACCTCAGTATTTACTTAAGTATATATGAAACAGCAGCATTCTTATCATACACGCCAAGATCTTCCTCAAGCACATTAGTGTTTGTATAGCACATTGTGCACCAGAATTTTCTTTCGTTGTTTATGTAAGGATTTAATTATCGGCATTCTCATGAAGCACGACAACGTTTTCCTTAAGCACGTCAGTTTATGCATACTATTCGATGAAGCACGACAACGTTTTCCTTAAGCACGCCAGTTTATGCATACTATTCGATGACGTCTTTCTTCCCCATATCAGTCTTAGTGTTGTTTGTGTTTTGATTCAACAGGGGGGGGGGGGACTGTTACATTGAGAGGGTTAGTGGAGATTGGTACTAGACCTTTCACTGCTAGAGATCTTCCCCCCAAAAGTAATACATTCTAACTGATGCAGAAATAAAATACAAAATACAAAAGAGTTAAACACCATTATTTCATCCATCACCACATCGTAGCACGCGTCTGACCTGTTAAACCTAAGTCACGTGCTGCTCCTCACCACACGTGCAGCCTTAGCCTTTAGTTCACACTCCCCCTTCCCCTGCCGCAGCCCCCTTCCTACCACCACCTCATCTCACTCATACCTCCCTACCCAACCCCCATCTCTCTCCCCCTTGCTCCCTTGACTGCCCCCCCTCCCCTCTCCTTTCTTACCCTTGTCCCTATTCCCATCTCCCCCATCTCTCTCTTCCCCCTGCTCCCCTGCCTCTCCTCCTTGTGCTCTCCCGCCCTCCCTCGTTCCCTCTCTCCCTCTCCCCTTCCTCTCTCTTTTCTCTTCTCCCCGGTGATGAAGGGTGATGAGACGCCACAGGGCAGTCAGCTAACCAGTACTGTGATCATCCATTACAAAGTTTGGGCAACAGTTCAAATCGTGCGTGGTACCAAGCCAAACCAATATCAGATTCGCAAAAACTCCAGATTGGATTGTTTGCATCCAGACTACTGCCAGAGATGTTGATTTCGCTCCTGTACTGAACCCTTCTTGCCTAAGAACAAAGTTGCATTGTCAACCCTGGTATGCTCTTATGTTGCCAAGATGTTTATGCTTATGAACCGAATCCTGATATCAGTACTTCGAGAGCCAGAGTAATTTTGTTTTTCTTTTTTGGTGTTACCTGATCAGAAACTCATTTACTGCTAGCCTTCCCTTCCAAAGTAGTTTCATTCTGAGTCACTTATGGTACCCTTTTCTTAACGACTGCAGTTCTCATTTGGTTCTAATACCCACAATTCTTAGTAGTAGCGTTCTCATTCACTTTTGGTGCGCATCCACATAAGTGCGTCTTATCGCATTTATAATCACTCTTGGTCCATACCCCTCCCCCTCCACTCTCCACTCGTCACTCCTTTCGTCACGTACTTGGCCCCCCCCCCCCCCAGGAAAAAAAGAAAAGAAAAAAAAGGTCCGTTAAAAATTTTATAATTATTCTCTTAGTAATTCTTGTACAGCTTTTGTACCAAAATAATTTTTTGCTATTATTTTACCATTTTTGTTCATAAGAAAATCTACAGCACATCACCAAAAATTAATCCTTTTTTTACCCTGTTAATTTTTCGTTATCCTATCAAAACTTCCTCTACCACAGTTCCATGAAAAATCCTTTTGATGTTACTGTCTTTTTCTCATGTTTTACTACTGTTCCACAAAATATCTTCCTCTACTCCTCTTCTTGTTTTTTAAAAAACCGTTATAATAAAATTCTACTACTAGTACGCCAACATTCTTGATATTACGACCAAGCTTTTTTCACCACTGTTAGGTCAAAACAGTCCTCTCACTGCCATTCAGCCAAAAAACACCCGAGAAATTCTCCTACCTCTGTCCCTTCAGTAATTCTTTTGTCATCCCCATTGGGCCTCACAGCCATCAAAAATGATTCCGTCATCATTCCATCAAAATCCCTTCTGTCACAAGTCCACCAAAACTTGGTCGTTATATTTCCGCCAAGTATCCCCCAGTCTTTTCCATCAGGCTAAAGCGCCATTATTCATCCCTGAATATTCACTAACATATTCTTTTAGTAATATCCAAAAGTTCTCATACTGTCATCCACTAAATTCTATTTTTTCACTGTTCGAGCAAAGTATCGTAATACTGATCCCATCAAGATTCTTCCATAACTGTTTCATAAAAAAAAAAAAAAAAAAAAAAAAAAAAACACAGTTCTGTCGCTTTCATTAATAATTTTGCTGTTGGAAATTAATGAAAAATAGCTTTATCAGTAGCTCACTAAATTTTCTTTTTCTCTCCTGTATGGAAGAACTACCAAAATATCCTTGTCACATCCATTTGACACAACATCCATTGTAATTTCTTGTGTAATTATTTCACCAAAAATGTGTCCTACCAAACATCCTTCAACATTTATTGCCTCACATATCCCTCCGTAACTCCCACTGAATCTAGCACCCATGAAAAATATTCATTTCTTTACTCCATCACAAGTTCTTAACAATTCTTACATAATTCTCTATTCCATTAAAACTCGTATCTCTGTTCAAGCAAAATATCCTCCTATCACTAAGCGTCTGTACTGCGGCCTCCCTCCCTGCCTGCCTCCCTTCCCTTCAGACCTCAAGGCAATTAAATTCACCCCAGAACTTCAAAATCCTGGACCACTTCAGGCGTCCCTCGTCCCTCCACCAGTCAGTCACCTTTCTGCCTCGCATGGGGCCAAACTTTATGTCTGACCACTACAATACGCCCAACAGAATTCTCATACTCCATAACTTTCATTGAATCTTATTTTTCTTTTTCACTTAGCAGTTGTCTGTGTAACAAGATGTCCAGTCAGTTGTTGTTGTTGTTGTTGTTTTTTTCACAGGGACTGGCACTGTACAGAGGGCCTTCATTAAGGTTACTGTACATATACATAGCTGGATGTCGATCTTGTTTCATTTTCCCTCCCTCTCTCGTGTCATCAGATGTTCCTGCGCTTCTCAAGGCTTGTGTTAAGGTGGTTTTCATTCCTTTCCCCTCCGGCAGTTCCTCATACTGAACACTGAGTCACTCCAGCCATCTTCCCGTTATTCGTCACAGTGTTCAACTTTTTCGAGTTTCTTTTAATTTTCTGTCTCTTGCCATCGGACGTTCCTGCCTTTATCAGGCTCCAGGTAGACAGTTTTAAGTCCTTTCTTCTGCTGTTTGTCATACACTGCGTTTTCGGCCTTGTTTCATTTTCCTGCTGTCTTTTGCCTTCGAGTGTTTGTGCAGTCCTCTGTTGACAACTTTAGAACATTTCTTCACCTCCAGTGAGAGTGTGTGTGCGTGTGCAGCGTGTGTATTGTGTATGTGTGTGAGTATGCGCTAGTCTGTGTGTGTTGTGTGTGCTTATGTCTGTGTGTGTGCGTGTATTTGTGTGTGTGTGTGTGTGTGTGTGTGTGTGTGTGTGTGTGTGTGTGTGTGTGTGTGTGTGTGTAGGCAGAATTTAAATATTGCTGGATTAACCTGTCGTGTCGTAAATTTGTAGACTGCGACAACATAATTATTGTACCATTTATATATATATATATATATATATATATATATATATATATATATATATATATATATATATATATATATATATTTAATTAGCCGTATTAAGCTATTTTGGTGTACCTAAGTCCTTCGTTTTCCTATCCGACTATTCTGTTTACTCTTGTCAAGCACTGAACCTCATCCTCCCTGCCTCCCACCTGCAATTTCCTATAATTCCGCCGATTGTCCTCCCTCTCACCAGAGGCAGCGTGAATTGTGAGTCGACCTACTCAGGGTTCGCACACACGGAGAGATGGCATTGACAGCACTGACTGTAACAGGTGGAAGTGCTGGAGGATGTACGTGACAAGGGTGCTTTGAACATGTACACGAACTTGTTTAGCACAATGTTTCAGACGTGTTTGAAGCACATGTTTCCAGCACGTGTGTACGGACCCTAACGCTCAGACCTCTGTTTGGTATAAAAACCACAAAGTTATATATTGATATGAAGGTTGGGAGTTCAAACATTGTGCGTGGATATTGGCGGTGTAATGAATGGCATGGGAAGTTTAGGGGTTAATATCGAGGATTAGTTGCCTGAAGCTGCCACCAGGGCAGTGTGTATTAGCCAGGGATTTACATTGTACTCTGTCATCTTTAGATATATTTTCATTAACTTTATTAATATAAGTGTGAGGAATTAGATAATCAGATCTATAGGTAACAACAGAACAGACAATTTAGTAAGCGTCAGTATTTGGAGGACAGGCGAGCAGGGTCTGAATAGCTGTGCTATGGTCGTTAAGTGTCAGTTCAGTTGGTGCTGTGGACTTTAGGGATCACTAGTAACATCCATATTGAGAGAGAGAGAGAGAGAGAGAGAGAGAGAGAGAGAGAGAGAGAGAGAGAGAGAGACTTGCCATCTGTAGAATATGATCTTTAATCTTATATATAAGTAGGGTGGCGTCTTTTATATATTATGTTTGGTACAAACGGACAATTATATTCAACTATGGAGATTTGTCGTAGGGATTGGGGTAAGAGTTTATCTCCGTTAAAAAAACATGTTAAGTGTGTATCTCGTATTGATGGGGTAAGAAACAAAATCCAGTGTGTGTGTGTGTGTGTGTGTGTGTGTGTGTGTGTGTGTGTGTGTGTGTGTGTGTGTGTGTGTCGCTAAGTACCGTACATGATTATTTAGTAATATCATGAGGCAGCCAAATTGTGTGCACCCCTCACGTCAGCGTTCGGAGTCGTCCCCACTACATACAAGACACCTCCAGATGAATGTCGATGTGACGCAGTAAATGTATCGTCCTGTATTTACAGTGCTTGTGTTCTGAGCACCATCTGCTTTGAACACTAATGCTGACCACGCCTAGTATGCGACTCTTATCACTGACCACTAATCCTTTTGACAAACAATGTAGTGTATACAGTATTTTAGATTCTTGGAGCGGCAGTATTAAAGTGATGGTTAATGTACCTGGGTATGACTGAGGAGGGTGTAATTTTCAGGCCGTGCTCAGGTAGTATTGTAAGCTGCAATGGTGGCTTCTCTCTAGCGTTTATTGTCCCGAAAGAAGTTAAATGGTGGCGCAAAATGTCAGACCACGGTGCAATTTACCATGGAGCACCACGCACTTCATACGCCGGCTGCCAACATTAATATTCAAAAGACAATATTAAGTTTTATGCAACAGTTAGCATGTTGAGCAATATACTTGGCTTTCATCACTTCATTTTGTATTCATTCTGCTGAGAAGTTGATCAGTAACAAGAAGTATCATGCAGTTTTGATTATTTTCATTCACAGCAATCCAGCACATTGCCTGTTTCTTCCTTGTTAATGCAGCAATAATTCATTTCTTGTATGAATGTCAAAACGTGATATATTGATGCTGATGTTTAGTAATAATAATAATGATCATCGTCATCGTAACGTCGTTGTCCTCTTCGTCGTCGTCGTCTTATAGTGGTCTTAGTCATTGTCATCGTCATCATTTGTTTCAGTTGCTTATCATCCCACATGAATTTGTTCATTTCACTATGATTACACATCGTTATTTATTTCTAGTTAATTAAGGACGATATTCTTCAGGAGGGACGAGATCTTTCACATAAAGAGTATTGAAAACAACCGGTGTATCCATTAACCCTCTCAGTACCATGGTAGCTTTTCATTCTTGCCACCACCCCATTACTTCATTCAGCTCTGACCAGACCGATGGTAATGAAGGCGTTGCACTATATTCTTGTTCTCTGAAGACGATTTCATTCTGCTTAATGGAGACCGCTTGTAATGAAAGAGTTAAATTTGAGTCTTATTCCCACCTGAAGTTTTTTTTCTTTAGTTTATTGGGGACGCTAGTTGTGAACGAGGAAAATTTTATGGTCTCTCCTCAGATTATTTTGTTTATTTTGGAGGCGATCGTTTAATATGAAGTAAAATTTGAAAGCAATCACTGTGAACAGTTTCAGTGAAATATTTGTTTCCTCCATCCACAGGACTTTTTATTATCATGTGGAAATTTCCCTGTGCTCTTGCTTCCTCCATACGATGTGTTATTTCATGAGTTAATTTACGTCTTTAATAAGCTGATGTTTTCATGTGTTAATTAATCTTCTTCTTTAATCCAAACAATTGTGTTCAGCCCAGGAAGGGTGTCTGAGAATGACTGGGGTATTAATCTGAAAGAGTCCTAGTAACACGTGCCCTTATTATGTCTCCGCCCACCTATGGTGGAGGAGGCATTAAGTGTTTGGTGTGTCCGTGCGTGCGTGCGTGCGTGCGAGCGTGGGTCCGTGCGTGCGTGCGTGCGAGCGTGGGTCCGTGCGTCCGCAACACTTGCTGGCGCGATATCTCCTGAACACATTGACGGATTTCCACCAAACTTTTGTCAGTGATGCAGTATGAGATGATGATGAATCAATTAGGTCAGCTAGGTCAAGGGGTGAAAGGTGAAGGTCATATAGGGTCAACATAGTTTATCTGTGTGGGCCAGATATCCCGTGAACCCCTCAACAGATTTCGATCAAACTTTTAAGGGACGATGAACTGATTAGGTCAGCAAGGTCATAGAGGTTGTATGGCGAGGCCGTGCGCATGGCTTGGCCAAGGTATACCCAGCCACGGTTTGCGTCCACAGCTCGGAATTCGAGTACTTGGCGTTTCAGTTAAGGTATATTTTTGCTTCCTGTAATTGATATTTTCAGTTTACGAAGAATGGAACAAGTTAACATTCATGATATGTTTCATTTGAGATTAAATCTGAACGCGACCTTTAGTGGTTGTGTTTGTTGCTGTGGTGGTATTAGTAATGGTGGTGGTGGTAGTAGTAGTAGTAGTAGTGATGGTGGTGATGGTTTCCTCGGTGTCGTGGTGGTGGTGGTGGTTGTAGCAGTAGTTGTAGTAACAGTCGTAGTTGTCGATCAATTAATCAGTCATCTTTATTTTGTATTTTACATACATACGATATACGGTCTTACATCACAAATATATAGTCCACAGTCTAAGTAATATACTTATATTGTGATATAGTTGATGCCTGCTGCTGCTGTACTGCCGCCGCTGCTGCCATTTACTACTACTACTACTACTACTACTACAGAGAATAGCTACTGTTCCATTTCCTTCTTATTAGCTACCCCAAAATTACATATTATTAAAGGCTGCTTTGGCCAAACCAGTAAGGCAGGCTTGCAAAAGTGGAGTTAATTTCATGTTATTAAAGTGTAGTGTGCGGATAGCTGTTGGAGGAGAATTAGTTTGTATTAACTTTTTGAATAAAATGAAACTATACTTTGTGACCAAAAATCTGCTTCTCTCCATCTTTATTGCAAAATTGTGACAAGAGATTAATATAGGAATACGATGCTAGTCACGAAGAAATGCTGTGGAAAATATGTAGAGAAACAGGACTTTTTCTTTTCTGCTGGAGGCACGTGATATAAGCCTCAAGGACGAAAATCTGAGCCAAGTCAAAGGGAAAAAGAGCATAAAACATCCGCATCATTCTTGGTCCCTTCAGACTGGTGACGCATTTCAAAGTTTGTTTTTGATATATTTAGACGATTGTATGCAGGTGCGGGTAAAATATTCGATTTAGAAGGGTTAGATACAGCCTCCAGTAACCCTCTTAGCACTTAAGATAATTCCAAAGTCGAGTGAAATCGTTTGAAAGTTTCGAGAATAAAGTGAAAGGTACGTTCTCGGATTATCCCTCTGTCATAAAAAGACTTTGTAGTTACTTGTAGCTGAAGTTATCTATTAGACTTGTGGACGAGCGGTTGTTATAAGTGAGTCGATTTGTAAGTAGATAATCTTGGTTCCCTTTTGTCATGCAATGACAGGAGAGGTAAAGAATAGTATGGGACTATTTTTATTTGTCTTGGAAATATTAACACTCTCACACACGAGTGGGTATAAGTAGAGTCCCTGTCTCCCTGTCTCGCTCTCTCTCTCTCTCTCTCTCTTCCAAGTTGCTAAGCCTTTCTCCCCACTACCTGCCGATTCTATGGCCTCTCTTCTTCTGAGCTCTCTTTCCTAAATTCTGGTGAAACGAGTCGTGTCACGTGTGTTCCCTGTGGTTGGAAAGTTCTAGAAGCCTGTGTGTGAGTATGTGTGTATGTGTGTGTATGGTCACTAGGCTTTGTTCACCTGGTGTATCGCTGACAAACTAACTGCATCATCTCCTGACTTGCTACTTTCTAATCTGTCGTCAGCTTTTCCTCAGTGTAACTTGCAAGATCATTTCCCATTCCCAGGCTCGCATAGAGCTGTCTATCTGTCTATTTATCTATCTATTTATTATGATTTGTAAGTATAATATGGACTCATAACATTGCTCGGTCCACGCAGCTGAAGGTCCTCCGACAGCAATTATCATTGACACATGCAAATCTATTAGTACATAATATTGATTATAATATTGTATACATATAATATTCATAGTAAATAGTAATTATCCAGTAATATTACATTTTAAACAAGTTGTATACATATTTGAATAAATGCATTAAAAGTAAACTATTTAACTGTAATACAGTATGTACTTGGGTTATTGTAGCGAAATGCATACATACAAGAAAAAAAAAATAGTTTAAAATTAAGATTATGGTAAGAGTTATTGATATTTCATTTAAAGATAATGGTACTGGTATGCCATACATGGGTCATTCTTCTTTGTATTTTTTTTCTTATATATATATATATATATATATATATATATATATATATATATATATATATATATATATATATATATATATAATTAATACTATATAAATATGTACACTTCATTCGGGGGGGTTAACTTGGATGCTAACTCTCCCCCCACTAAATACTGACTCCAAATTAGCAATTCTTGCATGCATTCTGTGCATTGCGAACAGCAGTACTGCAAATACAATGCAGAAGATTATAAAGACAGTAGGTGCTGGGCTATACACATAATATGGGTTGAACATACTCAAACTCAAATCTTCCCAGGGCTTCATTGTTTCATTGATCAACTGCATAGTTTCAAACTTAGGTGAAGTCAACTTAATACTTGTGCTCATGTTTAAGTCCATATCAGGCAGTGGGTGGAAATGTTTGTGTGTATGATTGAGAATGGCGTAGTGATTGATGGTGGATAAAGTAGACATGGCTGGTGTAAATACCGCACAGAAGTCTGGTGCTATGTATAATCCTGAGGCTGAAGTATGAGATGGTGGTATATCTGGACAGACTATGTAAACTGATGTGTTATGAGTGAAATAAAAAAACTGTGAGTGTCCAATGCATTGATGGTGTACAAGTTTATCTGGAGCAAAAGTGAAGTTGCAATGATTATGAATATTGTCATTTCTGATGATAGCCATTTCACAAGGGACTGTATCAGTAGGCTGCAACGTGAAAATGTACGCAGGACAAAGATGAACAGCATGTAAGGATGTGCGGCACTTTCGTTCAATCGTTGAATCACTTGCGAAAGTGACAGTGTCCCGTCTCTTGGAGACCATGATGAGTTCGGTGTCTATGTTGATGTTGATGATGACCAAAGTGTTGTTCATGGTTGCATAATTGCTGGTTAAATCCCTTGGGACCCTTTTTTAAGGTTTAGTTTATATTGCACAGATATTACTGAAAATGATATTATGTAGTCCCATATTTTGTTATTTTATATAAAAAAAATATATATACACTGTATACAGTATTAACTATATACACTGACTTGTTCTTCACTTGTACCTATCGTGGGCAGTATATGTGTCAGCACTGTGTGGAAATCTTTGTCTTCACGATTGTGTTGAAGATGTTCATTCTTGCTAACGTCATTTGTGTTGGCCATATATATATTTTTTTTTCTGGTTTTCCTTATAACTTAATTTATCTGTTTCCACTAGGTAGCTTTAATTAATAAATGTTTAATACAGTTCTTTTAATCGCTCACTGAGTAACTGTGATGGTATATTTTCTTTATTACTTTGTAGATGTAATAATGTATAGCTGTATGTATGAAACACGTATTTTATGTAGGTATAAATGGTAACACTCGTTGGTAGTAAATAAATGTTATAATAAATGAATGAATATATACAGTGTAGAATATTTATTGTTGGTGCAAGTATTTAATGACTGAATTATGAAGATAATTGAAGTAGGTATATGTATTTAAGTTGTAACTATACAGCACGTTTTATGTGTTTGTGCAGAAGTTTTTTGTCTATCACTGTGTATTGTATAAATGAAGTGACTATGTAACTCACTAATTTTTACCGTGGTGGGAATTGTGTTAGTGATGGTGCAGGTGGTGAGTTGACTGACGTGGCGTCTTTTCAGCAAGCACGCATGATGACGTCGACTTCCCACATTGGTAGCTGTGGTGAGTAAATGAGTAGCGATGAGTAACTTGAGTGAAGATGAGTGGGTAAGATGAGTTGTGAATATGGACTTGGTATTTGCTTCGTCGTCTTGACCTCTTCACTCCTGTGTCATCGGTGGAGGTTGGGTGGATGTAGCAGAGAGAGGAGGGTGAGGTCTGGTAGTTGTGAATTGTGAGTCGTGTCTCACTTTCCGTTTGTTTGTTTTGTTTTTCTTCCTCGAGGTATTCGTGGTCCTTTTTTCTTGTGATTTACTCGTTGTAGGATGAAGACTGCCGCTACTTGTAGGCGCGTGTAGAAGATTATACAGACAACTCGTAGGGTTGTTACTTGTAGTTGATTGTAGATGGTTGTAGTTCGTTGGCTCGTCGTACAAATTTCAAGATTGTTTGTATCAGTACTTTGTTAAACTACTTGCAAGGCGTCGTGTGATCACTTCTAAATCAGCGTGATGATCGTTGAAACGGATGAGGGGTTGGAGAGAACTGTCAGGAGCTGGTTGTAAGTTGTTGGTTGTGAGAGGTATTTTTTTGTTTTCAATCTTGATATTTTGTAGGAATTCACTGTTGATTCGTAGACGAGGTTCGTATACGTTCGCTGCTACCAAATGTCATAAAAAGACTTTGTAGTTAATTGTAGCTGAAGTTATCTATTAGAGTTGTGGACAAGCGGTTGTTATAAGTGAGTAGATTTGTAAGTAGATAATCTTGGTTCCCTTTTGTCATGCAGTGACAGGAGAGGTAAAGAATAGTATGGGACTATTTTTAATTGTCTTGGAAATATTAACAGAGTCTCACACACGAGTGAGTATAAGTAGAGTCCCTGTCTCCCTGTCTCGCTCTCCCTCTCTCTCTCTTTCTCTCTCTCTCTCTTTCCAAGTTGCTAAGCCTTTCTCCCCACTACCTGCCGATTCTATGGCCTCTCTTCTTCTGAGTTCTCTTTCCTAAATTCTGGTGAAACAGGAGTCGTGTCACGTGTGTTCCCTGTGGTTGGAAAGTTCTAGAAGCCTGTGTGTGAGTATGTGTGTATGTGTGTGTATGGTCACTAGGCTTTGTTCACCTGGTGTATCGCTGACAAACTAACTGCATCATCTCCTGACTTGCTACTTTCTAATCTGTCGTCAGCTTTTCCTCAGTGTAACTTGCAAGATCATTTCCCATTCCCAGGCTCGCATAGAGCTGTCTATCTGCCTATTTATCTATCTATCTATTATGATTTTGTAAATATAATATGGACTCATAACACCTCAAATGTATTTTCAAGGTGCTGAATGCATCCCTCGGAGAAGTAGTAAGGAGCACAAATTGTACTTTTAGCTTAGTAGACACTGAAATAATTGATATGAAAAATGTTTTGGTGCTGGTTGTGGTGAGAGAATACGAGAAAAATCAAACCGCCTCTCTCTGTCTCTGTCTCTCTCTCTCTCTCTCTCTCTCTCTCTCTGCGTAAATGCATTGCCTAAATAGCGCCCTTCATCGTTTACATCTTCAAATGCCTCGGGCTTTTAAAGGAAGGATGAAGACGTTAAACAATCAAGTAAATAATAGGCAAACTGGCATCAGCGCGTCATTTGAAACTTCTAAAAACAACATCCAGTGACCTGTACGGCTTGTGTAATAGACTAAGCTATTAAGATAAAGTTATGAATGTCATTTTTATTATCTGTGTATTGAGAATGGTGAAATTAATGTTGGTGTATATACAGGATCGGTGTAAATTGGAATCAGGAGAGTATTGCTATATCGCAAGTTCCTAAATTATCTATGTCACGTGACACCGTGATCAACTTCAGTGCGCTACGGGACTCCCTGGGATAGAGTTGGGTGTGTGCTTGCGGTTATTACATGAAGAAAATGAAGTTCTCATGTGTTTCTTGCTTCGAAAACTGACTTGCAGTGTCTGCACGAATAGTGTTGTATCTGCAAATAAGGGAATGGTTTGATCGGGATGCGAAATAGGAGTTCGAGGGCGGTGAAAATGGCGAGACTGAAGGACGCGTCGAGTGGACGGCGCCATGGCGCAATGTGTGTGTGGCGTCACGCAGTGTCGATATACGTAGACTTAATGTAGGTTATGGATAAGTGTATATTGTAGTTTGTTAATTTTATGTTGCAGGATATTATATTGATTTTGTTTCGTGAGCACGGCTTGCTGACTTTCTCTGCAGCCTAGTACGTTTGTTTTTATCTTCTCCCGTCTTTCCTTCCTCCCCCCCCCCCTCCTGTCACTGTCCTTATTCGTTTTTCCTCACCTTATCGCTTATTCCCCCAATTTTTCAAAGATTTGTTAGGCTATTTTTGCTTTTTTTTCACTACTCCTTTTTTTATTGCCAGTGTATTGTAACTCTCTCTCATAGGTAAACAACCTAGAATTTAAAGGGAACCCAGGAACATGTGCGACAGTTTGTGGGATTTGAAAGGAAACCTAAACAATAACACGTTTGCTAGAAAATAGAAACATTGGCAACTGTGACTGACTACTCTCACTTGGCTCAAAATTACAATCTTTTCATCTTAAATGCTGAGTTGTAGCAGTCCATTGACACTGGAATGTGATGCTAGTCAAAGAATGGCTATGGAAAGAATGTAGTGCCGTAAGTGTCTTTATTATCTCTGAGCTACATGAAATAAGCCGCAAAAAGACGAAAATCTGGGCCAGGCTCGAGTAAAAACAGTTTAGTGTTGGGTGAGTATTTAAAACATTCATGATTAGTTTTTATGACCAACTTCTTGGATTATGTCAGATGTATTGAAGGTCATACTGCCATAGTACTTGATGGAAATTGTCAGGTAAGTTTGTATTATGCTGTACAGTACACTTTGTCAACGATGTAGTGTGTTCCCACTTTGGAGGCATCATTAACCATGCCTAGTCATATCATGGTTGAACAAGAATGTGTGTGTGTGTGTGTGTGTGTGTGTGTGTGTGTGTGTGTGTGTGTGTGAGTGCGCGCGCGCGCTTTAATTCTTCCTTGGCTGTTTGATGAATTTAAATGAAACTTTCCAGGTGAGTGTCGGGTTACTGGGAAGGTCTTCCACTGTATACAATTTTCCAGACAAAAAATTATCAAAAATAGTGAAAAATAAAGTAGATTCTCTCTCTCTCTCTCTCTCTCTCTCTCTCTCTCTCTCTCTCTCTCTCTCTCTCTCTCTCTCTCTCTCTCTCTCTCTCTCTCTCTCTCTCTCTCTCTCTCTCTCTCTCTCATACCCCCACATAATTCCACAAGGTACCCAGAAGTAGGCCTATTGCATTTTCTTTCAAATACTACTGCCATGTTAGTATAGAAAACCTTACCGGATTTCGAAAACGTCTGTCATGAAGATGCAATGTTTAGACACGAAGATCATCACAACATGTTTCCTTGAATTGGGTGGATGTTTGGAATTGGTGAATCGTTCAGTTATAATATATGGTATTATCATTCGTCATATGAATCTGGAAAATTAAAAACCTGAAAGTTGACAGGGGGGACTGAGTGATGGAGATGAGCTGTAAGAGAGAGAGAGAGAGAGAGAGAGAGACGATAAGAAAATAAAACTGAAAGTGTTTTCTTTTATTCAAGTATTCCTAGAAAGCAGAGCTACCAAGAAATTTTGATGGATGAGGGAGAAAGATTAGCCGAAGAGGACATGGTGAGATAGAGGTAAAAATAAAATGATCCTGCTGAAAGGAGAGATGTAGGAAGGAACACGGAAAGAAAGGAGATGAAGGAAGACAAGGAGAGAAAGAAGAAGAGACAGGGAGAGAAAGAAGAGGAAAGAAGAGACAAGGAGAGACAGGAGGAGAGTTCGAATCGAGGTGAAGGAAAGGTGAAAGGACGACAGTCTGATAAGGGTGACGTGAACAGCCACAGTGGGGTAAAGAGTGACGAATGTGACTGGCAGCTGTTGCTCACACGGTATTGTCGTCCTGTATTTCGTCGGGAGTACAGACGGAAATAGAAAGTTGACTTGGTAGGATTTTTGTCATTCGCGATAAGGTCCTGCAGCGATATTTTTGCGTAATGTGGCCGGTCGAACATGAATGTCATGCATGCACGACTCGTGCATAGAAAAAAAAAAAAGTTCTCCGTCAGCTTTATGTCTTTCCTTCCATATTTACAAGCTGATATTGCTTTCAGTGTGTGTGTGTGTGTGTGTGTGTGTGTGGTTGGTTCACACACAACAATACGGTCCCGATATACACTAAAATTAATTTATTTAATAGAATTTGTGAAGCGTTCAGTTATCATATTTGGTATTACCGTGCGTCATATAAAATTGTAAAATAAAAAAATATGCGAAAGTTTAGAGATGGGTGGCATGTGAGTGATGGGCTGTTGAGAGAGAGAGAGAGAGGGGGGGGGGATGCTGTACTGTAGAATAATAAGGATCGTGTAGCATACGTAAAGGATAAATATGATAGCATAATCAGGAGACATGATACGACATTGTCAAAGGAAAAGAGACAACTGATAGTATGGAATAGAGAAAGGAAAAAGTGGAAGCTGGAGGGAGGAAGGGGGAGGAAAGAGGGAGGAATGGGGGAGAAATAGGAGAAATGAATGGGGAGAAAAGGAAGATAGGTCGATAAGAAGTAAGGAAGAGAAAGAACGAAAGATAAAAACTGAGGATTGAGGGAGCAAGGTCGAAGAGAAGAGAGGAAGGAATGAAAACAGGGAGTAGAGAGGCATGAGTAAGATAGGAAAAAGAGCATTGAGGAAGGGGGAAGAGAGAGAGAGGGAAAAAAATATATAGAGGAATGGAGGGAGAGGAGGGAGATACGAATAGATGTCGTGTGTAAGGAAAGAAACAAAAATAAGTAAATTAGAGAAGAGAGAAAAGATGGCAGATAACTAGTATGAGAGAAGGAAACGTAGAAGGAAGATAAATAGGAGAAAAGGAGAAAAACAACTAAGATAGAGATCAAGAAGTACAGAAAAGCTATGATGACTAAAGGATAGACGAGAGGAGAGAAGGGTATAAGATTAACAGTTTATTTATATCTATCCATCTGACTCTTTAGCTGTCTATATATGTGTGTGTGTGTGTCTGTGTGTGAGAGAGAGAGAGAGAGAGAGAGGGGGGGAGGGAGTAAGGAACGAGAGAGGGAAGGTGGTTGGTCTGTATTTACATAGAGTTTACAAGCCTGTGCTGGGTATTCATGTATACACATCTATGGACATTGAATAAGAAGCCAGTATGAGATATACAAAAGTTTTGGGCGAGAAAAGCCAAACGTTAAAATGGGGATGGTACTGCCCTGGCGGAGGTATGCATACTGTGCGCTCTTTGAGTGTTCTTATTCAGGCATATAATTGTGCAATGGCAGTCAATACGTTTTCCGAACACCAAAACTTCACAAAGATCTGCTAAAACAACCAGTAATATTTATACGGCTTGGAAGGGTTATAATCTGTTTGGTTGTTCGGAGCCTCTAACGTGTAAAAGTATTATTGGCTGAAATAGTCCATGGTAAAGAAGTTCACTACAGAAACTGCTGAAGGTCATTTTTGCTGAACTGAAGCAGTGACACGCGACTGCCTTACGTCCCCTCAAAGGAATCCCTAATCAATATTTGAAACGAGAGTTGACATGGTTGTTACGTGTATTCCTCAGGTTAGAATTGAGCCCTAAACTGGCCTTTGACGTAAATCAGGCAACTGTAGCGTGCCTATGTGGCTGGACGGGGTTAACTGCCGTGCAGTCAGGGACACAAGCTCTGATAGATCAACGTGTTTACATCGCACTGGCATGGTCGCTACTTTCATCCCGAACGCATCGCAACAGTATATCAGTTACGGGCTACAAGGATGTCAAGCCTTTCTCACCTTGGGATGTTTAGCCTGCTGACGGCAGGGAGAAGCGGAGGTGACTGAATATTTGGCAAACTATTGCCCACTATAGTGCAGTATTGAATATTAGACAAAATATTGTTCACGATTTTACAGTACTTCAGTGGATCAGGGATGCAGGTTGACACTGCTGTCTGCCCATGAACACAGCAACATGCTGTCATATCTCGGAGTCTTCTCGGGGTATATGGAAAGCATTGCGTAAGGTGTCTCTGTGCAGTAGGATACGTGAGGTGTGGCATTGTGAGGTATAGAAATGCGATATGTGACAGTGATGTGGTAGTGTGTGGTGCAGTTGTGTGTAACATGAATGTGAGGTGCATCAGTGTGTGAGTATGAATGGTATGATTCTGAGGTGTGGTAATATGTAATGTGGTTGTGTGGTGAGACTGTGAGGTGTATTAGTGTGTGTGGTATGGTGTGTGCGGAAATGTATGGTGTGGTAGTGTGTGGCGATGTGATGTAGTAGTGTGTAGGGTAGAGATCTGTGGTGTGTAATGTGGGTGGGTGTTATTTGGAAGTGTGTACCGGTTCTTTGGTAGTGTTTGATGGTGTGATGTTGTGGTGTGTGGTGCGGTACTGCGTGGTGTGTATGTGCTGTGGTAATGCATGATTATGGAAGTGGGTGATGCTGTATTGTGTGGTGTAGAAGTGTGTGGTGTGGTAGTGTGTGATGTGGTGTGTGTGGTGGTCTCCCCATGGCTGAATAAAATCGTTTCGAGATAGCAAGAATGAATATAAATACAGACACGACCGAAGACGTTAATAGGCTCAAGACTCACCTTCAGTTGTTTGTATACAATTGTCTGGTGTCAGCTGGAATGAATTTAGAGTTGCCTCGACCGTGAGAGCGTTAATAGTGACATTATAAACACTCAGTCTTTCAGTACTCACTAAGCAGAGTTTCGTTTAGCGTTAGCTGGAAAATAATACAAGTAAGAGTTAATTTAGTTTGTCTGACAGCGTCACATGTCAGACAGTGTCTCCGGGTAAAGTTTAGTGGAAGTATTTGTTTAGTTTGTTGTTCAGCGGAAACTTTTTCAATCAAAGTTTATGCTGCTCACTGATGCGTTGTAGACAGTGTAGGCGATAGGAAGATGCTGTGTAGTAATTTGAAAGGACTGTAAGCCACTTCAGTCCGTTACTGTATTTCTCCATTTTATTCTTGCTACCTACAGACGATTGTAGTCGTGTTAGGAACGACCCTGCAGTCTACTACAACTGGACTTAGGATTTACTGGATGACCACAATCGACGTTTTGTTGCCACCTCCTTTAGTGTATTTATTTTACAGATTTCTTCTGATCCCTTCATCGTTGCTAATTGATCTATGTTTCGATACTTTTCATCATCTGATTTTTTGTTGTTAATCTGGTCTTCTGTCACTCTTCTGGGTTTGTCCATGTGACCTCAGCTAAATCTTATGTAATTTTTATACATTTCCACCCCTTCAGGCGAATAAGTGAAAGTAGAGTTTCAAAGAACACATTGAGAAACGAGACGACAGATGGCCGGACAAAAAGAAAAATCAGCAGGCGGAAAAAACGAAACAAGGAAATGAGAGGAAAAGAAAGGATAAAGAAAAATGAGGGAAATAGAGGACAGAAGAAGAAGAGAAGACAGAAGGAATAAAAGGGTAAAAGAACAGAGACAACAGGAGGAAAAAAAAAAGAGGTGAAAAGGAGGAAGGAAAGGATGTAAAGAAGAAAAAGGAACAAATGGAAGACAACACAGGAGATTGAGAAGACAGGACATGAAGATATATTGACGACCAAACAAAAGAGGACATTACGAGGTAACATGAGGGAAGAGATGACTGGAGCATAGAAGTACAGCGGGAACAGCACAGGAGAGAGAGAGAGAGAGAGAGAGTCTGTGGATTTGAGTGACAGTAATGTCAAACGTGCCAGAAAACCGCACACCAATTATTGCACTGAAAACTTTACGCTACACTGGAAAAAAAAAAAAAAAAAAAGTCACCTGGCATGCTCCTGGTGGATTATCAGGCCAAAAAATGGCTGTAAAATAATTCAACTGAGAGAGAGAGAGAGAGAGAGAGAGAGAGAGAGAGATAGAGATAGAGAGAGAGAAAAAAAAAAATTTTCTCCCATTACTGCAGCATAAACTTTCACTCTTGTGTATGTAAAACGGCCAAATTCTTCGCTTTATTGTTAAGTTAAAGAGGCAATAACATTTATGTTGGGCAGTTTTGAAACAAATGTTATAGCTTCCAAGTATAGTATCTCTCTCTCTCTCTCTCTCTCTCTCCTCCTCCTCCTCCTCCTCCTCCTCCTCCTCCTCCTCCTCCTCCTCCTCCTCCTCCTCCTCCTCCATTCTTCATTTTACCAGACCACCGGCAACCCATGCAGGTCCCCATGCCACCACTGTCTCCCTCCAGTAACAGCAGCTGCAACATCAGTAACTTCGCCTCTCTACCATTGTTTCCTTTTTACCTTAATTCTTCCACCTCCCTTTCCTCCATCCATTCATTCATCTCTCCTCCTTAACACACATCACCATCTCCACCTCAGCTCATTCTCTCCACTTTCGTATCCTCCCCTCCCCCCTTTATCTTTCGTTCTCCCCCTTCACCCTCATCCTGTCTTCACCTTCAACCCTCTTCACTTATTCCTTTCACCCCGCTTCTTCTTGACTTCACCTCATCACCTTTTCCCTTCCGTCTCCTCTATTCTTACCCTTCCCTAACCCCATCCTTTCCCCCTCCCCTCCTCCTTCCTTCTGTCGTTCCTTTCGGTCATCCCTTCGTCTTTCCTTTCCTCCCTTTCCATCATTTTCGCCAACCCTCCTTCTCTCCTTCATCCTCCAATCTTTTTATTCGTTTTCCCTTCCTCCCTTGTCATTTACTTCCTCACTTTCCATCATTTCTACTCTTCCCTTCCTCTCCATCTCTTCCCCCTTTCCCTGGCCGTTCTTTCTCTCCTTCCTTCCTTTCATTCATCCTTCCATCTTTCTTCTTCTCCCTTTCCTTTAGTTCTCCTTCCCGTCCTTCCTTCATCCTCCTCACGGGCCTGCCAGTGAAATTTCAGCATCAAATTTTGGGAGGACCCAAATTAATCCCGACCATTTAGCGCGTCCGCAAAATTGAAAATGCGCCTGACATCCCCCTCAGAATTATCCGGGGCACCTCACTGCTCCTCCACGCCATGAGGTTATCGCCCTAACAGGTTTTATGAGTTTACTTGACCGGTTTTCTCTTGGTATTATGTTTGTTTTGTTAGTTGTTAGGTTTTTGTGTTTTGTTCTTGGGCCGATGTTTACTTGTGTCTTGTGGACTTGTTGTCCGTATGGCTTTTTGTTGTTGTTGTTGTTGTTGTTATGTAATCCATTGCACGTTTTCATTTTTTACAACTTTTTTCTTGAAATATACAAATTTTTTGGGTCACCTGGACTTTTTTTTTTTTTTATTCCTGGTTCTCAATGCTATGAACCGTGTGGTGTAATTTTTTTTTTCTTAACCTCTTCAGTGCGAGGTCATATTTTTGTCTGATCTTTCTGCTTTCGGACGGTTTTACTGAATATAGAAGGACGTCTTGTAGTGAAGGAGTTAGTGAAGGCGGTTTGTAATTCCTCCAGTAAAAAGTCTTTCACAGTAAAATGGCCTGGAAGCAGCATGGATAAAATAAGTAAGACATCCTCGTGGCCAGGGCGTTATGTTGTAGGGTTTTCTTTGTTTACTTGTGGGTCTTAAGTACAAAGACTAATGACATTTGAGTTGGTTGGGATGGTGCATACGGTTGTGTTGGGTGCGGTTATCTGAGCTGTCCATTGTTTTATTCCTATATGTTAGGGTATTTGTTAGTTATTCTGTTATTGTTTAGTTAGCTTCTTTTTGTAAGTTGTTATACCTTTCTGTTATTTGATCACCGTATATGACCGTTTCGTACTGCAGCTCATGTCTCAGGTCGGGATATGATGTTATTCTTTACCGGTCTTATGTGCGTTGTGGATAATTTGCAGGTTATTTCCTTAGCAATAAGTTACTCGGACGACTTTTGCCGTAAATTGTTTGGCATAATGTTATTTTTATGAGTAAAATTGTGCGATTAGGAAGCAGATCCTAACTCTTGTTTTTGTTTGCCTTTACTTTCAGGTGAGTTTAGCGTACCGAAGCTTGGCAACAAATATTTCAACAAATTGTGAGTAACCAGTGATCCTTATTACTAAATCTGTCCAGTGGTTTACGTGGCTGTGAGATTCCCTGTAATGCTGGACGACCAGTGCAGCGTGATGGGAAATTTTACACGTTCTGTTTCTATAATGCACTTTAATCAGTTCTCGTCACATGTTCTCTGTTAACTTAGTCTTTATATATTAATCTCTCTCTCTCTCTCTCTCTCTCTCTCTTTGATGGCTAGTGTTAGTAATATTTCGATCGTATCAGTAAGGTTATGTTTTTTTTTTTCCTGATATCGCCAGTCGATTATATTTATCTTAGAAGATACTCCATAGTGAATGGATAACTGTACAATGTAGTTTGAATAAATAACATACAGGTTATACATACCTGCCATACGCAAAAACAATCCGTAAAGAAGAGGTGCTTGGAAGCCTTCTAAGCCCATGGGAATATGATCAAACAAGCTAGATCAAACCCACATGAAAGGTTCCCTCAATAAAGTGGTAGTTGGAAGAGGAATAAAATAAATAATCGGTAATAATATTGCATTCGGTGATGCCTTGTGGCCAGGAGACGGAATGTGAGGTCAGAATCCCATTCTTCTTCCCTACCCCATCTCTAGATGTTCCCTCCATAGGATTTGCCCCTGATCAAAATATACATCCCCCTGGATATGCGCCCCCCCCAAAAAAAAAAAAAAAAAAAAAAATAGATATACCGGATGCTCTCTGAATATGCTCCTTATTTCGTTATACCATCCATCTCGGACCTGCGTTCCACCTTTAGATATATTCCCGGTTCTGGCAATACATGTCATTCGTTTCCCTATCGCCCTCAGAAGTTGCCCCAAGTTTGCAAGGGTATGCCTCCTGTCTGGTATACCCTCCTGCTCTCAACATGCCCCAGCAAATTACTTCTTCCCAGGATATAACCCCAGTTTTGAATATGTCCATTTCATTCCTCATGTGCTGCCTGGCATTGCTTGCACATTCTGACTGGATGTGTTCCTTTCTCTGGATATGTCCACAGACGCGGGATGACCCTTAGTTCTGGATAGCCCCTTCGAATGTGACCTTTCCACTCCCTCCTCACGAAAATATCCCCTTCTGCCATTCGAAAATGCATCAGCTCCAGATATGTAATGTGTACAGGAAAATATAACCTACCTATCCCTTGGTTAGTCTTGATATACCTCTTCGAATCTTCTAATGTGTCACCGCACCTCATATAAGCCTTGCCCGCTGTCAATTATACCCCTTGCAAAGATGTGACCCTGGAATATGTCTCCCTCATTTAAAATCTCTCTCTCTCTCTCTCTCTCTCCATATAGGACTCGCCACCAGAGGGCCTGTGTAAACAAACCTGTGTTCTGCTCTCCTATTATCTCTGGCGTTTTACGTGGATTTCTGCTACCACTGCCTTACAGCTGTTGCAGGGAGCTACACGAAGGTTCAGTCTTTGCACTCGTTTTATTTGAGTTTACCTCGTGTTGGACTTAGCCTGTAATAATTAAGGGAAATTTGACTCACCTAACCCAGCCCCTCTGGTCAGTTTTCCCGATTTCTGCGCATGCGCAGTAGCCCTGTTATGTCGTCATGGCAACGTCTCGACTCTCTTGACGTCTCTACCCCACCGTGCCCACTTCCTGCTTCTGTAGGAGAGCGTTATGGAGCCTTCAGGCCCTGTCTCTATTGCAGATATTGAGGCTGACCTGGCGCTCAGTGATGATGATATTTCAGATATTGCTGACCAACACTGGCCTCAGTTACCAACTCCTGAGCACCGTGATGCGCCTGTCACGGGAGCTGAGGGTTCGTCAGTGTTACCAACACCTGCCTCACAACACCCTGGCACCACTAAGCGCCCCATGGTTTATACCTCAGACAGCAACAGTGAACCTTCATCCCCGGCTGCTAAGTCCACCCGACGGAGGAGTCTAGTGGTGCCCTGCAACGTGCACATGATAATGAAGGCTACGTTTCCCACCCTGTGCAGCCCGTAGTTCCCCGACTTGAGGCTATGTCATTAAGCGCCCCTCCTTCTCCAGCGTTTGCTCCTAGGGCTGACTACATTAAGCTGCTGTTCAAGGACAACACATCTGTGGACACCAAGCTTCGCTGGTTATCTGAGGTCAACCGCCACTTTCATCTCGATCGAGACCTGGCTGAGGTTAAAATGGCAGCGATTTCCTCCCGCTTTGTTTATATCTCCCGCCGTCGCTCAGACATTGTTGACAGTGTAATGCGTGGAGATTTTCTGTCTCTTTCCCTCGAAATTCAAGACTCACCAGAACGGCCTCGCAAATTTCCTACATTTCTCCTTACCCGTTACCCTGTCTGCACTGATCCAACACTGGCCAAGGAGCTGCCTGGCATCCACACTGCCCGTCGCTTCTACCAGAACGGCACACCTATTAACCGCCTTGTGATCACCTGGAGCCTCCTTCAGCCACCGCCACCGAGTATTGCCTTCAGCTTCCTCCCTTGCCTGCCTTCCTGTGAGTTTCGCAGGATGAGGGATGAGCAGCCGTGGTGTTATAGATGCTGGAACTTTGGTCACATTTCTCGGTACTGTTCAGCACCTGAGCGCTGTGCATTTTGCTCCGAGTCACATGACTCACGGTCTTGCCCCCACCGCACTCCCCCACCGCCTGCTCCTGCCTCTCCCTCAGCCTTGATGCAGCCACCGCCCTCCACTCCCGACACCTCGCTCTGGAAATGTCCCCGATGTCACCAACCTGGGGTTAATGTTTGGCATCCTGGCTGCCCACGCCGCCGGGCTACCACCATATCACCCGCCACACAGGTGGCTGCTCACGCATCGAACTTGCCGCCACCACCACCTCCACCCCAAAGTGCCATCCTTGATGTTTCAACTTCCACCTCAAGCTCACATCAAGTAAATGAACTCCAGGACGCTGTCGCCGCTCTCAGGACTCGTGTTTCTTCACTCACAGCGCGCTTCGATACAATCGATGAGCACCTAGGTAGTTTGGTAAGCAAACAGGTTGCCTTTGAAGCTACCTTAAATTCCTTGGCTGAAACTCAAAAAGTTGTCATTAATTCCCTTACCAGTCTTACAGAGCAGCTCCAGACCATTGCCTCTCGCCTTGAGACCCTGACTGCCCTCCCTACACAGTCCCCACAACATGGTGCATCACGTGTTGATGCCCGCATCATCACTGCCTCCTCGTCCGGCCGTCGTCATCCTAAAGGTCCTGTTCAATAATCTAGCTAAGCTGCATGTTGTCTCTTGGAATGCCTGTGGTATAACAAATAGGGCCAAACTGACTGCACTCAAGGGTTATGTATTTAGTCACCACCCGGACATCGTTCTCATCCAGGAGGCATTTGTTGGTAATGCTTTGCCCGGGGTGGATGCCCCATCCCTCAGTGGCTACGTGTCTTATGTCCATCAGGTAAGACATGGCCTCATAACCTACATTCACTCCTCCATTCAGCATCGCCTCCTTCCATTTTCTGTGAATGAGAATACCACCTTTCAGCTCTTTGACATTACTGTTGGTGCTGGCACCATACGGCTTTGCAACGTATACGCTGCACCGAACAGGATAGATCCCGCCACTCTTCCAGCTCCCACCATTTGTGGAATGGTTTACATGGGGGATTTCAATGCCCGTCATCCTGCTTTGGGAGATCCTTCTGGCACTGTGAATTGTAATGGGAATCGACTTTTAAAGTACATTCGCCGAAATCAGCTTACACGCTGGGATACTGCTGGTGCTACACATGCTCGAGGTGGTACTCTGGATCATGTACTTACGTGTGGACTTGTACCCTCCCAAGTAAAGTGTGCATCTGTTCCGACACTCTTCTCAGATCACATTGGTCTCAGCATTCATTATTCCCTTCCCTCTGCTCCCTCGCCAGTACACACCCGCACTCGCATTGCAATCCCTCCCAAGTACCGTCCCACATACATCTCATACATGACTAACTTTCTTCCCACATTTAACTTCCACTGTCCTGAACAGTTATACTCCTCACTTGTCAAAGCCACACATGCCTTCTATACCCGATATGTCAGCAAGCCACACATCAGGCATCGTGTTGGTGCCCATAGCTTTACACTGGATAGTAGAATCGTTCAAGCAGAGAGACAGGCAATGGAGGCTGGCCGTGCCTTTATGAGGCAACCAAATCCTGAGACTCTTCACCAGTATCAACTATCAAGAGATGATCTTGTTGCTCTCCAGCTCTGTGTTCAATCTGATTCCTGGCACAGATTCACTGATGGTATTAATCATCAAACAAGCGTGAGTACCATGTGGCACCTCATCAATAAGGTTGTAAGAAAGAAGCCTCCAAGTGTCCTCCACCACAACCCTGTTCAGTACGCACAGGACCTCATCAATGAGTGGTCAGCACAGTCACGAACCGCCACCCTTTCAGTTCATATACGAGATGCTCTCTCCACCCAGGAAAACTATCGTGCACTTCGTCTCGCTGCTGCCTTACTGAGTGTTGATGATGATGATGATGTAGCCATATCTGAGAGCGAGCTGCACCGTGCCCTCGCTAGGGGCAGAAATTCAGCTCCTGGTGATGATGGCATCACCCATGCAGTCCTTCGTGTACTCGTAACAGTGCCTGGCAACCCTCTCCTCCGTCTCTACAACCTCTGTTTTAGTCTGGGTTACGTGCCACAAGCCTGGACCCAAAGTACGATTGTGCCCATCCCCAAGCCTGGCACCTACAAATTCCGGCCCATCTCCCTCACTTCCTGTTTCTGTAAGGTGTTTGAACGCATTCTTCTCTCACGCCTCATGTTCCGGCTGCGTGACAAACTTTCGTCCAGACTTTTCGGCTTCCTGCCCCAACGAGGGACACACCACTGCCTCATGGAGCTCTACACTCGTCTCTCCTCAGATAGTGTTGTGGCCTTCATTGACTTGAAGAGTGCGTTCGACGTAGCCAATAGAGACATCATTCTTGATCAGCTTGTTGACTTTGGCATAAAAGGAAACCTTCTTAAATGGATACGTGGCTACCTACGAAACAGAACTTCTCGAGTTTTGTTTAAAGGAGCATTGAGCACTGCCCGAGACTTTGAACTTGGTACTCCACAAGGTGGTGTCCTTAGTCCCTTTTTATTCAATATTCTCATTCATCGCCTTCTGTCCTTACTGCCAGCTGTCGGTGACACCACTATCACTTGCTACGCAGATGATATATGTATTCACTCACGTTCTCCGGACCATTTGCAACGCTTTCTTCACTCCTTTCATGTTTCAGCTTCCTCGTGTGGCCTCATCATCTCCTCGGATAAGAGTAGAATCTTCTCCTCCCGTCCTGCATGGAATCTGCCAGAATTCACCATGGGGAATGATGTCATACCTCTCTGCACGCAGTATCTCTATTTGGGAGCACCAGTGCGGATTACACCTTCCATCCCAGCACGACAGCGGGTGCATCCCGTTGTTCAAGATCTGTTGGTCCGACTGCAGCGGCGCCTGACTCCTTTAAAGTGGCTGACCAATTATTCTACTGGAGTATCTATCCCAGTCGCCAGGACCATATACATTGCATTCCTCCGCTCGGTGGTAGATTATCTTTCCCCAGCATTATGTCAGCTCTCCAGAACAGCTTTAAGACCTCTTGAAATCTTCCAGAATCAAGCAATGAGACTCATCCTGGGCTGCCCTGACTCCACCAGAATTGTCAATATGCAGCACGAGCTCAATCTCCCACCACTCGTTGATAGAATATATTCCAATGTCACCTATTTTAGCATTAAATGTCTGTACTCTCCTCATCTTTCTCCCCACTACTCTCACACTATTAGGACTTCTCTGGATCCAGCGGCGCCTCGACCTCTGCTACGCCAAGGTGGACGCAGTCTGGTCAGTACCATAAGTTCCAATATTCAGAGTCTTAATGTTGACATCGTAGAAGAGGACGTGGACACTGGCCTTGCACCCTGGAGGATTCCTGTGCCAGCAGTCTCCTACACCCCAGCCTCTAAGACTGATCTGCCTCAGCTTCAACAACAACGTGCACTGGAAACCATAGCCAGCCTATCATCATCCCTCAGTTTGGCCCACCATCTCTATACTGACGGCTCCCTGCAGAGAGATGGCAGGGCAGGATGTGCTGTTTTCTCCCCCAGCTTAGAGCCCCCGCAAGAGGGCTGGTCGGGTCACCGCCTCCCAAATTCATCAAGTTCTACATATTGTGAACTACATGGACTTCTGGATGCTGTCACTTTGCTTACACAGACCAGGAATAACGGCTTGATCATTTGTGACTCACAGCCAGCTCTCCGGGCCCTCACGTCTCACAAGCCAGCATATCAACGTCTAGTCACACAAATCCTTCGGCTACTAGCCATGGCTGATGCCAGCTCACTAATGGTGCACTTTTTATGGATTCCCTCTCACATCCATCTCCTGGCCAATGACACTGCTGACCGACTTGCGAAGGCTGCTTGCGATCTACATCTGCCAGATGCTGCTACTTCCACTGCATCCCTTCTGTGCTGCAAGAAGATGGTACAGCAGGCTGCCCGCTCCCCCACCCGCAATCGTAGCAATGCTGAGAGGGCCACGAGTGTATCAATACAGCATTATGATCACTTTCTCACTCATCCACACTGGTATCGTCGCAGTGGTCTTATGGTTCGCCGCTGTAATGTGGTATGTGCACGTCTCCGACTGGGCTGGCGACCAGTTTGGCAGGTGGCAGGGCAGTAAGACGCACCTCACTTCACCTCCTGTAGGCTGTGTGACGCACCCAATGCCAACACCCTGGACCATTATTGCCTGCACTGTCCACATGTTGTTAACTTCTTACCACAAAGACTCACATTGATTGACACTTGTAAACTGCTGTTAACAGATAATGACTTGCTAGATGTTATTCTTATGTGTCATCCTCACTTTGGTGGATTTTGATTCCATGATGACTACAGTACATAGCGTGTCCTACGTGGCACGAGTCCCATGTACTATCATTGTTAACTAATTGTACTTTATGTCTGCCACCTTCGGGTGTAATAAATTAATCAAAACAAAAAAAATCTCTCCATATATATATATATATATATATATATAAGGGAGAGAGAGAGAGAGAGAGAGAGAGAGATGGTATGTATGTGGGGTTGCTTACCGTCCAGTCACTCCATGTAGTGCTGCTCTTGGGTGACTGCCCTCTCCTCTCTTCCTTCTTCCTCCTTCCTTCCTCTTCTGTCTATCTTTCCTTCATTCTTTCCTCTTCCTTCTGTCTATGGGTGACGTGACTCTATACTGAGTGACAAGCCAAATGGTTTCCTGTACACAAGGAAACCATTTACTACGCTGGGTGGTAACCATATAACTAGACTATGGCGCCAGGTGGTAATGAAGGTGCTCCAATCGGAATGAGCCGGTGCAGGTTTATATCCAAGGGATGGTTGGGGTTTGTTGCTCGCGTAGTGCCACTTAGGGATGGGTGGGGCTGGTCACTCTCATCTTGGGTGACGGGACCAATTTGCCTGGCCCCGGGCTCCAGCCCCAGAAGAGGGAGTACAGGAAGGTAATAAAGATGTAAGGTAGGAAGATGATAGAAGACAGGGAGGTAAGAAAAAAGACGAAAGTATCCGGAAAAGAGGTAGGAGAAGCAAGGACTGTGATAGAGACGAAAATATGAAGTGGAATTACGGGACAGAGGGTCGATGGAAAGGGTGAAAGCTAAAGTTGACCAAGCCCCATTAACAATACTTGTAACGGCGAGTCTCAGAGCTTTGTGATAATGCTGTTTTGTGTGCCTTGGCCCGTGTGTCGTGTGACTGGTAGGGTGGTGTAGGTGGAGAGCGTGGTTTGAAGGATGAAAGGAGGATGTGTGAGGTGGGTGGTTGAGTGTGTGGGAAGGATATATCTAGGGATGGTGAGAATACAGTGTAGTCTGGGGAGAGATGCTGTAGGTGGAGGGCGTGTGGTGCATAGGATAAAAGGAGGATATGGAAATGGGTGGCTTGTTGAGTGTGTGGGAAGGATTTATGGTGAGTGTAGAAATGTGTCGTGTGGGGTGAGGACGATGTGTGGTGTGGATGTTTTATAGAATGGTGTACAGTAGTAGTATTGCTTGGGATGAGGGCGGTGTGTGGTGTGGGTGTTTTCTTTTTTAAGGGTGTAGTACAACGATAGAGGAACGACCAGAGCAACAAATATACAAACATTCAGTAAAACGAGCACTAAAAAGGAGAGGAAGAAAAAGATTAACAAAACACAATAAGAATTACCCCCCTCCCGCAGACTCATATTAACCAAGTATGCAGCAAGCACAATATAACATTCAAAACAATGAGAAACGCAAGAACAAACAGGAATAAGGATAGGCAGAATAAAGCGGTGAGCCATAAAGAAGTTTTTGTCTTCGAGCCGACTCAGTGGACGAGACGCGTATCGGAAAACGATTTCCTTCTGAATCTGATATATGGATTGCAACACTCGATGTTGCTTTTAAAGTTTTTTAATATTTTTCCAGTTGGTCTCTCCTAAATTATAATAATAATCTAGACGTGGCAAGGCACAGATGTCATTGTATTAAATGGCGTAACTGACCACACACACACACACACACACACACACACACACCTTTTTTCCGTGGCTACGGTTGCTCTGTATACTTTAAAACACTGGATAGTTATTATTTTAATATGGTACCCAGCCTACTGCAGTTCTAACTTTGGTAACTGGATAATGTGTTTTAATATGTGTATAGGGAGAAAGAAATATATAATAGTGGATCAGTTGTTCTGGCCTTTTGTATATGTGTCAGAGCCTGTTTATGCCTTTGAAAGGACTGACAATGTGCACAAATATGCAGACATTTATAATACCATACTGGCCAGCATTCACCATAAATGTCCACCAGGGGTACTTTTTCCAAGGTCGCGAGTCAAACATGTTACCACCGTGTCATCGTTGTTTCACCCATCGTGAAATACCAAAAATAAAATAGGTATATAACACGTCATCGGGCTGAAGGCGGTAAGGTGGAGAAACTAGGTCAGTGTTGGAGTAACTGGGCCATCGGTAAGTTGTTGTCAAATCTTGTGAAGAAAAAGTGCTGATGTGATTTATTTATTCATTTTAAAGATTATATCAATTTACCCCTTTTACATCATAAGCCTACCTATAACGAGCATATAAAATGCATCGCGTAATATTCGTATAAGTAACGATAAACCTCTCATGTTCGGGACAACTGTAGTATTACCATCCGCTGACAGCAGACGATTTTGTTCATCCTAGAGTGTGTCATTGGAGCCTGAGAGTATTAATACTGTAACCATGAACCCTGTCATGGCCCGGATCACCCTTGTATTCTATTCCAGCTTACACCAGATGAGTGAGTCATAGGAGCTTGAGTGTTAACAACATTTGACCAAACATAGAATGGCCTTCCTTTCCCAGAGTTTGCCCGTCTTACAGTCCTTTCATTTCTGGGCCTGATACTAAACAGAAACTGTTGAAAAGAAGAAATTAAAAGCCAGATGGTCATTCTTAACATTGTATCTCCATGGCTGCCATTGCAGTGACATTCAAGCCCTCGTTCTCACCATCCCAAATTTAATATTCTTAGTGCTCGTGTTGCCTGCCGGAGATGGGTTTCAGTACAGTTTTTACAACTCCATAATGCACGTTCTGAAAAGACAAAATTCTGACGATCTGGTCGTGAATGTGGTCAAGAGCAAATTGAAATGTCCATTGTATATATTGGCAGTGGGGAAAAATTAGTGCCATTATGTTAATGTTATGTGTTGGTACATTTGGTCACCCTTGTAAATTTATATGGGTTAGCTCTAGTTCCCCTATTACACTGAGTACGTGCTATCTTGGTGGTATACATTAACTCCCCTGGCATAAGACCTACCTCCCACATATCCTCTAAATCCCCCCTCCTCATGACTAGCGCACACACACACACACACACACACACACACACACACACACACACACACACACACACACACACACACACAAACACACAGCGATTAACAGATGCAAATCATGTGATACACCGCCAGAATTAAGCTGGAATATCAAATATAGATTTATAGGAAGGTTAATCGGTGGCAGGATACAAATACCTGCGTTAATGTTAGTGTTATCAGGGGCTGTATTACCCTGTGCAATTATGACAACATGCAGCCATCGCTTTTGTGATAATTACCCTTGTTACACGCAGTTATTACTGTGCTAATAACAGTTGATAATTATTGAGACTGTTATATCGAGAGGTAGGGAAGGGGGTGTGGGTGGGATGGGAATACTATGGGGGCAAGTACTGTTTGAAAATTGACAACGACAGACAGAGGGAAATTGCCATGCGGTAAGAACAGTGTGTGAAAGAGAGAGAGAGAGATAGAGAGAGAGTGAGAAGGGGGAGGGAGGCCTCTGTTCTGCACTTGGTGTCTCCTATAATCTAATATAATAAAGCAGTAGGCGTGCGTGTGTGTGTGTGTGTGTGTTTTGGGCAGCCGAAACTACACATTCAAATCGCACCAAAATTGGCACAAAAATCGCAGAGTTCGCTGATGTGGAAAAAAAAAAAAAAAAAAAAAAAAAAAAAAATGGTCCCATCACGATTGAAAAACTTTTACTATATTTAATGAGCGATCACATTTTGACCAAAAAACGCTGCTCCCGGAGCCCGGCATATGATCTCCGTAGAATTTTTTGCCCAGAGGTAGAACTAAAATAAACTGTAGCAGTAGCCGAGTGTCTGTGTGTGTACTTCGGACTTGCGTTCGGACAATTTGGGTTCTCTTCCCGAAGTTGCAAATAACACGATCAATTGGTTGGCTGCAAAAAATCCGAGTGACAACGTTACACCAGAACAGCACTTAACACGAGAGTCCTCCGCAGGAGCAAGTGCGAGGGACCCGAAGGGCCCACGAGCACTTGTACAGACTGTCACAGCCAGCGCTGGATTCATTTCTTTCGTTTTTATTTATTTCTTTGCCATTTAGTGTCATTATTGTCATATACTCATTAGCTGTGTCTTCATTTACATCTGTTATTTAGTGTCAACATTGTCATACACACATTACCTATTTTTTCATTTATGTCTTCTGTTATTTAGTGTCAGTATTGTCATACACTCATTATCTGTGTTTTCATTTATATCTGTTACCGGTATTTAGTTTAGCATTGTCATGCACTCATTATCTGTATTTTCGTATCTTCTGTCATTTAATGTCAGCATTGTCATACACTCATTATCTGTGTTTTCATTTATATCTTCTGTCATTTAGTGTCAGCATTGTCATACACTCATTATCTGTGTTTTCATTTATATATTCTGTTACTTAGTTTTAGCAATGTCATACACTCATTATCTGTGTTTTCATTTATATATTCTGTTACTTAGTTTTTGCATTGTCATACACTCATTATCTGTGTTTTCATTTACATTTGTTATTTAGTTTTAGCATTGTCATACACTCATTATCTGTTCATTTATATAATCTGTTGTTTAGTGTCAGCATTGTCATATACACATTTTAGCTATCTGTGTAATTTAATTCCCGTATTTCATTCTTTCTTTGACCATTGTCTTCCTTAATTTTCAGTAGTTGTTTACCATGGTTTATTTTCCTTAGTTTTTCCTCGAAGCAAAAATTCATTCGTTTCGTAATTTACATAGTTTAGCTTTTTCCATTTTATTTTTTTTATCTGCGTCGTTACTTTTTTCTTTACTTCATTTTTTTTTTCATTTGCATCGTTATCACTAGTCTTAATATTCTTTTCCTCCCTTTTTTTCAGTGTTCTTCTTTCTCTTAATAATTTTCCATTATTTCTTTGTCATTCGTTTGCTCTCTCTCTCTCTCTCTCTCTCTCTCTCTCTCTCTCGTCCCGTAACTGTAAATATTACCCTAAAGTGCACAGAAGTAGACCTGTTTAATTTTTTAAATGTCGTGTTAGAATGTAACAACTTATGGCAGATTTCCGAAAATCGCTATTCATTGTATTTAGTCTTTTTTTTTTTTTTTCTGGAGCTCTTGACATAGATGAATTTGGTAGATATTCCGAATTTATGCCACGTTCAGTTATCATATAGTATTACCGTTCGTTATATTAAGCGGGAAATTAAAAGTTGGCGATAGTTGAGAGAGAGAGAGAGAGAGAGAGAGAGAGAGAGAAGGTAATCATAGTATAGAATATAAAACATAAGAGGGAGGAGAAACGAGAGAGATTATATTGTATAAATGGAGGAAAGAAAGTAGGTGACAAAAGAAAAGGAGGGAGAAAGAATGGCGAGAAGAAAGGAAACAAGAAGAGGTGAGAGGAAGTAGGAAAGGACTTGGAGATGAGAGGAAGGAGAAAATAAGGCTGAAGAGAAGGAGGAGAGGTAGAAAGGGAGAAAATACGAGAGGAAGGTAGAGGAGGGAGGAAGAGGATTATAAAGGAGGAAATAAGAAAGAATGAGGAGAAGGAAGGATGAAGGTAAAAACGACGAGGAGAAAAGAAGGAAAAAGGGAGAGAAAGGGAGGTAGACGTCACAATGTAAGTTTACAAAACGGGCATGAACAAAGAAGTAGCAGAAGCGAGACGGGAGTAAGACGAGAGAGAAGAGAAAGAATAAGTACGGCATGTGAGAATAAAAATAAGAGGAGAGACGAACAGGAATAAATGAGAAAAAATTGAAAACAAAGCATAAAAAAAAAGTAAAAAGAGTAAAGGAGAAAGGCGAGAAGGGACAGGTTAAAGAAGACTTGGCACGAGAGAGAGAGAGAGAGAGAGAGAGAGTCGGTGAAAGGTTAAAACTGGAAAATTGGGTTTTCCTTAGTCCGGTACTGAAGCGGAAGAACTACAATAAAATTCTGGTGACAGCCGGTAGGCGACGTGGCCAGCTTTATGCGGACCAAGCCTTGTCAGTGACCGGAAGTGAGTTTCGACACTAAAAGTTATTTCTATGTGGAGGTACTCCAGTGCAATATTGCATCCAAGAATCATGGCTCTGGCTTAATAGTTTTCGGAGTCATAGCATTTCACGCGAGCGTAGTCGTGATTTTAGCTTTTTTCGCCGTTTTCACATTTGATAACCTTTGACCCCTGACCTGGCCAGTGTAGCACATAGGTGTACAATAGAAGGTAATAGTACTAATCAACGTCTATAAGCATGCAAACTTTCATTCCGTTCCATTGAACCGCTGGGAAACTAGGGAAGCATTTTTGAAAACCAGTAATGGTTGCTGGGGACGCTGAGGCCAATCTTTTGCAGGGTTGCCATTCGAAAGCTAATTTAGAGGAGAGAGGGAAAAATGGATGGCACACTTTCGATAGGGAATGACCACAAGATTACACCTAAAGTAATCAGAGCTTTCTACGTCCATTAGTAATGCGTCTGCAGCCTCAAAACATGAAAAATGCTAAATAATTGTTTTTTCTGCCGTTACCAGGAAACGAGTTGTTGCCTAACAGCCAAAACCCTGTGGACACATGTAGGTCATTGGCTAGTCATTTTTCTAGTTTGGTTGGAATCGGATAATATAGAAAGGTAGAAGTGCCTGCCTCAATTAAGCATGAAAAAATACAAGAAAGAAAGAAAGAAAACGCGACTATCAGTAAGAGCAGCATCGAGCTAGCCTAAAAGAGGAGAGAGAAACTAAAGAGGACCAGGAGGAGGGGAGGTGTAAGCAAAAATGAACTGCCAGCGGAAAGAAGAGGAGGAGGAAGAGGAAGAGGCAGGGAGGGGATGGGAAGGAAGAGACCAGGAGAGAAAGGAGGAAGAGATGAGAAAAGGTAAACAGTTAGAACTAAAGAACTAACGGATATTTGGGTGACGTGAGCAAACGCAGTAGACACAGTGGTGTGATGAATGACGAATGTGAATGTCTGGGGCGAAAGGTGACAGGGTATTCTCGTCCCGTGTTTCATCGAATGAGTTTAGACGGAAATATATAGTTGAATTTTTAGGGTCTGTGTCATTCTTGATAGGGTCCTGGAGTGGCATTTTTACATAATATACTGGTCCCATGAAATGTGCCACTTTGGATGGATTTGAATTATTTGTAGTCCAGAGCACTGTTAGGAACAATTAATCATCGACAGCATCCTAACAGCATAGTCCCATGCTTTCCATATTTTCATACCTCTTCCCGTACTTAGATTGTGTGCTTGATACAAGTACTGTTGTCACAGAATAATATTTCACTTCGCTATAGCCAGCGGGAACGTGTCGGTAAACTTTTCATCTTAACAGTACCTGTCGCATTCTTCGGATTCAAAGTAAACAATCTTGAAACCTCCATCTGTTACTCACCTGGTTCAGGGTGTTACACTCCCGTGTTGATGCTTCTCCTCGAATGCTGACCTTTTCCCGCAGCAGCTCATTTAGTGTAAATTTGCACGTTACCAGGACATGACAAACTGCTTTACGGGGAACGAGTTCAGCTACTTGGGAAACATTACTCGTGAGCTAACTTCACAAACGCGCACGCACGCACCCCCACACACACAGTGGTACCGTGCGCGGGTGTAATAACATATCGTTTCACTGAGCCATGTTGTGTGGATAATGTTCCCCATTACCTTGTGCATCATGTCTGGCATGGCCAACCGGAATGGCCAGTTGCTTGATGCAATGGAGTGTTATTGTTGCAGTTTTTACCCCGACGCATAGGATCGGACACGTTGTGTGCAGTTCCGACTGAAGTGTGACAAAACACGAAGGACTAGCAAAATATTCAGGTTGAGGTAATTTCATAGAAAAACAGCTTGCATAACAAGTTTATGAAAAGAAGCCCAAAATCTTAATTTCATATTCGTTAAAATTTTCTCTCCCTAGAATATCGAAATTGAAATATATGTATTTTATTTCAACAACTACCAAATGATTTCATTTTGCTCGGTGAAACTGATCGTGGGCAAGTGGTTGAGAGACACTGTGTTTATCCACCATCACACGTATGTACATACATAATACACCATCATATACACAGTTTTTTCCCACATACCTGAAGCAACCAATGGCTTGGGTCCATAAATGTTGTCCCTTAAAAGGAAAAGATGAACAAGAGAAAAACCCACAATCAAAAGTCCGTTCCAGATGCCCAGCAATGGTATATCTCAAGTTATTTTCTAAGCTGAATAAAATCGTTTGACAGCTAGAATAAATCTCTAAGGCTTCCAGGTGCAGAAGGGACTAAAGGACATCGTTTGAAACCTTCTCACTGTGAGATGTGCAATGGTGTTTTCGTAAATGCGAGAGGTTTAGTTCTGAGTTGTATAAAATACTGTAGCGCTAACAAGAATAAACTAGAATTTTGAAATTGCTGAAGCAATATTAAAAAAACTTCACATTCCAGATGATGATGCCACATTCCAGATTAGAATGACAAATAAAAATCCACACTTGTACAGACTTTGAATTATACTGTACACAGCATTTTGATGGCAAGTGCAAAAACCGTCAAAAATATTGGTTTGTCATAATTGTTGTAATGAAATCGTACAAAGTAGACACTCGTAGGATTATGAAAATACTTTTGTTATCATTGTAGACCTAATATTAAGGGACTTTTGGTATGACTCAAAAGTTTTGAGGATTTTGACCTGTGATGTTGAGATCAAGGTCAAGGTCATTCATACTGTGCAGATCATGTTCACTCATGACCCACTACATTGCCAACGAGTTTGGTCAAAATCTGCCAAATACTCTCCGTTTTAGCACCTCCTGGCATGAGGCGGCCAGTTTGATTTTCCTCAATATCTCAGAAAGTATTTGTTGGATTAAGTATCAATACCCAGGTGCACCAGTATATGTTGACAGCTACGTACTGGAGCATTTGCAGAGCAATCGATTAAGTAGTTTTTGCGGCGCAGGAGTACAAAAATTGAAAAAATAACAGAGTGAAATGCTGGGAAAAAATTGTCAAAAGAAGCCTGCAACCAAATTACTCCAGAAAATTTTCGTCTCTATCTCAAACGGTCTTGGATTGCCAGCCTTCTAGACTTGCCCCCCAAAAAAATAATAATAATAATAATAATGATAATAATTACAATATCAATAAGAACTCCACAGAATGTGAAATTCTTAAAAAAAGCGTAATCCCACTGAATTGGACAAAAATGATAAAAACTAAAGCAAAACTCCGAGTTTTTTCAAGCTTATCAGGTAAAACGTACATTTGCAGGAGGTCCTTCTTAAAATGAATAATGCAGTGCGGTAGGGGAACAAAGTAATCTTAATGACAGGGAACAGTGATATAATAAAAATATAAACTTAACATTTCCTAAGCTTATCCAGTACAATATACAACAGTGTAAAGTGTCTGCGAAGCTGATTAAGAGTGTTATAGTAACAAGAATAAAAACCTCATTGTACTGAAGGGATTACCAGTTATTTAAACAAAAACAAAACTCGCAATATTTAAAAGCTTATCATGTAAAATTCACCTCGGTTGGTCTAAAGATACTTCCGTAACAGCTGTGAGTGGTCTGTTTTAAGATGAATAAAAGTGTATGGCAATAAAAAGGAGGAGGATAAAAATGATGACAGTATAATTCTGACATTTACCCTGGCTTATCTGGTAAAATGTCTGCTGAACGATATGAATCCAGTGGCCATGCTAACCAACTGGTAGCACTGACAAAACATATCCCTCAGTTTTGTTGTTGGTGAGGCCCATAATTAAATTAACAGATGTATAAAAAATGAAGGTCAGCAGGTTATTCATTAAATTTCATGTGTAATATTTCCGCATGTTTTGAATATATGTAAATAATTAATTACCACGGGACATTGTAAAATATTGTTGTACGAGACTCGTCACAGTAGAGCAGCGTGATCATCGGTATTGTGTATGATTCAGTGTTGTAGTATTGATATGCATCATTCTTCCCAGTTGCTTCTGCCTATGGGTGACTCTGCACTGAGTGACAAGCTGAATGGTTTGCTGTACGCCAGGAAACCATTGACTACGCATGATGATAACCATATAACCAAATAATGGCGCCTGGTGGTTTAGTGGGTAGTATTGCAGCACTCCAATCGGATTGAGCCGGTGAAGGTTTTTATCCAAGGGGTGGTTGGGGTTATGTGCTCACGTAATGCCACTCAGGGATGAGTGAAGCTGGTCACTCTCATCTTAAATGTCAGGACCAACTTGCCTAGCCCCGGGTTCCTACGCTCCTCATGGGGCAATGTAGGATTGGGGATGATGGATGGATGGATGAATACCAGTTGATATATCCGTACAATACATGTGCCTACATTATTATCCGAACCACTTCTTTACGATAGTTACCGAGACCTTGAGCGTTGACTTTCCGAAACTCAGTGATGTGATCCTTGGAGCCCAACATAATTTTCAGAATGTTGTTTTTAAGAGTGTCAGTTGTTCGACTAAAGATATGTTGATCTCCTTATGTGCACCTGTACTCCTCCCACTGCCGTACTGACAAACGATTGTTTAACTATCCACTGGCTCCACCGCTCTTGTGTTTGGTTGTTAGTCCCTTTAATACGATTCCGTTTTTCGTGTTTTATTCTTGCAATTGCCCATTTTTTTTTTTTCATCAGTTTAAGCTTACACACGTTATAAAGAGGTTATTAATGGCTACATCAGTCCCTTCTATTTCGAAAAGTTTCCGACGCTGAATAAAATCGCGAGGCAGTAATAAGAAAATAGAGTAAGTACGTTATCAGATTTAAGGGATTATTATGAAAAAGTTCTAAAGATAATGTAAAGATGCCGAGCTTTTGCCTTATGATGTTAATGTTTGTGTGCTTTGGTCCGTGTGGTTGGCTGTGTGGCTGTGGGGTGAGAGGTGTGTCGAAGGGGAGGATATGTGGCAGTGGTGGGTGAGAGAGGAACAATGTATGGAGATTGTATGCTAGTGGTGTGTACGGTGAGTGGTGTCGGGTGGGGAAGATGTGTGATAGTGGAGTGTAATATGGTGATTCAGTATGGGGAGGATGTATTCCAGTGGTGTGTAGGGTGAGTGGTATGGGTGGGGAAAATGTGCTGACAGTAGTGTGCGTTGATAGTGATGTATAGAGGAGGATGACTGCTAGTAGTATTGTGTGTGTGTGGGTGGGATGTGTGGCTGTGGTGTGTGCTGCTCTGTGAGAAGGATGTTTGCCACAGGCGTTTGTATATGTTTGTGTATTGGGGGGAAAGGTGTTTTGCGCGCGCGGATATTTTTTTTTTTATGCAAAGAACAAGGAACCAAGGGCTAGAAACCCACGCATGATTGTTCCCCTCAAGAAGAGAAATAAAAAACTAGATGACAGAGCCAAATTCAAGATCCGTTCATTTCGAGATGCCTAGATACACTGCGTTTGAAAGACTGGAGGTCAGAGGCAGTAGGAAATATTGGCAGAGGAAGACAGTTCTAGAGTTGACCTGTTGCATACATTAAGGGCTGGGAGTAACAGTTAACTCTTGCATTGAAAGAGCTGAACAGAAAGGGTTGAGAATTTGCTCACTAGACTGATGCTACGCGCCCGCCGTGGAGTGGAGAGATGCAAGCAGACAGTTTAGACGAGCAATGACCATTGAAGTAGTGATGGAAAAGAGATTAAGGTGCAACAATGCGGTGAAGAAACAGAGGAAGAAAAGCCCCAAAGGATAAAACCACAAGTAAGTTCAAAGATGATGCAGGATTGAGTTGGATATTGTTAAAAATTAGAGGATAGACATCCCTGCATTGTGCACTCTCATTACTCACCATTACCAAAAACACACAGTCCTTACAACACACATCCATTGAGACACCCAATCCTTAGGCATTGCATTCACACACACACACACACACACACACACACACACACACACACACACACACACACACACACACACACACACACACACACACACACACACACACACACACACACACACACACACATAAATGGTATAATAAAAGCAAGCAGGGAAGTAAACACAGGGAGCAGTGCTTTAGAACACAAATAAACGATAAACAGGAAAACAGTAAGCTGAGAATGGACAGTAAGTAAACACAAACATGTAGATGAATAGGCAAGTAAACAATTAAAAAAGTACTGTATGCTCAATAAAGATAAAACATTACAAGCAAATAAGGAGTAATATGATAATAGAACACAGTAAACATACACAAACAAGCAGACACAATACACTCACAATAACACACACACACACACACACACACACACACACACACACACAGGAATTGACAACAGTACCAGCTTCTCTTCGCGGCTGGTAACAACAGACATTGAAAGCCAGTGGACACAGTGTGCACGCATACAGTAAACAGAGTAAAACAGTTAAAAAGAAAGCAGAAAAACAAAAACAAGGAGGAGAAAAATACATAGGTACAATAAGAAGGGGTAGCCATAAAATAGCTTCCTTTTGGGACCGACTCAGACGACGAGAGACATATCGGAAAACAGAAACCTTACTGAATCTGATATGTGGGTCGCAGGATCGCGGCTCTTACACCCATATTTTTTTTCCGGGTCTTTTTCATAGGAAAAAAAAGACTTATGGAAGTAATTGGAATTAACTGCCATAATGATCGCGAGGAATTGGCAGTTTCTCAAAACTTCTTTCATTCATTTTTCCCTTTGATAATTTCTACGTTGCATAAAATCTTAAGGAGGTAGCAGGTATATACACTAAAGCAGGTGTCGTTAGACTATGTGCATTTTCAGTTAAGCTGTCTGTTTAATTCAACACTATTATCTCTTATTCATTTTATCCTCGCTGGTTTTAGTTTTTTATTTCTTTTTTCAAGTTTAAGAAAGCCTCCATATTAATGGAGAAGTTAAGCTGCTCGTAGAATGTTTTCGTCCCTCAGGTACTTTCCATAGTTGAATAAATCCTCCGAAGGAATTATCAGGAATAAACGAAGCCTTAGCTAAACCTGAATTTATGGGTAGAGGCTGTTTCGTGTAAAACAATCCTCTTTTTCCCGTGGCCTCTCTATAATAGATTCGTCTGGAGGCGGCAAGAAACGAAATCATCGTACCATATGGATCTCAGACTGGTTCCTGCTCGTAGAGCTTATCCGTGGGTATTTCCTAAAGCTGAATAAAATCGTGTGGTGTTAGCATGAAAAAATGAAGCGCTGCTCAATCAGATATATGTATGGCAAGACTGACAACTGCTCATTGATTTATGCCTTTTCTTCTGTCTTCCGTAAGTTGAAAAAGTGTCAGCTGGTAGCAAGCAACAGGCGACATCGTATTCAGTGGCTTGACTCCGACAAGGCCATGACGTTCTTTTTAAAAAATGTATTCTCCCAAATATCCCACTTTATTTT
>NC_136991.1:43627500-43817500 GCF_032717465.1 Coenobita brevimanus
AAATACTACACCATGTTAGAATAGAAAACCTTACCGGATTTCGAAAACGTCTGTCATGAAGATGCAATGTTTAGACACGAAGATCATCACAACATGTTTCCTTGAATTGGGTGGATGTTTGGAATTGGTGAATCGTTCAGTTATAATATATGGTATTATCATTCGTCATATGAATCTGGAAAATTAAAAACCTGAAAGTTGACAGGGGGTACTGAGTGATGGAGATGAGCTGTAAGAGAGAGAGAGAGAGAGAGAGAGAGAGAGAGAGAGAGACGATAAGAAAATAAAACTGAAAGTGTTTTCTTTTATTCAAGTATTCCTAGAAAGCAGAGCTACCAAGAAATTTTGATGGATGAGGGAGAAAGATTAGCCGAAGAGGACATGGTGAGATAGAGGTAAAAATAAAATGATCCTGCTGAAAGGAGAGATGTAGGAAGGAACACGGAAAGAAAGGAGATGAAGGAAGACAAGGAGAGAAAGAGAAAGAAGGGACAGGGAAAGGAAGAAGAAGGAAGAAGAGGTCAAGGAGAGACAGGAGGAGAGTTCGAATCGAGGTGAAGGAAAGGTGAAAGGACGACAGTCTGATAAGGGTGACGTGAACAGCCACAGTGGGGTAAAAAGTGACGAATGTGACTGGCAGCTGTTGCTCACACGGTATTGATCAAGTATTTCGTCGGGAGTACAGACGGAAATAGAAAGTTGACTTGGTAGGATCTGCCTTTCTCATATTCAACGATCAGGTCCTGCAGCGATATTTTCACCTACAACGTATGTTGATCAGACATGGATGTCATGCATGCACGACTCGTTATAGAAAAAAAAAGTTCTCATCAGCTTGTATTCATCTTTATTCTATGATCTAATGTTTGATCCAACACCAAATACGTCTGTGTGTGTTATTGTCTGTGGTGTGATTCCCTTTGCAGCAATGCGATTACGATATTGCACTAAAATAAATTACATTCAAACCAGGATTTGTGAAGCGTTCAGTTATCAAACATTTGTTATCTTAAACAGTCATATAATATCATAAAATCTAAATATATGCGAAAGTTTAGAGATGGGTGGCATGTGAGTGATGGGCTGTTGAGAGAGAGAGAGAGGGGGGGGGGATGCTGTACTCTAGAATGACCAGGATCTTGGCAGCATACGTAAAGGATGAATATGATAGCATGATCATGGGTGGACGTGATACGACATTGTCAAAGGAAAAGAGACAACTGGATAGTATGGAATAGAGAAAGGAAAGAGTGGAAGCTGGAGGGAGGAAGGGGAGGAAAAGAGGGAGGAATGGGGGAGAAATAGGAGAAATGAATGGGGAGAAAAGGGAAGATAGGTCGATAAGAAGTAAGGAAGAGAAAGAACGAAAGATAAAAACTGAGGATTGAGGGAGCAAGGTCGAAAGAGAAGAGGAGGGAAGGAATGAAAACAGGGAGTAGAGAGGCATGAGTAAGATAGGAAAAAAGAGCATTGAGGAAGGGGGAAGAGAGAGAGGGGGAAAAAAATATATAGAGGAATGGAGGGAGAGGAGGAGATACGAATAGATGTCGTGTGTGTGGGGGCAAAGAAACAAAAATAAGTAAATTAGAGAAGAGAGAAAAGATGGCAGATAACTAGTATGAGAGAAGGAAACGTAGAAGGAAGATAAATAGGAGAAAAGGAGAAAAACAACTAAGATAGAGATCCAAGAAGTACAGAAAAGCTATGATGACTAAAGGATAGACGAGAGGAGAGAAGGGTATAAGATTAACAGTTTATTTATATCTATCCATCTGACTCTTTTAGCTGTCTATATATGTGTGTGTGTGTGTCTGTGTGTGAGGAGGAGAGAGAGAGAGAGAGAGGGGGAGGAGAGTAAGGAACGAGAGAGGGAAGGTGGTTGGTCTGGTATTTACATAGAGTTTACAAGCCTGTGCTGGGTATTCATGTATACACATCTATGGACATTGAATAAGAAGCCAGTATGAGATATACAAAGGTTTTGGGCGAGAAATGAGCCAAATTGTTAAAATGGGGATGGTACTGCCCATGGCGGAGGTATGCATACTGTGCGCTCTTTTGAGTAAGTTCTTATTCAGGCATATAATTGTGCAATGGCAGTCAATAGATGTTTCTTCCGAACACCAAAACTTCACAAAGATCTGCTACGAAACAATCCAGTAATATTTATACGGCTTGGAAGTGGTTATAATCTTGTTTTGGTTTGTTTTCCGGAGCCTCTAACGTGTAAAAGTATTATTGGCTGAAATAGTCCACATGGTAAAAGAAAGTTCACTACAGAAACTGCTGAAGGTCATTTTTGCTGAACTGAAGCAGTGACATCGCGACTGCCTTTACGTCCCCTCAAAAGGAATCCCTAATCAATATTTGAAACGAGAGTTGACATGGTTGTTACGTGTATTCCTCAGGTTAGAATTGAGCCCTAAACTGGCCTTTGACGTAAATCAGGCAACTGTAGCGATGCCTATGTGGCTGGACGGGGGTTAAACTGCCGATGCAGTCAGGGACTACAAGCTCTGATAGATCAACGTGTTTACATCGCACTGTAGCATGGTCGCTACTTTCATCCTGGAACGCATCGCAACAGTATATCCAGTTACGGGCTACAAGGATGTCAAGCCTTTCTCACCTTGGGATGTTTAGCCTGCTGACGGCAGGGAGAAGCGGAGGTGACTGAATATTTGGCAAACTATTGCCCACTATAGTGCAGTATTGAATATTAGACAAAATATTGTTCACGATTTTACAGTACTTCAGTGGATCAGGGATGCAGGTATGGCACTGCTGGTTCTGCCCACTGAACACAGCAACATGCTGTCATATCTCAGGAGTCTTCTCGGGGTATATGGAAAGCATTGCGTAAGGTGTCTCTGTGCAGTAGGATACGTGGAGGTGTGGCATTGTGAGGTATAGAAATGTGATATGTGACAGTGATGTGGTAGTGTGTGGCGCAGTTGTGTGTGTAACATGAATGTGAGGTATCAGTGTGTGAGTATGAATGGTATGATTCTCTGAGGGTGTGGTAATATGTAATGTGGTTGTGTGGTGAGACTGTGAGGTGTATTAGTGTGTGTGGTATGGTGTGTGCGGAAATGTATGGTGTGGTAGTGTGTATGATGTGATGTAGTAGTGTGTTAGGGTAGAGATCTGTGGTGTGTAATGTGGGTGGGTGTTATTTGGAAGTGTGTAAAAATTGCTCCAGTTTCTTTGGTGAGTGTTTGATGGTGTGATGTTGTGGTGTGTGGTGCGGTACTGCGTGGTGTGTATGTGCTGTGGTAATGCTTTATGATTATGGAAGTGGGTGATGCTGTATTGTGTGGTGTAGAAGTGTGTGGTGTGGTAGTGTGTGATGTGGTGTGTGTGGTGGTCTCCCCATGGCTGAATAAAATCGTTTCGAGAGTAGCAAGAATGAATATAAAATACAGACACGACCGAAGACGTTAATAGGCTCAAGACTCACCTTCAGTTGTTTGTATATCATTGTCTGGTGTCAGCTGGAATGAATTTAGGAAGTTGCCTCGACCGTGAGAGCGTTAATAGTGACATTATAAACACTCAGTCTTTCAGTACTCACTAAGCAGAGTTTCGTTTAGCGTTAGCTGGAAAATAATACAAGTAAGAGTTAATTTAGTTTGTCTGACAGCGCTCACATTAATCAGACAGTGTCTCCGGGTAAAGTTTAGTGGAAGTATTTTTGTTTAGTTTGTTGTTCAGCGCGGAAACTTTTCAATCAAAGTTTATGCTGCTCACTGATGCGTTGTAGACAGTGTAGGCGATAGGAAGATGCTGTGGGTAGTAATTTGAAAGGACTGTAAGCCACTTCAGTCCGTTACTGTATTTCTCCATTTTATTCTTGCTACCTACAGACGATTGTAGTCGTGTTAGGAACGACCCTGCAGTCTACTACAACTGGACTTAGGATTTCATGCTGGATGACCACAATCGACGTTTTGTTGCCACCTCCTTTGAAAGTGGCCATATTTATTTTACAGATTTCTTCTCCAGATCCCTTCATCGTTGCTAATTGGATCTATGTTTCGATACTTTTCATCATCTGATTTTTTGTTGTTAATCTGGTCTTCTGTCACTCTTCTGGGTTTGTCCATGTGACCTCAGCTAAATCTTATGTAATTTTTATACATTTCCACCCCTTCAGGCGAATAATTGAAAGTAGAGTTTCAAAGAACACATTGAGAAACGAGACGTGACAGATGGCCTGGACAAAAAGAAAAATCAGCATAAGTGAAAAAACGAAAACAAGAAATGAGAGGAAAAGAAAGGATAAAGAGAAAAATGAGGGAAATAGAGGACAGAAGAAGAAGAGAAGACAGAAGGAATAAAAGGAGTAAAAGAACAAGAGACAACAGGAGGAAAAAAAAAAAAGAAGAGGTGAAAAGGAGGAAGGAAAGGATGGGTAAAGAAAGAAAAAAGGAACAAAATGGAAGACAACACAGAGGAGATTGGAGAAGACAGGACATTGAAGATATATTGACGACCAAAACAAAAGAGGACATTACGAGGTAACATGAGGAAGAGATGACTGGAGCATAGAAATTTTGTACAGGAACAGCACAGGAGAGAGAGAGAGAGAGAGAGAGTCTGGTGGGATTTGAGTGACAGTAATGTCAAACGTGCCAGAAAACCGCACACCAATTATTGGGCACTGAAAACTTTACGCTACACTGGAAAAAAAAAAAAAAAGTCACCTGGCATGCTCCTGGTAGGATTATCAGGCCAAAAAATGGCTGTAAAATAATTCCAACTGAGAGAGAGAGAGAGAGAGAGAGAGAGAGAGAGAGATAGAGATGAGAGAGAGAAAAAAAAAAATTTTCTCCCATTACTGCAGCATAAACTTTCACTCTTGTGTATGTAAAACGGCCAAATTCTTCTGCTTTATTGTTAAGTTAAAGAGGCAATAACATTTATGTTGGGCAGTTTCTGAAACAAATGTTATAGCTTCCAAGTATAGTATCTCTCCCTCTCGCTCTCTCTCTCACTCTCTATCTCTCTCTCTCTCTTCTCCTCCTCCTCTCCTCTCCTCCTCCTCCTCCTCCTCCTCCTCCTCCCTCTCCTCCTCCTCCTCGCCTCCTCCTCCTCCATTCTTCATTTTACCAGACCACCGGACAACCCATGCAGGTCCCCATGCCACCACTGTCTCCCTCCAGTAACAGCAGCTGCAACATCAGTAACTTCTGCCTCCTCTACCATTGTTTCCTTTTTACCTTAATTCTTCCACCTCCCTTTCCTCCATCCATTCATTCATCTCTCCTTCCTTAACACACATCACCATCTCCACCTCCAGCTCATTCTCTCCACTTTCGTATCCTCCCCTCCCCCCTTTATCTTTTCTGTTCTCCCCCTTCACCCTCATCCTGTCTTCTACCTTCAACCCTCTTCACTTATTCCTTCTTCACCCTTCTTCTTGACTTCACCTCATCACCTTTTCCCTCTCCGTCTCCTCTATTCTTACCCTTCCCTAACCCCATCCTTTCCCTCCCCTCCTCCTTCCTTCTGTCGTTCCTTTCTGGTCATCCCTTCGTCTTTCCTTTCCTCCCTTTCCTCCATCATTTTCACCTTAACCCTCCTTCTCTCCTTCATCCTCCAATCTTTTTATTCGTTTTCCCTTCCTCCCCTTTGTCATTTACTTCCTCACCTTTTTTCCATCATTTCTCTACTCTTCCCTTCCTCTCCATCTCTTCCCCCTTTCCCTGGCCGTTCTTTCTCTCCTTCCTTCCTTTCATTCATCCTTCCATCTTTCTTCTTCTCCCTTTCCTTTAGTTCTCCTTCCCGTCCTTCCTTCATCCTCCTCACGGGCCTGCCAGTGAAATTTCAGCATCAAATTTTGGGAGGACCCAAATTAATCCCGACCATTTAGCGCGTCCGCAAAATTGAAAATGCGCCTGACATCCCCCTCAGAATTATCCGGTGCACCTCACTGCTCCTCCACGCCATGGGGTTATCGCCCTAACAGGTTTTCTGAGTTTACATGACCGGTTTTCTCTTGGTATTATGTTTGTTTTGTTAGTTGTTAGGTTTTTGTGTTTTGTTCTTGGGCCGATGTTTACTTGTGTCTTGTGGACTTGTTGTGCGGTTTGCTTTTTGTTGTTGTTGTTGTTGTTGTTATGTAATCCATTGCACGTTTTCATTTTTTACAACTTTTTTCTTGAAATATACAAATTTTTTGGGTCACCTGGACTTTTTTTTTTTTTTATTCCTGGTTCTCAATGCTATGAACCGTGTGTGGTGCACTTTTTTTTTTCTTAACCTCTTCAGTGCGAGGTCATATTTTTGTCTGATCTTTCTGCTTTCGGACGGTTTTACATCGAATATAGAAGGACGTCTTGTTAGTGAAGGAGTTAGTGAAGGCGGTTTGTGCAATTCCTCCAGTAAAAAGTCTTTCACAGTAAAATGGCCTGGAAGCAGCATGGATAAAATAAGTAAGACATCCTCAAAATGGCCAGGGCGTTATGGGCGTTGTAGGGTTTTCTTTGTTTACTTGTGGGTCTTAAGTACAAAGACTAATGACATTTGAGTTGGTTGGGATGGTGCATACTGGTTGTGTTGGGTGCGGTTATCTGAGCTGTCCATTGTTTTATTCCCTATATGTTAGAGATTATTTGTTAGTTATTCTGTTATTGCTTTAGTTAGCTTCTTTTTGTAAGTTGTTTATACCTTTCTGTTATTTGATCACCGTATATGACCGTTTCGTACTGCAGCTCATGTCTCAGGTCGGGATATGATGTTATTCTTTACCGGTCTTATGTGCGTTGTGGATAATTTGCAGGTTATTTCCTTAGCAATAAGTTACTCGGACGACTTTTGCCGTAAATTGTTTGGCATAATGTTATTTTTTATGAGTAAAATTGTGCGATTAGGAAGCAGATCCTCAACTCTTGTTTTTGTTTGCCTTTACTTTCAGGTGAGTTTAGCGTACCGAAGCTTGGCAACAAGATATTTCTCAACAAATTGTGAGTAACCAGTGATCCTTATTACTAAATCTGTCCAGTGGTTTACGTGGCTGTGAGATTCCCTGTAATGCTGGACGACCAGTGCATGCGTGATGGGAAATTTTACACGTTCTTGTTTCTATAATGCACTTTGTAATCAGTTCTCGTCACATAAATTTCCTCTTTGTTAACTTAGTCTTTATATATTAATCTCTCTCTCTCTCTCTCTCTCTCTCTCTTTGTTGATGGCTAGTGTTAGTAATATTTCGATCGTATCAGTGCAAGGTTATGTTTTTTTTCCTGATATCGCCAGTCGATTATATTTGTATCTTCAGAAGATACTCCATAGTGAATGGATGAACTGTACAATGTCATAGTTTTGAATAAATAACATACAGGCATTATACATACCCTGCCATACCGCAAAAAACAATCCGTAAAGAAGAGGTGCTTGGAAGCCTTCTAAGCCCATGGGAATATGATCAAACAAGCTAGATCAAACCCACATGAAAAGGTTCCTCCTCAATAAAGTGGTAGTTGGAAGAGGAATAAAATAAATAATCGGTAATAATATTGCATTCGGCAGCTGATGCCTTGTGGCCAGGAGACTGGAATGTGAGGTCAGAAAATCCCATTCTTTCTTCCCTACCCCATCTCTAGATGTTCCCTCCATAGGATTTGCCCCTGATCAAAATATACATCCCCTGGATATGCGCCCCCCCCCCCAAAAAAAAAAAAAAAATAGATATACCGGATGCTCTCTCTGAATATGCTCCTTATTTCGTTATGACCATCCATCTCGGACCTGCGTTCCACCTTTAGATATATTCCCGGTTCTGGCAATACATGTGTCATTCGTTTCCCTATCGCCCCTCAGAAGTTGCCCCAAGGATTTCAGGCAAGAGGTATGCCTCCTGTCTGGTATACCCTCCTGCTCTCCAACATGCCCCCAGCAAATTACTTCTTCCCCCGAGGATATAACCCCAGTTTTGAATATGTCCATTTTCATTCCTCATGTGCTGCCTGGCATTGCTTTGCACATTCTGACTGGATGTGTTCCTTTCTCTGGATATGTCCACAGACGCGGGATGACCCTTAGTTCTGGATAGCCCCTTCGAATGTGACCTTTCCACTCCCTCCCTCACGAAAATATCCCCTTCTGCCATTCGAAAATGCATCAGCTCCAGATATGTAATGTGTACAGGGAAAATATATAACCTACCTATCCGCTTGGTTAGTCTTGATAGTACCTCTTCGAATCTTCTCAATGTGTCACCGCACCTCATATAAGCCTTGCTCCAGCTGTCAATTATACCCCTTGCAAAGATGTGACCCTGGAATATGTCTCCCTCATTTAAAATCTCTCTCTCTCTCTCTCTCTCCATATAGGACTCGCCACCAGAGGGCCTGTGTAAACAAACCTGTGTTCATGCTCTCCCTATTATCTCTGGCGTTTTACGTGGATTTCTTGCTACCACTGCCTTACAGCTGTTGCAGTGGGAGCTACACGAAGGGGTTCAGTCTTTGCACTCGTTTTATTTGAGTTTACCTCGTGTTGGACTTAGCCTGTAATAATTAAGGGGAAATTTGACTCACACTAACCCAGCCCCTCTGGTCCAGTTTTTCCCGATTTCTGCGCACTTGCGCAGTAGCCCTGTTGATGTCGTCATTCGGCAACGTCTCGACTCTCTTTGACGTCTCTACCCCACCGTGCCCCACTTCCTAAGCTTCTGTAGGAGAGCGTGTTGGTGGAGCCTTCAGGCCCTGTCTCTATTGCAGATATGTGAGGCTGACCTGGCGCTCAGTGATGATGATATTTCAGATATTGCTGACCAACACTGGCCTTCAGTTACCAACTCCTGAGCACCGTGATGCGCTCTGTCACGGGAGCTGAGGGTTCGTCAGTGTTACCAACACCTGCCTCACAAACACCCTGGCACCACTAAGCGCCCCATGGTTTAGCAACCTCAGAACAGCAACAGTGAACCTTCATCCCCGGCTGCTAAGTCCACCCGACGGAGGGAGTCTAGTGGTGCCCTGCAACGTGCACATGATAATGAAGGCTACGTTTCCCACCCTGTGCAGCCCGTAGTTCCCCGACTTGAGGCTATGTCATTAAGCGCCCCTCCTTCTCCAGCGTTTGCTCCTAGGGCTGACTACATTAAGCTGCTGTTCAAGGACAACACATCTGTGGACACCAAGCTTCGCTGGTTATCTGAGGTCAACCGCCACTTTCATCTCGATCGAGACCTGGCTGAGGTTAAAATGGCAGCGATTTCACTCCCGCTTTGTTTATATCTCCCGCCGTCGCTCAGACATTGTTGACAGTGTAATGCGTGGAGATTTTCTGTCTCTTTCCCTCGAAATTCAAGACTCACCAGAACGGCCTCGCAAATTTCCTACATTTCTCCTTACCCGTTACCCTGTCTGCACTGATCCAACACTGGCCAAGGAGCTGCCTGGCATCCACACTGCCCGTCGCTTCTACCAGAACGGCACACCTATTAACCGCCTTGTGATCACCTGGAGCCTCCTTCAGCCACCGCCACCGAGTATTGCCTTCAGCTTCCTCCCTTGCCTGCCTTCCTGTGAGTTTCGCAGGATGAGGGATGAGCAGCCGTGGTGTTATAGATGCTGGAACTTTGGTCACATTTCTCGGTACTGTTCAGCACCTGAGCGCTGTGCATTTTGCTCGAGTCACATGACTCACGGTCTTGCCCCCACCGCACTCCCCCACCGCCTGCTCCTGCCTCTCCCTCAGCCTTGATGCAGCCACCGCCTCCACTCCCGACACCTCGCTCTGGAAATGTCCCCGATGTCACCAACCTGGGGTTAATGTTTGGCATCCTGGCTGCCCACGCCGCCGGGCTACCACCATATCGCCCGCCACACAGGTGGCTGCTCACGCATCCCGAACTTGCCGCCACCACCACCTCCACCCCAAAGTGCCATCCTTGATGTTTCAACTTCCACCTCAAGCTCACATCAAGTAAATGAACTCCAGGACGCTGTCGCCGCTCTCAGGACTCGTGTTTCTTCACTCACAGCGCGCTTCGATACAATCGATGAGCACCTAGGTAGTTTGGTAAGCAAACAGGTTGCCTTTGAAGCTACCTTAAATTCCTTGGCTGAAACTCAAAAAGTTGTCATTAATTCCCTTACCAGTCTTACAGAGCAGCTCCAGACCATTGCCTCTCGCCTTGAGACCCTGACTGCCCTCCCTACACAGTCCCCACAACATGGTGCATCACGTGTTGATGCCCGCATCATCACTGCCTCCTCGTCCGGCCGTCGTCATCCTAAAGGTCCTGTTCAATAATCTAGCTAAGCTGCATGTTGTCTCTTGGAATGCCTGTGGTATAACAAATAGGGCCAAACTGACTGCACTCAAGGGTTATGTATTTAGTCACCACCCGGACATCGTTCTCATCCAGGAGGCATTTGTTGGTAATGCTTTGCCCGGGGTGGATGCCCCATCCCTCAGTGGCTACGTGTCTTATGTCCATCAGGTAAGACATGGCCTCATAACCTACATTCACTCCTCCATTCAGCATCGCCTCCTTCCATTTTCTGTGAATGAGAATACCACCTTTCAGCTCTTTGACATTACTGTTGGTGCTGGCACCATACGGCTTTGCAACGTATACGCTGCACCGAACAGGATAGATCCCGCCACTCTTCCAGCTCCCACCATTTGTGGAATGGTTTACATAGGGGGATTTCAATGCCCGTCATCCTGCTTTGGGAGATCCTTCTGGCACTGTGAATTGTAATGGGAATCGACTTTTAAAGTACATTCGCCGAAATCAGCTTACACGCTGGGATACTGCTGGTGCTACACATGCTCGAGGTGGTACTCTGGATCATGTACTTACGTGTGGACTTGTACCCTCCCAAGTAAAGTGTGCATCTGTTCCGACACTCTTCTCAGATCACATTGGTCTCAGCATTCATTATTCCCTTCCCTCTGCTCCCTCGCCAGTACACACCCGCACTACGCATTGCAATCCCTCCCAAGTACCGTCCCACATACATCTCATACATGACTAACTTTCTTCCCACATTTAACTTCCACTGTCCTGAACAGTTATACTCCTCACTTGTCAAAGCCACACATGCCTTCTATACCCGATATGTCAGCAAGCCACACATCAGGCATCGTGTTGGTGCCCATAGCTTTACACTGGATAGTAGAATCGTTCAAGCAGAGAGACAGGCAATGGAGGCTGGCCGTGCCTTTATGAGGCAACCAAATCCTGAGACTCTTCACCAGTATCAACTATCAAGAGATGATCTTGTTGCTCTCCAGCTCTGTGTTCAATCTGATTCCTGGCACAGATTCACTGATGGTATTAATCATCAAACAAGCGTGAGTACCATGTGGCACCTCATCAATAAGGTTGTAAGAAAGAAGCCTCCAAGTGTCCTCCACCACAACCCTGTTCAGTACGCACAGGACCTCATCAATGAGTGGTCAAAGCACAGTCACGAACCGCCACCCTTTCAGTTCATATACGAGATGCTCTCTCCACCCAGGAAAACTATCGTGCACTTCGTCTCGCTGCTGCCTTACTGAGTGTTGATGATGATGATGATGTAGCCATATCTGAGAGCGAGCTGCACCGTGCCCTCGCTAGGGGCAGAAATTCAGCTCCTGGTGATGATGGCATCACCCATGCAGTCCTTCGTGTACTCGTAACAGTGCCTGGCAACCCTCTCCTCCGTCTCTACAACCTCTGTTTTAGTCTGGGTTACGTGCCACAAGCCTGGACCCAAAGTACGATTGTGCCCATCCCCAAGCCTGGCACCTACAAATTCCGGCCCATCTCCCTCACTTCCTGTTTCTGTAAGGTGTTTGAACGCATTCTTCTCTCACGCCTCATGTTCCGGCTGCGTGACAAACTTTCGTCCAGACTTTTCGGCTTCCTGCCCCAACGAGGGACACACCACTGCCTCATGGAGCTCTACACTCGTCTCTCCTCAGATAGTGTTGTGGCCTTCATTGACTTGAAGAGTGCGTTCGACATAGCCAATAGAGACATCATTCTTGATCAGCTTGTTGACTTTGGCATAAAAGGAAACCTTCTTAAATGGATACGTGGCTACCTACGAAACAGAACTTCTCGAGTTTTGTTTAAAGGAGCATTGAGCACTGCCCGAGACTTTGAACTTGGTACTCCACAAGGTGGTGTCCTTAGTCCCTTTTTATTCAATATTCTCATTCATCGCCTTCTGTCCTTACTGCCAGCTGACGGTGACACCACTATCACTTGCTACGCAGATGATATATGTATTCACTCACGTTCTCCGGACCATTTGCAACGCTTTCTTCACTCCTTTCATGTTTCAGCTTCCTCGTGTGGCCTCATCATCTCCTCGGATAAGAGTAGAATCTTCTCCTCCCGTCCTGCATGGAATCTGCCAGAATTCACCATGGGGGAATGATGTCATACCTCTCTGCACGCAGTATCTCTATTTGGGAGCACCAGTGCGGATTACACCTTCCATCCCAGCACGACAGCGGGTGCATCCCGTTGTTCAAGATCTGTTGGTCCGACTGCAGCGGCGCCTGACTCCTTTAAAGTGGCTGACCAATTATTCTACTGGAGTATCTATCCCAGTCGCCAGGACCATATACATTGCATTCCTCCGCTCGGTGGTAGATTATCTTTCCCCAGCATTATGTCAGCTCTCCAGAACAGCTTTAAGACCTCTTGAAATCTTCCAGAATCAAGCAATGAGACTCATCCTGGGCTGCCCTGACTCCACCAGAATTGTCAATATGCAGCTTTGAGCTCAATCTCCCACCACTCGTTGATAGAATATATTCCAATGTCACCTATTTTAGCATTAAATGTCTGTACTCTCCTCATCTTTCTCCCCACTACTCTCACACTATTAGGACTTCTCTGGATCCAGCGGCGCCTCGACCTCTGCTACGCCAAGGTGGACGCAATCTGGTCAGTACCATAAGTTCCAATATTCAGAGTCTTAATGTTGACATCGTAGAAGAGGGACGTGGACACTGGCCTTGCACCCTGGAGGATTCCTGTGCCAGCAGTCTCCTACACCCCAGCCTCTAAGACTGATCTGCCTCAGCTTCAACAACAACGTGCACTGGAAACCATAGCCAGCCTATCATCATCCCTCAGTTTGGCCCACCATCTCTATACTGACGGCTCCCTGCAGAGAGATGGCAGGGCAGGATGTGCTGTTTTCTCCCCCAGCTTAGAGCCCCCGCCAAGAGGAGCTGGTCGGGTCACCGCCTCCCAAATTCATCAAGTTCTACATATTGTGAACTACATGGACTTCTGGATGCTGTCACTTTGCTTACACAGACCAGGAATAACGGCTTGATCATTTGTGACTCACAGCCAGCTCTCCGGGCCCTCACGTCTCACAAGCCAGCATATCAACGTCTAGTCACACAAATCCTTCGGCTACTAGCCATGGCTGATGCCAGCTCACTAATGGTGCACTTTTTATGGATTCCCTCTCACATCCATCTCCTGGCCAATGACACTGCTGACCGACTTGCGAAGGCTGCTTGCGATCTACATCTGCCAGATGCTGCTACTTCCACTGCATCCCTTCTGTGCTGCAAGAAGATGGTACAGCAGGCTGCCCGCTCCCCCACCCGCAATCGTAGCAATGCTGAGAGGGCCACGAGTGTATCAATACAGCATTATGATCACTTTCTCACTCATCCACACTGGTATCGTCGCAGTGGTCTTATGGTTCGCCGCTGTAATGTGGTATGTGCACGTCTCCGACTGGGCTGGCGACCAGTTTGGCAGGTGGCAGGGCAGTAAGACGCACCTCACTTCACCTCCTGTAGGCTGTGTGACGCACCCAATGCCAACACCCTGGACCATTATTGCCTGCACTGTCCACATGTTGTTAACTTCTTACCACAAAGACTCACATTGATTGACACTTGTAAACTGCTGTTAACAGATAATGACTTGCTAGATGTTATTCTTATGTGTCATCCTCACTTTGGTGGATTTTGATTCCATGATGACTACAGTACATAGCGTGTCCTACGTGGCACGAGTCCCATGTACTATCATTGTTAACTAATTGTACTTTATGTCTGCCACCTTCGGGTGTAATAAATTAATCAAAACAAAAAAAATCTCTCCATATATATATATATATATAAGGGAGAGAGAGAGAGAGAGAGAGAGAGAGAGAGAGAGATGGTATGTATGTGGGGTTGCTTACCGTCCAGTCACTCCATGTAGTGCTGCTCTTGGGTGACTGCCCTCTCCTCTCTTCCTTCTTCCTCTTTCCTTCCTCTTCTGTCTATCTTTCCTTCATTCTTTCCTCTTCCTTCTGTCTATGGGTGACGTGACTCTATACTGAGTGACAAGCCAAATGGTTTCCTGTACACAAGGAAACCATTTACTACGCTGGGTGGTAACCATATAACTAGACTATGGCGCCAGGTGGTAATGAAGGTGCTCCAATCGGAATGAGCCGGTGCAGGTTTATATCCAAGGGATGGTTGGGGTTTGTTGCTCGCGTAGTGCCACTTAGGGATGGGTGGGGCTGGTCACTCTCATCTTGGGTGACGGGACCAATTTGCCTGGCCCCGGGCTCCAGCCCCAGAAGAGGGAGTACAGGAAGGTAATAAAGATGTAAGGTAGGAAGATGATAGAAGACAGGGAGGTAAGAAAAGACGAAAGTATCCGGAAAAGAGGTAGGAGAAGCAAAGGACTGTGATAGAGACGAAAATATGAAGTGGAATTACGGGACAGAGGGTCGATGGAAAGGGTGAAAGCTAAAGTTGACCAGAAGCCCCATTAACAATACTTGTAACGGCGAGTCTCAGAGCTTTGTGATAATGCTGTTTTGTGTGCCTTGGCCCGTGTGTCGTGTGACTGGTAGGGTGGTGTAGGTGGAGAGCGTGGTTTGAAGGATGAAAGGAGGATGTGTGAGGTGGGTGGTTGAGTGTGTGGGAAGGATATATCTAGGGATGGTGAGAATACAGTGTAGTCTGGGGAGAGATGCTGTAGGTGGAGGGCGTGTGGTGCATAGGATAAAAGGAGGATATGGAAATGGGTGGCTTGTTGAGTGTGTGGGAAGGATTTATGGTGAGTGTAGAAATGTGTCGTGTGGGGTGAGGACGATGTGTGGTGTGGATGTTTTATAGAATGGTGTACAGTAGTAGTATTGCTTGGGATGAGGGCGGTGTGTGGTGTGGGTGTTTTCTTTTTTAAGGGTGTAGTACAACGATAGAGGAACGACCAGAGCAACAAATATACAAACATTCAGTAAAACGAGCACTAAAAAGGGAGAGGAAGAAAAAAGATTAACAAAACACAATAAGAATTATCCCCCTCCCGCAGACTCATATTAACCAAGTATGCAGCAAGCACAATATAACATTCAAAACAATGAGAAACGCAAGAACAAACAGGAATAAGGATAGGCGGAATAAAGCGGTGAGCCATAAAGAAGTTTTTGTCTTCGAGCCGACTCAGTGGACGAGACGCGTATCGGAAAACGATTTCCTTCTGAATCTGATATATGGATTGCAACACTCGATGTTGCTTTTAAAGTTTTTTAATATTTTTCCAGTTGGTCTCTCCTAAATTATAATAATAATCTAGACGTGGCAAGGCACAGATGTCATTGTATTAAATGGCGTAACTGACCACACACACACACACACACACACACACACACACACACACACACACACACACACACACACACACACACACACACACACACACACACACACACACACACACACACGCCTTTTTTCCGTGGCTACGGTTGCTCTGTATACTTTAAAACACTGGATAGTTATTATTTTAATATGGTACCCAGCCTACTGCAGTTCTAACTTTGGTAACTGGATAATGTGTTTTAATATGTGTATAGGGAGAAAGAAATATATAATAGTGGATCAGTTGTTCTGGCCTTTTGTATATGTGTCAGAGCCTGTTTATGCCTTTGAAAGGACTGACAATGTGCACAAATATGCAGACATTTATAATACCATACTGGCCAGCATTCACCATAAATGTCCACCAGGGGTACTTTTTCCAAGGTCGCGAGTCAAACATGTTACCACCGTGTCATCGTTGTTTCACCCATCGTGAAATACCAAAAATAAAATAGGTATATAACACGTCATCGGGCTGAAGGCGGTAAGGTGGAGAAACTAGGTCAGTGTTGGAGTAACTGGGCCATCGGTAAGTTGTTGTCAGATCTTGTGAAGAAAAAGTGCTGATGTGATTTATTTATTCATTTTAAAGATTATATCAATTTACCCCTTTTACATCATAAGCCTACCTATAACGAGCATATAAAATGCATCGCGTAATATTCGTATAAGTAACGATAAACCTCTCATGTTCGGGACAACTGTAGTATTACCATCCGCTGACAGCAGACGATTTTGTTCATCCTAGAGTATGTCATTGGAGCCTGAGAGTATTAATACTGTAACCATGAACCCTGTCATGGCCCGGATCACCCTTGTATTCTATTCCAGCTTACACCAGATGAGTGAGTCATAGGAGCTTGAGTGTTAACAACATTTGACCAAACATAGAATGGCCTTCCTTTCCCAGAGTTTGCCCGTCTTACAGTCCTTTCATTTCTGGGCCTGATACTAAACAGAAACTGTTGAAAAGAAGAAATTAAAAGCCAGATGGTCATTCTTAACATTGTATCTCCATGGCTGCCATTGCAGTGACATTCAAGCCCTCGTTCTCACCATCCCAAATTTAATATTCTTAGTGCTCGTGTTGCCTGCCGGAGATGGGTTTCAGTACAGTTTTTACAACTCCATAATGCACGTTCTGAAAAGACAAAATTCTGACGATCTGGTCGTGAATGTGGTCAAGAGCAAATTGAAATGTCCATTGTATATATTGGCACTGGGGAAAAATTAGTGTCATTATGTTAATGTTATGTGTTGGTACATTTGGACACTCATGTAAATTTATATGGGTCAGCTCTAGTTCCCCTATTAGACTGAGTACGTGCTATCTTGGTGGTATACATTAACTCCCCTGGCATAAGACCTACCTCCCACATATCCTCTAAATCCCCCCTCCTCATGACTAGCGTACACACACACACACACACACACACACACACACACACACACACACACACACATACACACAGCAATTAACAGATGCAAATCATGTGATACACCGCCAAAATTAAGCTGGAATATCAAATATAGATTTATAGGAAGGTTAATCGGTGGCAGGATACAAATACCTGCGTTAATGTTAGTGTTATCAGGGGCTGTATTACCCTGTGCAATTATGACAACATGCAGCCATCGCTTTTGTGATAATTACCCTTGTTACACGCAGTTATTACTGTGCTAATAACAGTTGATAATTATTGAGACTGTTATATCGAGAGGTAGGGAAGGGGGTGTGGGTGGGATGGGAATACTATGGGGGCAAGTACTGTTTGAAAATTGACAACGACAGACAGAGGGAAATTGCCATGCGGTAAGAACAGTGTGTGAAAGAGAGAGAGAGAGAGAGAGAGAGAGAGAAGGGGGAGGGAGGCCTCTGTTCTGCACTTGGTGTCTCCTATAATTTAATATAATAAAGCAGTAGGCGTGCGTGTGTGTGTGTGTTTTGGGCAGCCGAAACTACACATTCAAATCGCACCAAAATTGGCACAAAAATCGCAGAGTTCGCTGATGTGGAAAAAAAAAAAAAAAAAAAAAAAAAAAAAATGGTCCCATCACGATTGAAAAACTTTTACTATATTTAATGAGCGATCACATTTTGACCAAAAAACGCTGCTCCCGGAGCCCGGCATATGATCTCCGTAGAATTTTTTGCCCAGAGGTAGAACTAAAATAAACTGTAGCAGTAGCCGAGTGTCTGTGTGTGTACTTCGGACTTGCGTTCGGACAATTTGGGTTCTCTTCCCGAAGTTGCAAATAACACGATCAATTGGTTGGCTGCAAAAAATCCGAGTGACAACGTTACACCAGAACAGCACTTAACACGAGAGTCCTCCGCAGGAGCAAGTGCGAGGGACCCGAAGGGCCCACGAGCACTTGTACAGACTGTCACAGCCAGCGCTGGATTCATTTCTTTCGTTTTTATTTATTTCTTTGCCATTTAGTGTCATTATTGTCATATACTCATTAGCTGTGTCTTCATTTACATCTGTTATTTAGTGTCAACATTGTCATACACACATTACCTATTTTTTCATTTATGTCTTCTGTTATTTAGTGTCAGTATTGTCATACACTCATTATCTGTGTTTTCATTTATATCTGTTACCGGTATTTAGTTTAGCATTGTCATGCACTCATTATCTGTATTTTCGTATCTTCTGTCATTTAATGTCAGCATTGTCATACACTCATTATCTGTGTTTTCATTTATATCTTCTGTCATTTAGTGTCAGCATTGTCATACACTCATTATCTGTGTTTTCATTTATATATTCTGTTACTTAGTTTTAGCAATGTCATACACTCATTATCTGTGTTTTCATTTATATATTCTGTTACTTAGTTTTTGCATTGTCATACACTCATTATCTGTGTTTTCATTTATATCTTCTGTCATTTAGTGTCAGCATTGTCATACACTCATTATCTGTGTTTTCATTTATATATTCTGTTACTTAGTTTTAGCAATGTCATACACTTATTATCTGTGTTTTCATTTATATATTCTGTTACTTAGTTTTTGCATTGTCATACACTCATTATCTGTTTTCATTTACATTTGTTATTTAGTTTTAGCATTGTCATACACTCATTATCTGTTCATTTATATAATCTGTTGTTTAGTGTCAGCATTGTCATATACACATTTTAGCTATCTGTGTAATTTAATTCCCGTATTTCATTCTTTCTTTGACCATTGTCTTCCTTAATTTTCAGTAGTTGTTTACCATGGTTTATTTTCCTTAGTTTTTCCTCGAAGCAAAAATTCATTCGTTTCGTAATTTACATAGTTTAGCTTTTTCCATTTTATTTTTTTTATCTGCGTCGTTACTTTTTTCTTTACTTCATTTTTTTTTTCATTTGCATCGTTATCACTAGTCTTAATATTCTTTTCCTCCCTTTTTTTCAGTGTTCTTCTTTCTCTTAATAATTTTCCATTATTTCTTTGTCATTCGTTTGCTCTCTCTCTCTCTCTCTCTCTCTCTCTCTCTCTCTCGTCCCGTAACTGTAAATATTACCCTAAAGTGCACAGAAGTAGACCTGTTTAATTTTTTAAATGTCGTGTTAGAATGTAACAACTTATGGCAGATTTCCGAAAATCGCTATTCATTGTATTTAGTCTTTTTTTTTTTTTTCTGGAGCTCTTGACATAGATGAATTTGGTAGATATTCCGAATTTATGCCACGTTCAGTTATCATATAGTATTACCGTTCGTTATATTAAGCGGGAAATTAAAAGTTGGCGATAGTTGAGAGAGAGAGAGAGAGAGAGAGAGAGAGAAGGTAATCATAGTATAGAATATAAAACATAAGAGGGAGGAGAAACGAGAGAGATTATATTGTATAAATGGAGGAAAGAAAGTAGGTGACAAAAGAAAAGGAGGGAGAAAGAATGGCGAGAAGAAAGGAAACAAGAAGAGGTGAGAGGAAGTAGGAAAGGACTTGGAGATGAGAGGAAGGAGAAAATAAGGCTGAAGAGAAGGAGGAGAAGTAGAAAGGGAGAAAATACGAGAGGAAGGTAGAGGAGGGAGGAAGAGGATTATAAAGGAGGAAATAAGAAAGAGTGAGGAGAAGGAAGGATGAAGGTAAAAACGACGAGGAGAAAAGAAGGAAAAAGGGAGAGAAAGGGAGGTAGACGTCACAATGTAAGTTTACAAAACGGGCATGAACAAAGAAGTAGCAGAAGCGAGACGGGAGTAAGACGAGAGAGAAGAGAAAGAATAAGTACGGCATGTGAGAATAAAAATAAGAGGAGAGACGAACAGGAATAAATGAGAAAAAATTGAAAACAAAGCATAAAAAAAAAGTAAAAAGAGTAAAGGAGAAAGGCGAGAAGGGACAGGTTAAAGAAGACTTGGCACGAGAGAGAGAGAGAGAGAGAGAGAGAGAGAGAGTCGGTGAAAGGTTAAAACTGGAAAATTGGGTTTTCCTTAGTCCGGTACTGAAGCGGAAGAACTACAATAAAATTCTGGTGACAGCCGGTAGGCGACGTGGCCAGCTTTATGCGGACCAAGCCTTGTCAGTGACCGGAAGTGAGTTTCGACACTAAAAGTTATTTCTATGTGGAGGTACTCCAGTGCAATATTGCATCCAAGAATCATGGCTCTGGCTTAATAGTTTTCGGAGTCATAGCATTTCACGCGAGCGTAGTCGTGATTTTAGCTTTTTTCGCCGTTTTCACATTTGATAACCTTTGACCCCTGACCTGGCCAGTGTAGCACATAGGTGTACAATAGAAGGTAATAGTACTAATCAACGTCTATAAGCATGCAAACTTTCATTCCGTTCCATTGAACCGCTGGGAAACTAGGGAAGCATTTTTGAAAACCAGTAATGGTTGCTGGGGACGCTGAGGCCAATCTTTTGCAGGGTTGCCATTCGAAAGCTAATTTAGAGGAGAGAGGGGAAAAATGGATGGCACACTTTCGATAGGGAATGACCACAAGATTACACCTAAAGTAATCAGAGCTTTCTACGTCCATTAGTAATGCGTCTGCAGCTCAAAACATGAAAAATGCTAAATAATTGTTTTTTCTGCCGTTACCAGGAAACGAGTTGTTGCCTAACAGCCAAAACCCTGTGGACACATGTAGGTCATTGGCTAGTCATATTTTTTCTAGTTTGGTCGGAATCGGATAATATAGAAAGGTAGAAGTGCCTGCCTCAATTAAGCATGAAAAAATACAAGAAAGAAAGAAAGAAAACGCGACTATCAGTAAGAGCAGCATCGAGCTAGCCTAAAAGAGGAGAGAGAAACTAAAGAGGACCAGGAGGAGGGGAGGTGTAAGCAAAAATGAACTGCCAGCGGAAAGAAGAGGAGGAGGAAGAGGAAGAGGCAGGGAGGGGATGGGGAAGGAAGAGACCAGGAGAGAAAGGAGGAAGAGATGAGAAAAAGGGAAACAGTTAGAACTAAAGAACTAACGGATATTTGGGTGACGTGAGCAAACGCAGTAGACACAGTGGTGTGATGAATGACGAATGTGAATGTCTGGGGCGAAAGGTGACAGGGTATTCTCGTCCCGTGTTTCATCGAATGAGTTTAGACGGAAATATATAGTTGAATTTTAGGGTCTGTGTCATTCTTGATAGGGTCCTGGAGTGGCATTTTTACATAATATACTGGTCCCATGAAATGTGCCACTTTGGATGGATTTGAATTATTTGTAGTCCAGAGCACTGTTAGGAACAATTAATCATCGACAGCATCCTAACAGCATAGTCCCATGCTTTCCATATTTTCATACCTCTTCCCGTACTTAGATTGTGTGCTTGATACAAGTACTGTTGTCACAGAATAATATTTCACTTCGCTATAGCCAGCGGGAACGTGTCGGTAAACTTTTCATCTTAACAGTACCTGTCGCATTCTTCGGATTCAAAGTAAACAATCTTGAAACCTCCATCTGTTACTCACCTGGTTCAGGGTGTTACACTCCCGTGTTGATGCTTCTCCTCGAATGCTGACCTTTTCCCGCAGCAGCTCATTTAGTGTAAATTTGCACGTTACCAGGACATGACAAACTGCTTTACGGGGAACGAGTTCAGCTACTTGGGAAACATTACTCGTGAGCTAACTTCACAAACGCGCACGCACGCACCCCCCCCACACACACACAGTGGTACCGTGCGCGGGTGTAATAACATATCGTTTCACTGAGCCATGTTGTGTGGATAATGTTCCCCATTACCTTGTGCATCATGTCTGGCATGGCCAACCGGAATGGCCAGTTGCTTGATGCAATGGAGTGTTATTGTTGCAGTTTTACCCCGACGCATAGGATCGGACACGTTGTGTGCAGTTCCGACTGAAGTGTGACAAAACACGAAGGACTAGCAAAATATTCAGGTTGAGGTAATTTCATAGAAAAACAGCTTGCATAACAAGTTTATGAAAAGAAGCCCAAAATCTTAATTTCATATTCGTTAAAATTTTCTCTCCCTAGAATATCGAAATTGAAATATATGTATTTTATTTCAACAACTACCAAATGATTTCATTTTGCTCGGTGAAACTGATCGTGGGCAAGTGGTTGAGAGACACTGTGTTTATCCACCATCACACGTATGTACATACATAATACACCATCATATACACAGTTTTTTTCCCACATACCTGAAGCAACCAATGGCTTGGGTCCATAAATGTTGTCCCTTAAAAGGAAAGATGAACAAGAGAAAAACCCACAATCAAAAGTCCGTTCCAGATGCCCAGCAATGGTATATCTCAAGTTATTTTCTAAGCTGAATAAAATCGTTTGACAGCTAGAATAAATCTCTAAGGCTTCCAGGTGCAGAAGGGACTAAAGGACATCGTTTGAAACTCTTTCACTGTGAGATGTGCAATGGTGTTTTCGTAAATGCGAGAGGTTTAGTTCTGAGTTGTATAAAATACTGTAGCGCTAACAAGAATAAACTAGAATTTTGAAATTGCTGAAGCAATATTAAAAAAACTTCACATTCCAGATGATGATGCCACATTCCAGATTAGAATGACAAATAAATATCCACACTTGTACAGACTTTGAATTATACTGTACACAGCATTTTGATGGCAAGTGCAAAAACCGTCAAAAATATTGGTTTGTCATAATTGTTGTAATGAAATCGTACAAAGTAGACACTCGTAGGATTATGAAAATACTTTTGTTATCATTGTAGACCTAATATTAAGGGACTTTTGGTATGACTCAAAAGTTTTGAGGATTTTGACCTGTGATGTTGAGATCAAGGTCAAGGTCATTCATACTGTGCAGATCATGTTCACTCATGACCCACTACATTGCCAACGAGTTTGGTCAAAATCTGCCAAATACTCTCCGTTTTAGCACCTCCTGGCATGAGGCGGCCAGTTTGATTTTCCTCAATATCTCAGAAAGTATTTGTTGGATTAAGTATCAATACCCAGGTGCACCAGTATATGTTGACAGCTACGTACTGGAGCATTTGCAGAGCAATCGATTAAGTAGTTTTTGCGGCGCAGGAGTACAAAAATTGAAAAAATAACAGAGTGAAATGCTGGGAAAAAATTGTCAAAAGAAGCCTGCAACCAAATTACTCCAGAAAATTTTCGTCTCTATCTCAAACGGTCTTGGATTGCCAGCCTTCTAGACTTGCCCCCCCAAAAAATAATAATAATAATAATAATGATAATAATTACAATATCAATAAGAACTCCACAGAATGTGAAATTCTTAAAAAAAGCGTAATCCCACTGAATTGGACAAAAATGATAAAAACTAAAGCAAAACTCCGAGTTTTTTCAAGCTTATCAGGTAAAACGTACATTTGCAGGAGGTCCTTCTTAAAATGAATAATGCAGTGCGGTAGGGGAACAAAGTAATCTTAATGACAGGGAACAGTGATATAATAAAAATATAAACTTAACATTTCCTAAGCTTATCCAGTACAATATACAACAGTGTAAAGTGTCTGCGAAGCTGATTAAGAGTGTTATAGTAACAAGAATAAAAACCTCATTGTACTGAAGGGATTACCAGTTATTTAAACAAAAACAAAACTCGCAATATTTAAAAGCTTATCATGTAAAATTCACCTCGGTTGGTCTAAAGATACTTCCGTAACAGCTGTGAGTGGTCTGTTTTAAGATGAATAAAAGTGTATGGCAATAAAAAGGAGGAGGATAAAAATGATGACAGTATAATTCTGACATTTACCCTGGCTTATCTGGTAAAATGTCTGCTGAACGATATGAATCCAGTGGCCATGCTAACCAACTGGTAGCACTGACAAAACATATCCCTCAGTTTTGTTGTTGGTGAGGCCCATAATTAAATTAACAGATGTATAAAAAATGAAGGTCAGCAGGTTATTCATTAAATTTCATGTGTAATATTTCCGCATGTTTTGAATATATGTAAATAATTAATTACCACGGGACATTGTAAAATATTGTTGTACGAGACTCGTCACAGTAGAGCAGCGTGATCATCGGTATTGTGTATGATTCAGTGTTGTAGTATTGATATGCATCATTCTTCCCAGTTGCTTCTGCCTATGGGTGACTCTGCACTGAGTGACAAGCTGAATGGTTTGCTGTACGCCAGGAAACCATTGACTACTCATGATGATACCCATATAACCAAATAATGGCGCCTGGTGGTTTAGTGGGTAATTGCAGCACTCCAATCGGATTGAGCCGGTGAAGGTTTTTATCCAAGGGGTGGTTGGGGTTATTGCTCACGTAATGCCACTCAGGGATGAGTGAAGCTGGTCACTCTCATCTTAAATGTCAGGACCAACTTGCCTAGCCCCGGGTTCCTACGCTCCTCATGGGGCAATGTAGGATTGGATGATGGATGGATGGATGAATACCAGTTGATATATCCGTACAATACATGTGCCTACATTATTATCGAACCACTTCTTTACGATAGTTACCGAGACCTTGAGCGTTGACTTTCGAAACTCAGTGATGTGATCCTTGGAGCCCAACATAATTTTCAGAATGTTGTTTTAAGAGTGTCAGTTGTTCGACTAAAGATATGTTGATCTCATGTGCACCTGTACTCCTCACTGCCGTACTGACAAACGATTGTTTAACTATCCACTGGCTCCACCGCTCTTGTGTTTGGTTGTTAGTCCCTTTAATACGATTCCGTTTTTCGTGTTTTATTCTTGCAATTGCCCATTTTTTTTTTTTTTTTTCATCAGTTTAAGCTTACACGTTATAAAGAGGTTATTAATGGCTACATCAGTCCCTTCTATTTCGAAAAGTTTCCGACGCTGAATAAAATCGCGAGGCAGTAATAAGAAAATAGAGTAAGTACGTTATCAGATTTAAGGGATTATTATCAAAAAGTTCTAGATAATGTAAAGGCCGAGCTTTTGCCTTATGATGTTAATGTTTGTGTGCTTTGGTCCGTGTGGTTGGCTGTGTGGCTGTTGGGTGAGAGGTGTGTCGAAGGGGAGGATGTGTGGCAGTGGTGGGTGAGAGGGTAATGTATGGAGATTGTATGCTAGTGGTGTGTACGGTGAGTGGTGTGGGTGGGGAAGATGTGTGATAGTGGAGTGTAATATGGTGATTCAGTATGGGGAGGATGTATTCCAGTGGTGTGTAGGGTGAGTGGTATGGGTGGGGAAAATGTGTGACAGTAGTGTGCGTTGATAGTGATGTATGAGGAGGATGACTGCTAGTAGTGTGTGTGTGTGGGAGGGATGTGTGGCTGTGGTGTGTGCTGCTCTGTGAGAAGGATGTTTGCCACAGGCGTTTGTATATGTTTGTGTATTGGGGGAAAGGTGTTTTGCGCGCGCGGATATTTTTTTTTATGCAAAGAACAAGGAACCAAGGGCTAGAAACCCGCATGATTGTTCCCTCCAAGAAGAAATAAAAACTAGATGACAGAGCCAAATTCAAGATCCGTTCATTTCGAGATGCCTAGATACACTGCGTTTGAAAGACTGGAGGTCAGAGGCAGTAGGAAATATTGGCAGAGGAAGACAGTTCTAGAGTTGACCTGTTGCATACATTAAGGGCTGGGAGTAACAGTTAACTCTTGCATTGAAGAGCTGAACAGAAAGGGTTGAGAATTTGCTACTAGACTGATGCTACGCGCCCGCCGTGGAGTGGAGAGATGCAAGCAGACAGTTTAGACGAGCAATGACCATTGAAGTAGTGATGGAAAAGAGATTAAGGTGCAACAATGCGGTGAAGAAACAGAGGAAGAAAGCCCCAAAGGATAAAACCACAAGTAAGTTCAAAGATGATGCAGGATTGAGTTGGATATTGTTAAAAATTAGAGGATAGACATCCCTGCATTGTGCACTCTCATTACTCACCATTACCAAAAACACACAGTCCTTACAACACACATCCATTGAGACACCCAATCCTTAGGCATTGCATTCACACACACACACACACACACACACACACACACACACACACACATAAATGGTATAATAAAAGCAAGCAGGGAAGTAAACACAAATAAAAACGATAAACAGGAAAACAGTAAGCTGAGAATGGACAGTAAGTAAACACAAACATGTAGATAATAGGCAAGTAAACAATTAAAAAAGTACTGTATGCTCAATAAAGATAAAACATTACAAGCAAATAAGGAGTAATATGATAATAGAACACAGTAAACATACACAAACAAGCAGACACAATACACTCACAATAACACACACACACACACACACACACACACACACACACACACACAGGAATTGACAACAGTACCAGCTTCTCTTCGCGGCTGGTAACAACAGACATTGAAAGCCAGTGGACACAGTGTGCACGCATACAGTAAACAGAGTAAAACAGTTAAAAAGAAGCAGAAAAACAAAAACAAGGAGGAAAAATACATAGGTACAATAAGAAGGGGTAGCCATAAAATAGCTTCCTTTTGGGACCGACTCAGACGACGAGAGACATATCGGAAAACGAAACCTTACTGAATCTGATATGTGGGTCGCAGGATCGGCTCTTACACCCATATTTTTTTTTTTTCCGGGTCTTTCATAGGAAAAAAAAAAAAGACTTATGGAAGTAATTGGAATTAACTGCCATAATGATCGCAGGTTGGCAGTTTCTCAAAACTTCTTTCATTCATTTTCCCTTTGATAATTTCTACGTTGCATAAAATCTTAAGGAGGTAGCAGGTATATACACTAAAGCAGGTGTCGTTAGACTATGTGCATTTCAGTTAAGCTGTCTGTTTAATTCAACACTATTATCTCTTATTCATTTTATCCTCGCTGGTTTTAGTTTTTATTTCTTTTTTCAAGTTTAGAAGCCTCCATATTAATGGAGAAGTTAAGCTGCTCGTAGAATGTTTTCGTCCCTCGGTCTTTCCATAGTTGAATAAATCCTCCGAAGGTATCAGGAATAAACGAAGCCTTAGCTAAACCTGATTTATGGGTAGGCTGTTTCGTGTAAAACAATCCTCTTTTTCCCGTGGCCTCTCTATAATAGATTCGTCTGGAGGCAGCAAGAAACGAAATCATCGTACCATATGGATCTCAGACTGGTTCCTGCTCGTAGGCTTATCCGTGGGTATTTCCTAAGCTGAATAAAATCGTGTGGTGTTAGCATGAAAAAATGAAGCGCTGCTCAATCAGATATATGTATGGCAAGACTGACAACTGCTCATTGATTTATGCCTTTTCTTCTGTCTTCCGTAAGTTGAAAAAAGTGTCAGCTGGTAGCAAGCAACAGGCGACATCGTATTCAGTGGCTTGACTCCGACAAGGCCATGACGTTCTTTTTAAAAATGTATTCTCCCAAATATCCCACTTTATTTTTTTTTTTTTTCTGCTCGAGGGGTTAGGTACAGCCTCCTTTATTTCCTTCAGTATAAGAAAGTCTTTTCTATTGGCAAAAAAGAAAAAAAAATTGAAGGTAACACAAGCATATTAAATAAGTCGTCCTGGTACTGAAAAGGTTACCTCCTTTAACATAATGACATCATTTTTACTGTATTCTTACTGCTGTCTGACTTTTATTTAGTTTAGGAGGAACCTAAACATCTTTCGTCCCATGTACTTGTCAGTATTTGTTCTTACCACATACAGACGAATTTACTCAGCTTCGGGAATGATGTCTAGCAGTGTTGGGCGTAAGGAAGGCTGCATCAAACCCATCCACTTGGGAAAGTGTCCTCTATGCTGAGTCAAATGGTCTGGTGGAAGAAAGAAAACAGATGCAAAAGATATCATGGGTTTGAAAGGGTTAGGTTGTTTGTAATTTTCTTTTTCTTTTCCATCTCTTGGAATGGAAGTTGACCCAGACATCAGCTCGAGGATTTTTTTTTTTTTTTTTTTTCCACCAGTTGATTTACTCGGCATATTTCTGTTAGTGTTTCCATTCTGTCAAGTCACTTTGGGTGCGGTCGGCTAATGAGTGTAAAGAATGCGTAAATGCCAAATCTGTAATTATAAATAACGTCTCGTATTTTTAGCAGTTAATTACTTGTAAATGTATTTTAAATACTCTGTATAGATTCATGTATAAAAAGAAGCTATAAAAGTTATTATGAATGATTCTCTTTTTGACGATGAAAACAGTGACTGTATAAATTTCATACGACTTGGCAGCGTTGTTTTTGCGATGTTGGCAAGTCTTGCGGCCTGACCCTGTGAGGCCGTGACCTGGGTCACTTAGTAGCAATACCCCGCCATGGACGTATATCCTTCAACTCACAGCCAAGCAAAAGAATTTTTTTCCAATGTGAATAAATATATTCCCTAGAAGAAAAGGCAAACAGAGGACCATTAATAGATCCCTCAAAAACACTTGAACGGACAGCCAAAGCCACTAACATGAGCGAAAGGACAGTCATAAGAATCTACCGTAAATTAAATAAAGCTTGTAGCAAACAGGATTTTCCACAAGAGCCTGCATTCTCTTCACCAACAAAAAGTCGCCCTCCAGTTGTGATGAATTTCGATGCCTTTGACAAGTATGTTCTTAGAAGAACCGTCTTGGCATTCTACGAAAGGAAAGAAATGAAAAAAGAAAATGTTGGCTTCCCTGAACTAGATGTGGCAGCATCACTAGCGGTCATAGTCCTGAGGGAACCACACCTAAAGTGACTCTATAGAATAGAAGGACCATAGTTAATGAATTATTGAAGGCCATTTCTAACACCTTTAGGTCGAGAAGTTTGCGCCAAGCGTAGTAAAATCGGGCTAAAAGTATTAAAGTAACATCATGTAACTGCACCAACCCCTTCACTTCTAATCGTCCTTTTTTATTCCTTCGCTACGTTGACGTCTTTGTTTATTACGCTTGCTGGTTCCTGACGATTGTATTGAGCTTTATGGAGACGTGTTGTAGTGAACGGGTTACTGATGGCTGTCTTGTAGTGAACGGGTTACTGATGGCTGTCTTGTAGTGAACGGGTTACTGATGGCTGTCTGGTAGTGAACGGGTTACTGATGGCTGTCTTGTAGTGAACGGGTTACTTATGGCTGTCTTGTAGTGAACGGGTTACTGATGGCTGTCTTGTAGTGAACGGGTTACTGATGGCTGTCTTGTAGTGAACGGGTTACTTATGGCTGTCTTGTAGTGAACGGGTTACTTATGGCTGTCTTGTAGTGAACGGGTTACTTATGGCTGTCTTGTAGTGAACGGGTTACTTATGGCTGTCTTGTAGTGAACGGGTTACTTATGGCTATAACCCTTCCAGTTGGAAAAGTCTCTGTCAAGCAGAATAACATGGTGTGGGGGTAGGAGGAATAAGATAAATACGTCATGGAAATAAAGAGATTAACCTATTCAGTATCCTGACGACGCCTTTATATGCTCCTGTTACTTGCGGCCGGTTTTATACAGCTTGGCAGAGACGTCTGGTAGTAAAGGTCATGAAATTCTTTCCTACTACGAGACTTTCCATAACTTAGTAAAATGGTCCGGCAGTAGCAAGCAGTAAGGAATGAAGCCATGACAGTGAAGGGTAATGATTCCATGGCAGTGAAGGGTAATGATGCCATGACAGTGAAGGGTAATGATGCCATAGCAGTGAAGGGTAATGATATCATGGCAGTGAAGGGTAATGATACCATGACAGTAAAGAGTGATGATGCCATGACAGTGAAGGGTAATGATGCCATGACAGTGAAGGAGTTAAGATGAAGGGTGATGATGCCTTGACAGTGAAGGAGTTAAGATGAAGGGTAATGTTGCCATGACAATGAAGGGTAATGATGCCATGACAGTGAAGGGTAATGATACCATGACAGTGAAGGGTGATGATGCCATGGCAGTAAAGGGGTTAAGGTAATTAAATTGGTCTAGAGACAGCAGCAATAAAATAAAGACGCCATTTTATTAGAGGATTCTTGACAATGAATACGGTGGTTTTGTCTAACGCAAAATAAATAGCCTGGTGGTAGAAAGAAATAAACAGTAATGCAGACGTTATCGTACAGAAGGGGTTAAAATGGTCATTTAACCCTGCAAACCCATGACGTACTATTTTATTTTGTTTACACTATGTTCAGACTTTTTAAACTGGAAGATTAGAGAGTTTTTTTGCACCCATTTGCAACAGAGGGCCTTCACCAAGCTTAATAAATCGTGTGGAGGTTGCAAGAATAAACCAGTAGAACGTGTCAGCTGATTGCAGAAATTAAAGCGAGATGTTCAGTACTTTTTTTCTTTAATAAATGGAATATGGAATAGCATATAGGTGGTTAGGCCATATGGAACGAATGCAATGGGAGAGTTTATGACAGCGAGGTCCTTGGAAAAAGAGGAGGAGGCGGATAGAGGGGAAGATTGGGAGAAAAGGTTGGGTGGTGTATATGGGAGTGTATGAGGGAGGGTAGTGGATATGGGAGTGTATGAGGGAGGATGGTGTATGTGGGAGTGTATGAGGGAGGATGGTGTATGTGGGAGTGAATGAAGGAGGGTGGTGTAATAGTATATGGGAGTGTCTGAGGGACGGTGATCTATGGGGGAGGGCGATGTATGAGGGAGGGTTTGATGGAGGGTGGTGTGTGAGAGTATATGAGGGAAAGTAGTGTATGAGGAGCGTTGGTGTATGAGAGGGGCTGGTGTGGTATAAGAGGGAGCATAATAGGGAAGGTGATGTATGAGGGAAAGTGATGCATCATTGAAGGTGATGAAGTTCAAGAGTTTGCAATATTGTGGAAGGTAAGGGAGTGTATGTAAGAGGGAAGGAGTGTATTGGGAGGGTGGTGGTCATCATGGAATGTTGGGAGTTTTGAGTGAGTGTATGAGGAAGTGTATGGGGGAGGGTCTGAGTCGGACGGGGTATCGTATATTGTGGGGGAGTATATGAGAGTGTACGAGGAAGGGTGATGAGGAAGTGTATGATGGAAGATGGTGTATGAGGTATGGTGGTATATGGAGGGTGTATGAAGGTATGAGGTGCGTGAGTAAGGATGGTGTATGGGGAAGAGTAGTGTGAAGGTGGTGTGGGGGGCTGTGAAAGGACACGGGAGGAGGTGGGCAGTGAGAGGAATTGGAGGGGAGGAGAGGCGTTGAAATTATTTGGATGGGATAAAGGCAGTGAGAGGAAGGAATTGTGGGAGGATGCTGATTGGAAGTTATGTCTTGGGAAGGGACACAAATAAGTAGGAACAGTATGGGGGTGGAGGGGGAAGCGTGATACTGCGGTGGAGTGTTAGGGTGGAGTGGGGTGGTTGATAGTGCCATGACGCATGTGACATCGACGTAGGTAGAAGAGGCTTGGTTAGGGAAAGTGATGTGAGGGTGCTGAGTGGAGTCTGGTTTTAATGTTCAAAAGCTGATTTCTGGGTCAGTGGATATAATGGATTTCATATATGAATCTGAAATAGATATAGATGGAGTGGGATTCCTGGGATTGTAGAGGAGGTGGTAAAGAGAGAAGGAAAGAAGGGGACAGTGGTAATGCTTTAGAGTGACGACGTGACTGAATTGTGTGTGTGTGTGTGTGTGTGTGTGTGTGTGTGTGTGTGTGTGTGTGTGCCTAAGAGGTGATTGCGTGGATGTTTGGATGGGGGAGTAGGTGAGCTATGAAATACAGTGACTTGGAAACAGTTTCTAATAATATCTCGTTCAGTGTAATTGGACTATTTTCATTTGAATATTACAACATGTACACGATTTTTTTCAAAACATAGGAGACTTCCCTCGTTGTAAAGGGATTAAGGTAAAGGGAGGATACAATCAGGTTTGAACGAAGAGAGGTGGGCGGGCCGGGGGTGGGGGCGAAGGGGGTTAGAATTTTCCATGTAAGCAAAGTGGCGGAAGGGGATAAAAGTGAGGGTGTCAAACGCTGTACCTCTGACATGATTGGATTAATACCGTTGACAGCCTTGACAAGTTGACGTATTGGATTTGCCGACGACTTGACACTTGAGGGAATATTTAGGAAACGACACAGGTTGAGAAGGTAGACGAGGGAAGGAATGGGTTGTTGTGTGTGGCTACGGGGTTGTGTGGCTGTGTTGTTGTGTGGTTGTAGTGTTGTGTGGTTGTGGTATGATGGTTGTAGTGTTGTGTGGTTGTGGTATGATGGTTGTAGTGTTGTGTGGTTGTGGTATGATGGTTGTAGTGTTGTGTGGTTGTGGTATGATGGTTGTAGTGTTGTGTGGTTGTGGTATGATGGTTGTAGTGTTGTGTGGTTGTGGTATGATGGTTGTAGTGTTGTGTGGTTGTGGTATGATGGTTGTAGTGTTGTGTGGTTGTGGTACGATGGTTGTAGTGTTGTGTGGTTGTGGTACGATGGTTGTAGTGTTGTGTGGTTGTGGTATGATGGTTGTAGTGTTGTGTGGTTGTGGTATGATGGTTGTAGTGTTGTGTGGTTGTGGTATGATGGTTGTAGTGTTGTGTGGTTGTGGTATGATGGTTGTAGTGTTGTGTGGTTGTGGTACGATGGTTGTAGTGTTGTGTGGTTGTGGTATGATGGTTGTAGTGTTGTGTGGTTGTGGTATGATGGTTGTAGTGTTGTGTGGTTGTGGTATGATGGTTGTGTGGTTGTGGTATGATGGTTGTGTGGTTGTGGTATGATGGTTGTAGTGTTGTGTGGTTGTGGTATGATGGTTGTAGTGTTGTGTGGTTGTGGTATGATGGTTGTAGTGTTGTGTGGTTGTGGTATGATGGTTGTAGTGTTGTGTGGTTGTGGTATGATGGTTGTAGTGTTGTGTGGTTGTGGTATGATGGTTGTAGTGTTGTGTGGTTGTGGTATGATGGTTGTAGTGTTGTGTGGTTGTGGTATGATGGTTGTAGTGTTGTGTGGTTGTGGTATGATGGTTGTAGTGTTGTGTGGTTGTAGTGTTGTGTGGTTGTGGTATGATGGTTGTGTGGTTGTGGTATGATGGTTATAGTGTTGTGTGGTTGTGGTATGATGGTTATAATGTTGTGTGGTTATAATAATGTAGGTTGTATTGGTGGTTTGAATGGTGGCGCTTTGTGGTTGTAGTGAAAGGGGTGGTGGTGGGGATGCTGTGTGGTAGTGGTGGTGGTGGCGATGCTGTGTGGTAGTGGTGGTGCTCTGTGGTTGTGGCAGTTCTGTGTAGTTGTAGTGGAGCTGTATAGTTGTGTAGTTGTATTGGTAGTGATGGTGTTGTCTGATTGTGGTGGTACTGTGTAGCTGCGGTGGTGCTGTGTGATTGTGATGATTGTGTGGTTGTGGTGGTGGTGTTTAATTGTTGTTGTGGTGTGCTGTAGCGGTGCGGTGTTGTGTTGTAGTTGTCGTGGTGGTGATGCTGTGTGGTTGTGGTGGTATTAGTGTTTTACGGTTATGGTTGGCGTGCTAGGGATTGTAATGATGATGATGTGTGGTTGTGGTGGTAATGGTGTTTTACACTTGCGGTTATGTTTGGCGTGCTAGTGTTGTATGGTAGTTGTGGTGTTGATGCTGTGTGGTTGTGGTGGTGATGGTGTTTTACATGTGGTTATGGTTGGCGTGCTAGTGATGGTAATGATGCTGCGTGGTAGTGGTGGTGGTGCGTAGTATCATCATGTGCGAGGTGGAAAAGATTGATGATGCATCAGCGTAGCAATTTTATTTGCATGAACAGTTCGGTTATCATAATTACTCCATCCCTTAATCTTCCACAATTTCATTAACCTTTGTAAACAGTTACGGAGTTTTTGTTGTGGCTATGTTTGTTAAATATTCCTGCTTTATCGAATCCCACCGCAAACAGCACCATCTTCACTAATGCGAAGGCTCAAAGTTTGTAAACTTCGTCCCTAAAAGATTAATTAACGATATGAACTAAAAAAATGTGAGCCTTTTTTGCTATAAGGTGTCTTAACATATCACAGTTCAAATGCTGAATGTCCTAGGCGGAGGGAAAATATGTCTGGCCTGGATCTGTAATTTGTGTAGAAGAAAGAATGACAGCGCTGCTTTACTCCTTGGCTGCTGTGGGATTCTTTTATATGAATAAAATCATCGGGTGGTGGTTGGAATGAAATACAAATCTCTTAATTACCCGTCAAAATGGCCATCGTAACAGTTTTTAATTTTTGCTGCTACAATGATTTTCATAACCCGAACGAAATTGTCTGACGTAAGCCAGAATTATGTATAATATTTCTACATCACCGGTGAATGAAATCGTCTGGCGTTTGGTGGAATTGCGTATCAGAGTTGTCCCCATCATGCGAGGTTTAGTGGTGACAGTTTTAACATTCAGGCTTCTCGCACTCCTTCACAAGATTAAAGTCGTCTGGCGTTAGTGGAAATAAGACACTGATGTTGTTCCTACCGTAAGGGAGTTAGGCTGGCAGTTACTGTTTAGTCTTAAGTGTTCTACAAGTACTCAACAGCGGACGGTGTTATATGTACTGTACGTTCTCGATTCCTCAGCCTGGTGAACAGGGACACGAGGGAAACACACTATTGAGACCTTTCTACATATTTGTGGTCCCATCATACCATCATCGATAAATTTGTTTCCAAAGCCTTCAAGCTTATACTCCTTCAGCCAGTGACGTAATGTATATATTGCTGTTGATGCCTTCCGACGAATTTCCTAATCACATTGGACGTGTTAGGTAAAACCTTCGTCAACTCTCTGCCTACTTAAGTGCTCCCCTAAACGGAATGAAGGCGTTCGGTAGCAGCAAGACAAAATTAAAAGTAACGTACTTAGGCTGAAGATGTTTAAAGTCATAATGTGCCAGTGCCTCTCATATAGTGAATTTAATCTTTCTTACGTTTTTTTTTTTTTTTTCCCGGGTGCCACTTGCATTAGATTGTTTTATATACCAAGTACTTATGTATGTATTTAGAGTTTTGCATCTTTGTTTAAATAATTTTGTACAGGCCTACTTGCCATATGCTTAGAATGATACCGCGAAGGAGAAGGTAAAACGCACATATTTCACGACAATTTCTGAAACACCTGACGAAGCTAAAACGTGCTTGGTTTCTCTGTAAAGCCTGACTGCACTCAGTGATGTGGGATGCGGGCTAAACAAATCAAGTAATCCTAAGTGTCGTATAAGTAATCGTCAGGACTTATGGGCTTGCCTTCCCCTTTGTGGTTCAAGCTGTGAGAAGACGGCCGTATATGCCACAAATTATTTACTTATGATTAATTAGTCTGTCTCACTTTCCAGGTATGTACAGACTACGGCAGGTGTACGCAGGCGTTATTGTAAGTACTGGTTTTGATGTACACACGCACACACACACACACGCACACACACACACACACACACACACACACACAGTTCATATATATCTGGTATTTTTATATTTTGTGCATGTTGCATGTAAGTACAGGCATCAGACTAACTTCCTAAGATTTTTCGTGACTGGAATTCAAAACAACCGTTTATAATCCTCTCTCCAATCGTCGCTAATATCCTCACTGTCCACTACAGTGGCACTGCTACCATTCCCTCATAATTCTTCACACACTGCTCACCTATGGCATCCCTGTTTTCCCTCCTCATCAGATTTGCCACCTTAAATACCATATTCTTCCTTTCATCGCTGTTAAGGGTATCCACATATGGCCTTTAGTAATTGCTCCACGAAGTGGCGTCCTGTACGCGAAGTAGGATAATCTGAAATTAGTTAAAACCAAAGAAACTATCTTCCAGAAGGCGGTTAACAGCGTACTCAATAAGTTGTTAAAGGCATATCTGTTAATGACTTCACACAGTAATTCATTTTTGTTATCCTTGCTTCTACCACTCCCTTTAATTTAGGAGTGCCAGCTGGTGGTGGAGAGATTAGTAAACGTTATACAGAATTTCTCAAGTTAGAAATATCTCTCCTGGGTGGAATATAACCGTGTGTATACTGCAGGCAAAATTGAACAAGGTGTCACTGTATCGAAGAAGCTAACATGGTACTGTGTAATTGTATTCAGAAATATCTACTAACATATACTTGCTTCTCAGTTGAACTGCTGGGTCATCAGGGTAAATGGAAGAGCAAACTGAATCTCCAGGTCCGACCGGCACGATAGTCGGACTCGGGATCTTCCTTTTATGAGGTGAACGTGATGACTTCCCTCACAGGGTCCCCTCCTTCACGTGAAGGTGTCAGCCAGTAGTCAGGACTGTCAGAGCAATAATTTTTATGACAGGGCTCTTCCGATGTTTCGGGATCTTTTAAGTACTTTGAGTTCTCAGAGATCGCCGCGTCATACACGTAAAGGCGTGTGTAAGAAGTCATCCCTGTCGGTGAGATATATCGATTGAATTCTTCATATCTGGACGGAGAGAGTGGGATGGGTTAGGATGGTGGTGTGTGGTGAGGCATGATGAGGTAGTATACCTGTAAGGGTTAGCGTTACAGGGGGCTCGATAAGGTGTATGTACAACGTAGGGGAGCACAAAATGGGTGGCGTGAGCAGAGAGTAGTGGACGGGATCAGGCCAGACGGTGTTGGATGGTTGGACAGGGCAAAGTTTGTTAACTCTGTAAATATGGACTTTATAGATTGGCCAGTATGGGCGTGGTGTTGTTTTGAATCAAAACTTTCCCCTGAACAAGAAGAGAAATATAAACATTAACGAAGACGTACGATAACTTCCCTCGGACATTCCTGAAGTCAAATGGCGCTTGTAGAACTATGTGGTCGTCCTGAAGCCAAGAAAAGAGATAAATTCACATGCTGGTTGCAAAAATAAAACAGCGAAAAAAACTTCATCGCACTATAGGTTTAAAACAGTTTCCATTGTTACTTGTTGGTATTTTGTTAGATCTCTGGACCTGTATATATATGTGTGTGTGTTATAGGGGTCGTCAGCTGTCAGTATTAATTCCACGCTTTTATAGCCCATATTGGCATTGTTCCTTGTGTGTTTGTTGCGTCTGTCATTGTCTGTGCTTGTCCTGTTTCCTGCCCTTTGATTGTGGGTGCCAGTGTGTGTTTTTGTTCTGTTGTTTTTCAGTTTAGTTTTGGGAGCTAGACACAGATTTAATTGACTGGTGCTCTCTCTCTCTCTCTCTCTCTCTCTCTCTCTCTCTCTCTCTCTCTCTCTCTCTCTCTCTCTCTCTCACACACACACACACACACACACACACACAACTTTCCTTCCCCTCCTTCGTTGCGTTCATCCACGTGCATCCTGGCTTCTATTTTGTTACACTTAATTTTGTTACACTTAAAGTCACTTTCTTTCCATCCTCTCCTCCGTACAATATGTTTCCTACTCCTCCTTAAATTCCACTCCATCTTGCTCGTTCTCTTCCACTTATGATAATAGTTTCGTTTCGATTTTCCCTCCTTTGCTCCTCCCTTCCACCTCCTTCCCTTTCTCCATGTCTTCCACACATGCGTCTCTTCTCCTCCTGCGCTCCACATCCATAATTTTCGTCCCTTGCAGTTCTTCCTCTCCTGTTCCGGACCTGTTCTTACGTTCCTTCCTCTTTACCATTCACATATATCCTCCTCGATCTTAATATCTTTTTCTGTTTTTCGTCTTCCACGCAGCCTTCCTACCCCTCTTCCATAAACATTTCCTCCTCTTACCCTTTAGCTTACGTTTGCACCTTTCATCTTTCCCTTCCCTTTTGCCATACACATTTGCTCTTGCTCTGATCCTCACTTTCACAAACGCTTTGCTCCCATACACTGTGCTACATTCTTACACTTACACTACATTTTCTTGCATCTTTTCAGTACATGTTTCAGCTTCCGTTTCCTTCTTCCTTCCTCTTATCCTTTTCCAAATCCACAAGTATTCTTATGTTCTTATCTTTTCACCAGCTCTTTCACAGAAAATTTTACCTTCCCGTCCTCTCTGTCTTACTTACTTTCACCTTCCCTCCCCTCTCCCATCCCTCTGTTCCATTAACACCACGACTACCTAAATACGTTCCCCCCTTTGCACACTTTCCTCTTCCGGACATAATTTACCTTCCTTCCTCCCTTCCTTCCAGTGTCCCACCCATCTTCACACCTTCCTTCCTTGCCCTCAGCCCTACACACGTCGTCTTCCCCTGTCACCTGTCCCCGGCTGTCAGCGGTGTTGGTCCTGCTCGTAAACCCAAAGTGGAGTCATGGCCGCAGCTCCAGGATTTTTCAGAGGACTCTTTATGAAGCAGCCGCCACCCTGTTGTCAGTCACACACGAGTCAGTATCTCAGCAGCTGTGACTAGGTTGTGTGTGGGTGGAGAGTGTAGGGTGGTGCGATTGTTTTTAGCAGTGTGTGTGTGTGTGTGTGTGTGTGTGTGTGTGTGTGTTTGAGAGGGAGAGAGAGAGAGAGAGAGAGAGAAGCTATTAGGTAGCTGTGTGTGTGTGTGTGTGTGTGTGTGTGTGTGTGTGTGTGTGTGTGTGAGAGAGAGAGAGAGAGAGAGAGAAAGAGAGAGAGAGAGATTAGGTAGCTGTACATAAGTGGTGTGGCCAAGGAAAGGTGCTTAAATGTGTGTTTCCTTCGTCCACATCCACTACAGTTCACTCCATTAGTCATCTTTGCTTCACCGACATCTCCTTCACTTAATTTCTTTTCTGTCCCATTTCCTCCCCTCTCCTTTCTTTTTCTCACCTCCTTTCTTTTTGTCCACCTGTTCCTTCCCTTTTTCTCTCTCTTTTATCCTCTCCCCTGTTCTTATCTTCCTATTCTTTCTTCTCTTTCTCTCAAAGTTTCCCTTTATCTCTCTTATCTTCCTTCTCTCTCCCCTCCTCCATCTCCTCTTTCTGTATTTGCTTTCCTTCCTCTTTCCGTCTCCTTCTGTTTCTCTCTCCCTTCCTCCCTCCGTTTCCTTCCGTCCAGTTTCACTTTCTGTATTTGCTTTCCAACCTTTCTCCGTCTCTATTTCTCTCACTTCCTCTTTCCTTTTCCATCCATCCTATTCCCCTTTATATATTCCCCTTTCCCCCTTATCTGAAACCATCCTAGACCACTGTTGATATAGTACAGTTTGGTTTTGAGCCAAAATTTCTTTTAATAGATATATACATTCCAAGTAAGGTGTAAGCCATGAAGCTGCATTTTCTCCCTCCCATTGTTCTTGGTGTTCGGGGCTTCTGTTAATTAAACAGTTTGGCGTGACATCTGATACGGCCATTACAACGTCCAGTCCGTCCTTGTGTACCTTTAGGATAAATAAAATGTGTTATGATAATTCAAGAACGTCATATTATATTCTTGCTACCTACAGACGATTATGTAGGGCCATTGCAACGTCCAGTCTAGGTTAGTGCGCCCTGAGGAAAAAAAAAAAAAATTGGACGGATTAACACTGAAGGATAACTTTTTTTTCTTTTAATAGCCTACATTCTTCTTATCTCAAAACAATTTCACTCAGTTTTGTCGAGCCCTTAGTGGCGAAGATGTTAATGAAGCCTGTATCTAACTCCCCCAAATGCCTTTCCCAAACTAACTGCTGGCCAACTACTTTCTTGTTTACCAACATTTGCCTGTTTACATTTTTCCTTGGAAAACACTTCGATTAGTTCATACCTTTACCTGGGGTTCCTGCGCCGGGGTAAATTAATTATTACGAGGGAAAATTATATCGTGAAAAGCAAGCCCAAAATTATTGATGTTAAATTAAGCGAGATATTAATATAATTGACGGTTGAAGAAATTCATATAAAACGGTCATTCTACATGATTAGTGATCTTGATGTTTTTTCATTATTTTTTTTCTAGTGATAAGATAGCACTACAAGTAATTCTGCTGTTTAAAAATAGTCTTTACTGACCATTGTATTTGCATCTACAGCTGCAACTCTGCTTAATCTATTACGCTATGACATTTATGAGGAAGGAGTAAATGAGTAGCCCATCCAAAATTTGGGGTAAAAAGCAGAACAAAGAATTAAAATCTCTGGTTCATGTATTACACTGGATGACGGCTACACATTGTCACTCACAGACAGTGCCACTCCAGCAGGACATTTAGATTTCCAAATACATTTCTCACTCAACACTCCAAATACCTGCCACGTTTACACATGGTGTGTTGCAGTGAGTGGAGGTACATCACTTCTCCATTGATACCAAATTTGTTAGTCCGCTTTAGGATCACTTATGTCTCTGAGGTGCTTTCAGACACGGTAAGAACCTATGCAGTAAAACTGTCCGCCCATGCCACGCATCGGTAAGCCGCCCACTTGGTTTCATCCTTTCGCTTACGAAAACAGAAAATATTATCAGTGCAAATAAACAGCAAAATATGTCATCGACAGTTCAACTCTGTCGTGATGCTTTTTGTGGAGAAAAGAAAGAACCATTTGCCTGGAGCCTGAAGAAAAAAATAATAATGAACCTGAACAAAAATGGAAATCAAAATCAAGGTTTAATTATTTCAAGATACCTTGATATATTTTATTTAAAAGTTTGCGGATTATAGGTAGAGTGAATGACACTGAGGAAAACAGATCTGGAGTTGATCACTTGCGTACATGTAAGACTGTTGATCCTTGCAGTAGAGAGTTGGACAGAAACGTGTTTAGTTTGTGTAGCTAGACGGTTGCTGCGTGACCGCCGTAATACAGGAGGAATGCAGGCAGAGGTTTTAGAACAGTGATCAATACACTTTGTGAGGGGACCGTACTCGCCCAGATATCAGGTACAGCTCTCAGGTATGTGTATGTGGGGCGGGGGTGGGGTGGGGCTTGGCTTATTACATATAGCAATTCTAAACAGGGTGGAATAAAAGAGTTCCCCCTCTCTCTCTCTCTCTCTCTCTCTCTCTCTCTCTCTCTCTCTCTCTCTCTCTCTCTCTCTCAATTATGTGATCCTTCCAAGATAGCTAACGAGAGAAGTAGATACCAAAAAATATTGCTAGGATATGAAGGAATGAATAAGGAGTTGCTGAAAGTCAAGAGATAGTCACGTGGAAGACTGTGCCGAGTTGAGAGATGGAAGACTTGGGTTTGGGAGGCATTGGAAATAACAAGGTTTCCTTTGTCCCAAGGAGAAATAAGAGACAGATAAAAATATAGCTGCACTAAAGCATCGTCCGGTGATTGTTAGTGACTTGTGATGGACGCTGTAAGAAGCGGGTGGAAAAGTGAAGGATGGAGTTGTTACCACATGAGTGGATAGGGCTGGATGTACAGTCGGCATCAAAAGTTTCATTATCTTTCCAGGTCTTCTCTCCACGGGCTTTGGAAATAAGTCGTTGAATCCACAGCAACTCATTTTGGTCCTTTATTTGACCACAGATCAGTGTCATCAGTGTCAGCTACTGCGGATTCACCACATTGATTGTATACCATGGAAAATGAAGTAGGGGAGGCGATAGGACTTTTGATGCCGACTGTACAGGTCAGAAGATCCTTGGTGAGTAAATGAGGGATTGTGGTGGCCCAGAGTTGAAGCGAGAGATAGATGCGGGTAGAGAACCAAGTGATGGACCAACGACCTTAAATGTAATGGACTTGGATAGCACAGGCTGGCAATCAGGTGGTCAAAATGAAGTCAACTAGGGCTATATGTTATCTTTGTCGTGTGGTGGACTTGATGTTGTTGATGATGATGATGATGATATTGATATGATGATACTAGGATGATGGCAACACAAGTCCTTACATACTCCATAATAATCAATATTTACATTGTTAGAATTTCTTGATCCAGAACAGAATCGCCTATTACGGTACTGAATACAAGACAGTACCCAAGTGCGCTTATGACTGAAATTAAGGGTTTTGAAAATAATGAGACAGGTTATACGATTTACAAATTCCGGGTGATTTTTGGCGTGTGTGGAAGTTCATGTGACTGTCCCCCCAGAGCTGCAAAGTTTGATCCCTCGTCACACAACTCCATCCAACAACCCTCACATATCAGCAATTCATTTCAGAGTGTCAGCTAAACCTCCAGTAGCAATAATGGTTCATCGAGTTTAACATAAACTAACAATGACAACGAAGGCATGATGAAAGTGTTCAGGAACTCAAATTTTGTCTCGGTTTATAGACCTGTGAGTTTTTCTTTGAGGAACTCCTGGTATAATAATGAACAGATATATTTGTACATAATTCTTGAATAATAATTGGTTTCTAAATTGGTGACTTGCGGTGATGGGATTAGGGGAAGCGAATTTAGACGTTGCTGAGTGGCGTTTGTGTTAATATTTCAAGAGCTCATGCCGGAACAGTGGACATGTTATTTATATATGATTTTTAACGGATAATTGGTTTCAGTTATGTGATGGGATATTTTGAGTCAGCCTCCATTCTCTGAAATTGGAATGTTGCCAATATGCTCGTTAGTCGCGCTAGCAAGAAATCCAATTATTTTCGTCTTGATAAATTCGTTCCTTTACCCCTTTGTTCGTGTCCATGACGTGCGAGTGGCTGCGGCAAGAATAGATCACCGCCTCTGCACCGTAAAAATATTTATTGTGACGTCAAGCTATTGCTTTGTGACGTAAAGATATTGCCTGTGACGTATAGCTGTTGCCTTCTGACGTAAAGATATTGCCTGTGACGTAAATATTGCCTTGTGGCGTAAAGATATTGCCTGGGACATCCAAATATTGCCTGTGACGTCCAAATATTGCCATTGATGTCAAAATATTGTCGTAGATATAAAAATATTGCCTATGACGAAAAAATATTATTTATGACGCAAATCATGAAACAGTATTGGCAGCGATTAAGAGAATAGTTTAAGAATATTGTTTGTGACGTAAAACTATTGTTTGTCATTGTGCAAAAATTGCCTGTGACGTACGTAACAATACTCTCATGTACATAGGTAAAATTTTTACAGGGCCTCGCTAATACCGTACGTTGTGATGTAAAGATATTGCCAGTGACGTAAAAATTTTGCTTGTAAAGTACTAATATTGTCTAGTTATGTAGTAATGTTGCTTGCAGTGCAATAAATATTGCCTGCGACATAAAGCTGGGGAATTTTTTTGTAAGCCGACCGAGACGCCATAAGTAATTCAGTGCGTGATATGTTTGGGTTATCTGTGAGCCAGTGACTCTAACCCTTCACCCTGTCCTTCACTCTGGCATGTCTGTGATATTTGTGAGCCAGTGACTTTGACTAACTCTTTACTCTGTCCTTCACTCTACCCACCAGGTTTGATTATAGAGTAGTACTTGCCTGCAGAAATTTGCGGGAGTAACTAAACCTTTCCACCACAAAATGTTTGCAAATACCCATATTTTTGATTCCGTACTGTTATTGAGCCCACAATAACCAGTTCTGACTATTTTTTTTTTTTTTTCGACTTCTATTTCGCTCTGACGCGTCGCGCGCAATCGCCCTTTTTTTGGGGGAAGGGGGAGACACTCCCTGGACCTACTCCGACCTAATGCAAAAAGAATTAGATAGATACCTATTACTGTCCTCGTGAAAGAAGCGAACAAACGCACAGACAGATGCACACATACACCGTATGTCTATCATGAACAGAAATTGTTGCAGGAAGATATCACAGTGAGTTTCTTTTGAGATATTAAGATTTTATAAACGAATAGAGTTACCTGTTTACTCTTAGACTGGGAGAAATAACAAGACATAAGCTGGAACAAAATGAACAAGACGTTATTTGGCTGAAGAGAACAGATACAGCCTTCATTATCGCCTTCAGTCTCAAGTAGAATAATATAGACTGTCGTTACTAGAACAAACTGAGAAAAGACGTCATCGGGCTGATGGAGTTCATAATAATGTAACAGAACCTTGGAGGCGGCAGGAAAAGGAAACACCGATAGGGACAAGAAAACCCGAGCGTAAAAGTTGAGGAGAAAATCCGAGAGGCTGAGAGAACCCGAGAGGCGAAAATAAAACAGAGGGTGAAAGTGTGGGAAGGGGATGAGGAAAACTGAGAACACAAGTTTATAATGAGGATACCCTTGGTGTGTGTCAGGATAGGGGGGGCGGGTGGAGAGATTGGAGGGAGAAGGGCAGGAAGGGGAGATTGGAGGGAGAGGGGGCAGGAAGGGGAGATAGAGTATTTAGTGCGAGGGGAGGTGGGGAGAGAGAGAGAGATTTTATTAACCGGTAAGAGGTGGATAGGATCACGATAACTACGCCACTAACCTCGCTACTCATAAAAAGGAGAGAGCAAGAAAGGAAGAGACAAAACAGAGAGGTAGGAAGAAGTCAAGGAGAAAGACAAAGAACTAAAAGAAAGAGACCACCAGACAAGAGGACGTGAATGGAAGACAGATGAGGCATGGAAAGAGGCGGAGGAGAAGGCAGGAAGGAGTGAAGGCAAAGGGAACGATAAAAGGAGGAGGAGATCGATAGGACAGACGAAGAGGGTAAGAGGGAATAGGAGGATCAGGAAAAGATGATAATGGGAAGAATAAAACAGATGAAAAGGAGAAAATAAACAGATGTAGAGGAGGAGAATAAAGGAAAAACGAAGAGAGAAACAGACGGAAGAGGAGAGTAAGAATGAAAAAGAATATAGGAAAAATAAGAAGTTGGAAGAGGGCATCAGATAGAAGAGAAGATAGGATATGTGGGGAAAGGAAGAGGGGAGGAAGAAGGTAGGAAGCACTACTAGAGGTCTTAAGTTGACAACAATTAGCTGATATTGGAAAGGATTAGCTGAGAAATACGTCAACTTATTTAGAAAAAAAAAAATAATAGAAAAAAAAACTAGTATCTGAAAGCTATCTTGGTGTACAGTTGCGGACATCTGATATCGATTCACTTCCCTACGATTAATAGGAAGTGAGCAACCCCTCTCGAAGCCCAACTATGTGATCGTCGGAACTCCACCAACTCTTAATAATAATTTTATTTATATTTCATAATTGTTTGCTTTCCTATGCAATCCTTCTCCTCCTTCTCCTCTTGTCTCAGTGGAGCAAACGGAGCAAGGGCCTGATTGACTGCTGCCTACCTTAAAAGGCCAGGCAAGGCTGCCGCACCACCCCTAAACATCCACACTGTGCAGTCCCCTCGTGTCTACAAGACACCCCGTAAACTTAACATAGCGTCACGTCACATCATTATACATTTTTCAGTTTACTCAGCGCAAATGAGGTAATATCCAGTAAGCACAGATCAGGATCTGTACAGATAGCCCTGAGTTAACGGTCACTACTCTAACTTTCGACCTATGATGGGCTGTGGATCACTGAGGGTCCCTGTTAGTCAAGTGACCACCATCAGGATTTTTTTTAATGTACCAGGGGTCACTGCTTCAGGATGAAACTTGTGTACGTGTCCCACATGGGAGAGTTCCTTGTCTCAGTGGAGTGAACGGAGCTAGGGCCTGATTGACTGCTGCCTACCTTAAAAGAGCCAGGCAAGGCTGCCACACCACCCCTAAACATCCACACTGTGCAGTCCCCTCGTGTCTACAAGACACCCTGTAAACTTAACATAGCGTCACGTCACATCATTATACATTTTTCAGTTTACTCAGTGCAAATGAGGTAATATCCAGTGAGCACAGATTAGGATCTGCACCGATAGCCCTGAATTAACGGTCACTACTCTAGCTTTCGACCTGTGATGGGCTGTGGATCACTGAGGGTCCCTGTTAGTCAAGTGACCACCATCAGGATTTTTTTAATGTACCAGGGGTCACTGCTTCAGGATGAAACTTATGTACTTGTCCCACATGGGAGAGTTCCTTGTCTCAGTGGAGTGAACGGAGCTAGGGCCTGATTGACTGCTGCCTACCTAAAAAGCGCCAGGCAAGGCTGCCGCACCACCCCTAAACATCCATTCTGTGCATTGCACATCCACACTCTGCATTGCATATCCACACTGTGCACTGTGCAGCCCCCTTTTATCTAAGACATCCGTCGTCTATATTTTTCAATCTCCCCAATGCAAAGAATGCATTATAAGCACAGATTAGGATCTGCTCAGATAACCCTGAGTTAATGGTCACTACTTTCACTTTCGACCTGTGATGGGCTGTGAATCACTGAGGGTCCCTGTTAGTCAAGTGACCACCATCGGGATTCTTTTTAATGTACCAAGGGTCACTGCTTCAGGATGAAACTTGTGTACTTGTCCCACATGGGAGAGTTCCTTGTCTCAGTGGAGCGAACGGAGCTAGGGCCTGATTGACTGCTGCTTCCCTAAAAAGCGCCAGGCAAGGCTGCCACACCACCCCTAAACATCCACACTGTGCAGTGTGTAGTTTCCACGTTATGTCCACAGACTTCCCATAAACTCAGTGTACCGGTTTATAATGTCATGCCGTAACTATTAGTTTATTTGATTACTTTCTCTTTCAGGTTACTCAATCGGGTAGCTTATAGACAAAGTATTATAAAATGTGACTTTTCCTCTCCAGTTTTTCGTATGAAATTTCCATGTCAGTTTTTCCATACTGCATGGTGGTTTTTCTCACTTTTTCCTGGAGGGTTTGGTGGTGCGGGGAGCCTTCTTGCTTTACAATCCTTATCCTTCAGCATGTAGAGTTAGATCCTGTAGTCATAGTTTTCTCTGTAACAAGCAGCCTTGAAAGGACCATAAGGTCTGTTGCTGTTTGCTTTCCTCCTCCTCCTCCTCCTCCTCCTCCTCCTTCTGCTCCTCCTCCTCCTCTATTTAATCAGACCACAGGCAACACATGCAGTTCCCCGTGCCACCATTGTCTCCCTCCAGTAACAGCAGCTGCAACATCAGTAACTTAGCCTCTCCACCATTCTTCTCTTTTCACCCTAATTCCTCCACCTCCCTTTCCTCTACCCATACATTCATCTCTCTTAACACCCATCACCACCTCCACATCAACTCATTCCCTCCATTTTCCTCCCCTCCCCTCTTTTACCTCTTGTCCTCCCCCTTCACCCTTATCCATGCTTCACCTTCTCCCCTCTTCACTTCCCGTCTTCCCTTCACCCCTCTTTTCCTTTTCATGTCTTCCCCTCTTCACCTCATTCCCTCCGCATCCTCTACTCCTACCCTTCCGTAACCCCCATCAATTTCCCCCTTACCTCTCCTTTCCTTCTGTTCATTCATCATTCCCTCTTCTCTCTTTCCATCATTTCCGTCTACCCTCCTGCTCTTCTTGATCCTCCATTTTTATTCATTTTCCTTCTCTCCTATATCTACTTCCTCATTTCCCTTCATTACCACTCCTCCCTTCCTCCCATTCCATCACCTTTCATTCCATCCTTTATTCCTACTTTTCATTCATCCTTCCCACATTCCTCTCCCCCCTTTCTTCCTTTTCGCCCCATCTTCCTTCCCGTCCTTCCTTCCCCCTCCTCACGGTCTTGTCAGAGAAAATTCAGCATCAGATTTTGGGAGGACCTAAATCAGTCCTGACCATTTAGCTCGTCCGCAAAATTGAAAATGCGCTTGACATTCCTCTCAGAATTATCCGGGGCACCTCACTGCTCCTCCACGCCATGAGGTTATCGCCCTAATAGGTTTTATGAGTTTATATGACTGGTTTTTTCTTCGTATGTTGCTGATTTGTTCTGTTAGTTGTTAGATATTTACCCCGGCCGGACGGAGTCCAGCGAGGTATTGTTATTGGTCGAGTTTCTTTGTTTCTTTCTTTGTTAGCAACGTTACGGAAAAACGTTTGAATGAAACTACATGAAAGTTTCAGGATATGTGGGCACTGGTCCCAAAAGAAAATGATTAAATTTTGGAGGTAATCGAATGACCTTGAAATGCCGGAATCAAGGTCACGGATATTCAATGGACTGTAACTTGAAACCGGTTGAAGATAGAGATATTTACTGTTAAGGAACTCGTAATATGGGTGTTCATTTGGCATCAAGACATTTGACCTTGAGTGACCTTGAAATGTCAAATTCAAAGTCACGGATAATCAGGGGGCCATAACTCGAAACTCATTGAAGATAGAGAGGTATTTACTATTATGAACATATAGGAAGTCACATATGGGCTTTTCATTGGTACCATGACCTTTGACCTTGAGTGACCTTGAAACATGACCTTTGACCTTGAGTGACCTTGAAAGGTCAAATGCAAGATCACGGGTTTTCAGAGGGTGTAACATAACATTTGCGTTATTACCTTAAACTTTAATTGTCTGACAATAATCGTTACTGACACTAAATGGCAGTAACGATTAAGTATCTAACAGCAATATAATAACTGCCGTCGGGCGAGGTTTGTTGTGCCTGGCACCAATTGTTGTGTTTTGGCCGATGTTTACTTATGTCTTACGGACTCTGTGAGAGACGGTAAAGCGTGACTTGAAGAACACTGAAGGGAAATAGTGGTGATTAGAGAGGGTGGGGGGGAATTAGAAATAAGTTGAGCCGTAGTAAACTGTGCAGAAGGAAACTTGAAACAGGAAGAACGGGATTGACAAGCTGCACGGAGAGTAAAAAGGTCAAGCATTCAGAAAAGACAATAGGAACACAACGAAATGAAAAAAAAATAAATAAAGTAGAGGTTACTGGAGACTGGGGAGAAGAGGGGAGGAAGAGGAAGAGAAGAACGGGGCGGGGGAAAGGAGTGATAAATGGTGTACAGGAACAATAGCGAGAAATAGACTAACAAGCTACAAGGAAAAAGAAAAGTGTTGACGATAGGAAGAGAGGGAAGGATGGACAATACATACGAAAAAGAAGCTAGGTTAGGTTAGGTTAGTTAAGGTCGAGGGGAGAAAGAGGTGGAAGGAGACACACAACAGTTACACTGAAGAGAGTACAAGGCAAATGTGAAAAAAAAAAATAATAATAAAGAGGGGGGGGGAGAGAGCATAGTTTAGTATGCAATGGAAGAGGAGAAAAGCTGAAAAAGAAGACCGAGAGGAGAAAAATGAGGAAGGGGAGGAGGAGGACATGAAAAGCAAGGAAGTCTAGGAGAAGCAAAGAAAGAAAAATGGTAAGTTGGAGAAGAAACAGGAGCAGAGAGAAGTCATTTGGGAATTTAGGAAAGAAAAGGTGCTTAAAAATTCCTAGGTTACTGGTTTGTATTAGCGCTTAATTGGGGAATAAATACCTGGTGAAGCAGGTAAAAGTTAATTGTTAATGGCAAATGGCGGGTGGGAATTACAGGATCTTTTTATAGTATGGCCATCGATGGCGTTACGTATTGAATGTCAGTGTATTAGACGTAAATTTTTTGACGATCATGGTAGAGTCCATCAGAGATTTATGCAAATACCGTATGTTGCTTGTGTGTATGAGTTGATTAAACACACACACACACACACACACACACACACCATAACATAAACCATTGAAATTAAACTATAATACCTACTACAGATTTTTAATGAGGTTAATCTGTGGCAGAAACAAATGACTGTTAATGATAGTGTTATCGGGGACTGTATTACCCTGTACAGTTATAACAACAACATGCAGCCACTTCATTTATGATAATTACCCTTGTTACACTGTTATTGCTGTGCTAAAGCAGTTGGTATCGAGACTTATTGTTGAGAGGGAGGGGGGGACGAGATTACTCCTGAAGCAAGTATTGTTTCGTCATTGACAAAGACAGACAGAGGGAAATTGTTATGGAGGAAAACCTTGCGTGTGTGTGTGTGTGTGTGTGTGTGTGTGTAAGAGAGAGAGAGAGAGAGAGAGAGAGAGAGAGAGAGGTCCAGAACGGTGAACGGACGAACAAACAGACAGAAAGAGAAAGAGTGACTGAGTGGAGTGTATATGTGTGTGTGTGGTGTGTGTTGGGGGGGGAGGGATCAGTTCTGGGTCTAGGTTTAACAACCCGTTCCCTTAAGCCCTGTCCACAGTAGGGGTCACGCCGCGGCTTTGTTGCGCGTCATGTTGCCCAACTCGTGTTGCTGAGGCCGATGATGCCCAGACTAGTACAGTGAACAGTACGCCCCGTTACCGTTGAGCTGCGAGTAAAGGAGGATGGATACGGTAACTTCACTGCCGACAAAGAAAGTGATCCGCCTAAAGGCGGCCGAAGCCGGAAGATGTCAAAAGGCCAGAAATGAATCATAACTCGGGAACCAGTGCCCCGATTGGACTGGAAATTGTTTTGTTCTTCAAGTTAGATCATTTTAGCGGTACCTTGCTCTGACAAAAATTGCGCTACAGTGAGCCGTTTTTGCTGTGTTACGGTAACAGTGGGCAAACCAACGAACATACGGGAAACGGATCATTATAATATAGATAGATAGATAGACAGAAGATGGATGACGCCTTTCCCCTTTTGTTCCTGCTACCGCCAAGCATCTTTAGTCAGCTTAGTGAAGACCGTTTGTGGTAAAAAGGTGACCAGTTGCTGCCTAAGCTAAATAAATTGTCTTATAATTGCCTCATTGTTAAATAAAAATCGTTGCCGTACATAAAGGGTTATCCCCCTCCATCCGATGACGTATTTGTCCATAATATTCCTGTTGCCTCCAGACATTTTATTCTGCTTAGGAAACACTATTAGAACTGGAAGGGCTACATGTACAAATAGCTTTCAGTAACCTTTTGATTTTATGAGGTGCTTCCGACAGTTTGAAAAAAGCATCTGTTGGTTGTCTGATCAGAGTGAAAAAATATATTACTCATAATTCCCTAACCCCTTCGGTCAAGTGATGTATTTTGCTTTTAATATTTCCAGACGACTTTGTTGAACTTGGGAAGGATCTAACCCGTTCAGTCCCAACTCTTTCCCAAGGTAAGTGAAATCGTCTGAAGATAGGAGGAATGGCAAATGGTTGACCGTTTAGAAGTGATTTTTGTGGTGAAGAAAATTGCCTAACAATAGCATAGTGCAAAAATGATCGTCATCGTACTGAAGGGGTTAACCACATGGAATCAAGTCTAGGAGAGACTTGTTAGAGCTGCAGTAGTGGAGCGAGATATATCCCTTACTAGCTTTTCAGTCTAGTGGCAGCAGGAATACAACAAACTAATATGTTGTCATATTGAGGGTGTTAAAGTGGAACTAGACCATGTTTCTGCAGAAGGTCTGACCTTCGTATAACTAATTATGTTAATTAGTGCACATAGTCAATAAATGTGTGTCTGGTGACACCTTAAATATTTGAATGTAGCAACCTAGCCCCGGGCCCGTACGCATCTACAGGGGCCGGAAAAGATTGAATATCGGATAGATAGATAGATTTTATCTTTTTATTTTAAAGCATATATAACTTCATTAAAGTTTATAAACTGACATGAACACAGAGAAGACAGTGATGTTATCCTGGGTTCCCGCCAGACATTACAGGATATTTTGTGTCTTGTTAGACAAAAGAGCGCAGCGTTCATATCCTCAGTTGTAAATGTGTACTTTTATTCCGTCAAGAATTGAATATAGTACTTATGCTTCAGGCTGATATATCTCCGTAGTACTACAGTGTGATGATGATGGGGTGTATTGTATCAGAACGAGATGATATTTGTTAGGTGTTTTTGTTGTTGGTATATCTGTTTTCCTTTGGTTGTTTACATCTGCATTATGATGTGTCTTCAAGGCTAATGAAGCACGTGTGATGGTAGCGAGGATATAGTAAAGAATGATATTCCACTGAGGCGGATTAATTGATATGACGTCTGTCCCTACTTAAAATCAGGAATGCCCACAGAAATACTAGATACCGTACATGCGGGACCATATTGGTCTTGGCTAAAGTGAAGCACAATATGGGAATCCCGGGAATGAAGCACACTGCCTGTGAAAATCCTTAGGGTGTTCAGGTGAAGTACCAAACGAGGTTTCGCTAGTGAAACAGCTTGTGTGTGGAAATCCTTACGATGTGACTGACTGGCCGCACCGCTCCTAGAAACGCTCCTGCTTAAAAAAAAAAAAAATTCTTCTTGCCATGAATATTTACTTTTTCAGTTTCTCTCTCTCTCTCTCTCTCTCTCTCTCTCTCTCCTTACTTAAAGGATTTATTTATAATCACACAATGAAAGCACAAATGGATGTGAGCAGGTTATTAGAGAGAGAGAGTACCAGATCATCATCTGGTAGCGCTCATGACTGGTATGTCACTCAGCCATATTGCAGAACTTTTGCCTATCAGTATTCATTTATTCCCCGAACTACATATCTCTGGAACTCGCTTTCCCAGAGTTGTTTACCCCCAAATTTCAACCTATAGCTGTTCAAGCCCACCTGTTACAGATACTTTATGAATGGAGGACGCCAGTACTCTGTTGTATTGATTATTTCTTTTTATTCATTTGCTTTTCCTTCCTCTGTTCCTGTGTATATATATATATATATATATATATATATATATATATATATATATATATATATATATATATATATATATTATGTGTCCGACTCTGGGCATAGGCTTCACAGCCTGCTCTCAAGGCCCAGTAGTCCTCCTACATACCATACACCTCTCTACATGTCACCACTTCGGCGCTAACACCCACCGTCCATATTGAATACATGCTAGGGCTGTCTCATACAGGACTGGTGTATTGGTATTAGCGGGAGTACTTTTATGACATGCCGGCGGGTCATCTGGTAGATCAGGAAAGTCTGCTCTTATGAAATTCAAATCCTTAAACTGTTCCCTGCCCCAGCCGGGATTCGAACCTGGGTCCATCAGGACCGCAGGCCACCTCTCTACCGATTCAGCCACCGCCTCCCCCATATATATATATATATATATATATATCGCAAACTTTGCCAGTACTGTTTTCCTGTTGGCCGCCTTGATTTGTTTCAGTTATACATGTCTGACTCAGAACTATAAATATGCTTGCAATAGTTTTTTTTTTTTTTTTTTGGGGGGGGGAGGGTGGCCATTGCACGCACAATTGTATATCGATGCCATTAATATAAGTTTTGTTGAAGAAAACACGTTTTTGTGCGATATTTGACCGTTCAATAAGGGCCATTATTCAACCGCACCTCCTGCTGCTGGAGACTGATGAATAGCTGCTTCCACACCTGATCCCTCCCCCCCCCCCACCGACGCCTTCCGCCTAATGTAAAACCAGTGGGACATCTGTTAGTACCCCCCCCCCACCGACGCCTTCCGCCTAATTTAAAACCAGTGGGACATCTGTTAGTAGCAAAAATACTCCTTTAGAAAACTTCAGTCGACATAAAATGGGTCCATCTCTGACCCAGTTGCAACCATCCTTCCAAGTTTCATTGTAATCGTTTTTCTAGTTTCGGCTGTACTACACAGACACACACACACACGGCTAGAATTGTATTATATTTCATTTTTGCTAGAAGAAAAAAATCATTTTTGTCCACATCTGCTTTGTGTGTGTGTGTGTGTGTGTGTGACCAATTATTTGCCTGTGTATTTTTTCTGTTGCTATATCCATATCAGTACATTAATCTATCCATATACAGTATATATATTTCTGTGTGTGTGTGTGTGTGTATATATATATATATATATATATATATATATATATACACACAGTATATAAATAGCTGTACAGCTTATTGGTATATATCCATCCCTTTGTCTGTCTGGCCACCTGTTTACTTATCTGTCCATTTATTTTGATGCTAAATCATGGATGAGTGCCACTGATAAGAGTCCATATGTCGTCCTTCGATTTCATTTAGTTAATAATGAACAACAACATTTTCAATAGCAAGGGCAAATGGGATTTACCTGACTTGGTTGGAAATGCATTATATTCCGACAAGCGTGAGTTATTGTGGGGACCAAAAATTACCATCACAGCAAGGGAGGTATCATGACGTCTCATTATCCTTTTCGCGGATGAACCTATTAGTATGACATTTTGAGCTTGCTGGAGATTACTAACCTTATTTGTTCATCCAAGGCTCCTTCATGTAATCTTTTGCCACCTATTTTTTTCAGTAACGTAAAGGCCCAGGGACCTGTGTTAATAATAATAATAATGATAATAATAATAATAATAATAATATGATAATGATGATTAATAACAATAATAATAATAATAACGGTTAGTTTTCTGTGCCTCAAAGAAGAAATCCTGTAATGGTAGGGAGAAAATTAGTGGCGTCATCGTATTGAAGGGATTAATTGGCAACAGTATTAGTCAGGTGAATCCCAAATGAGGCAGCATCGACATTCTGTATTTGATATTGGTTCCCCATAAATACTGAATAATGCTTTTCTTTCACATTCACAGACATTCATAGTTAACGATATTTAAAATACACTTTTCAGCACGCCACTGAAGCTGGTGAGAAGGCCATGATTCAGAACGTTTCAAAAAATTCCCCACGAGTTGAAAATATATTCCGCACACAAAGGCAGTGTGGAGGGAGAAGTGTGCCAAAATATTTAAATTCTCGGGCAACCAGTGACGGAATGTTGGGATTGGCAGAGGAGGTGGTGGTGGAGAGGGCGGAGTGGTGTGTGGTATGGAGAAGGTGGTGGAGGTGGTGGTGGAGAGGGCGGAGTGGTATGTGGTATGGAGATGGTGGTGGTGGTTGTGCGATGCAGCAATAACATGGAGTGAGGCGGGGTGTGGTAATGTAGTAGAGGGATGGTGGTGGTGTGGTGGAGTAAGATGTAGTATTTTGGTGTTAGGGTGGAATGAGTTGCTAGTGGAGTTGAGTAAGGTGTAGTTGGTGATGGTTAAGTGGTGTTAGGGTGGAATGAGTTGGTAGTGGAGTTGAGTAAGGTGTAGTTGGTGATGATTAAGTGAAGTGAGGTGTGGTGGGGTGGGGTGGTTTTGAATGGAGTGACATTAGGAGTCAGGAGTGGGAGGGGTAAGCTAGGGGTGTAATGGATGAGACAGGAATGGGAGAGGTAGGGTAAGGGTATGAGAAACGAGACTGTGGTTGAGGAACAAGACAAGACCAGAGTTGCTCGGGATATTTCACGAGCCATAGAAGCACAGTGGTGTGTGGGAAGAGGGCCTAGTGGTACGAAATATTTGAGTGATCACAGTCGTTTACATAACACACACACTGAGTGATCCCTATCGGTTACCTAACACACAAGGGTAGTAAGATGTTCAGTATGTGTGTGTGTGTGTGTGTGTGTGTGTGTGTGTGTGTGTGTGTGTGTGTGTGTGTGTGTGTGCGTGCGCGCGCGTAATTCACTGGGTCTGTCAGGATTACGTTATGGTCGTGATCATCAGTATTTTACCCTCCCGGAAGAGAGCTGAGAGCTCATATAGTCCGATTTAAGGGCAAGGTCGTGACCTTTACACACGCACACACCCATCCTCTTGCGCAAGGGTGACAGTGACCACCCGCTTCGTCAGTGAAACCTTTCTCATTCCGAGCAAGGCGCGAACCCCCGTCTTAGCAGATGCTAGGCGAGAGAGTTACCACACTGTGTGTGTGTTTATTTTATTAGAAAAACACCCACGTCCTGGAATGTCACTAGCCATGCAAAAAAATAAAAAATCTTTGTTTCTATCTTCCTTGAAACATGCTCCTCTTCCCGCTGTCTCTTATTCTCCTTCACTCTCATCCAGCTCCCGGCCCCCACCACCCTGCATTATTAAATGTTCATCATTATAATGATGTTACTGAAAGCTTTAAAGTGTAAAAAATACCAGAGAACGTTACGATGCACACCAAGTAACAGAGAATGTTAAGCTAGTTGCGATACTAGATGAAAATATCAGCTGCAAAAAAATGCACAACTCTCTATTTATTTATTTATTGTAAAATAAATACCGGTTAATACCTGTGATACCAGACGATGCCGGGTCATATGGTGTTGCGTAGTGAAAGTTTAAGGGGCAGGCGATACCGATGCTCGTAATGATATTGGATGAAAGTAAAAGTATCAGAAAATACTTCCAAATGAAATGTTACCTCAAAATGACATTGGTTGGAATTTACAGTACTAGTCAGTGCAAAGATCAGAGAGGCAGTATAAAAGTTTAAATTACCCCTACCTCCGCCCCCCCAAAAAAAAAAAATATATATATATATATATGCCCCCAGTGCTAAACGAGGATGCCCCAGACTGCGCCTTGACCTTTCACCTCCCACCTCCCCGCCTGTCTTCGTTATTAACTAGTAAAGCACCCGGCAAACATTGCCCAGACCGCAACCGTTGCTTTACACATCTAGGTCCCCTTGTCAGTTACCTTCATGCCTGTCAGTTTTAGGTAATGGAAAACAAAATCTTGAGGTCGCTGCCAATGGTAAAGAGTCCTCCCCCAGGGGTCGTGTAGTAGGCCCGGGAATCGAACGTAGGGCCTCTCGGTTGCGAGTGTGGTTCCGAGTTACTCACACCACCTGGCCACCCCCACCCCTGCCTCCCTGCCTCGTTGGCCATAACCATTTGTGTGATGGAGCTGCGGCAGGGTTAACCCACCCAGGACATGAAGGGTTGTGTGTCGTGGGGTTGTTTATATGTAAAACATCCAAACCAATTTACTGGATGAACAAGGCTTCAAAAACAGTTAACTGTCCTCACACATAATTTTGTTTTCCTTATTTCCTCACTTGAATAATTACTTTGATTGGACCGTGAAATGTTTGGTATCCGTGTGAGTGTAAAAGTAGAAATAATCTTGTACACAAGTTCAGAAAGTCATTAAATACTGCTCCTGGTGCCAGGGTCCAGAGGCTGTTTTTACATAAGCAGTCCTAATAAGTTGCGTTTAACATTACATACAGTGAAGACGATAAGAGGCTGACTTAGGATATCTCTGTAATCTCCCTCCTGCCCTTTTCACCATACGACCGGTGAGTTGATGATATACAAAACGACAAGGAAAACAAGAAAACTGTAAACTGGAAGAATCAAGATATATGAATTCAGAGTTTGACCAGATGATGATGATGATGCAGCAGAATTTGAGAAGCAAGAAACCGTAAATTGAAGAGCACTGAAGAGAACTATTGAAAATGAGAAAGAAATCAGAAACAACTTGAGCCGTAGTAACCTCTGCATAAAGAAAATTGCAAGAGGAAGAACGGGAGTGACAAGCAGCATGGGGGAGAGTAAAACGGGTATGCGTTCAGAAGAGACAGTAGGAACACGACCAGTTGAAAAAAAGGTAGAGGCGAATGGAGAATGGGGAGAAGAGGGGAGGAAGAGGAAGAGAAGAACGGGGCGAGGGGAAGGAGTGATAAATGGTGTACAGGAACAAGACGGAGAAATAGAATAACAAGCTGCGAGGAAAAAAGGAAAGAGTTGACAATTGGAAGAGAGGGAAGGAAGCACAATACTCCCGAAAGAGAAGCTAGGTCACGTTAGGTTAGTTAAGACTGAGGGAGGAAGAGGCGGAAGGAGACAAAAAAATAGTTACACCGGAGATTATAATGCAAATGTGACAAAAAGGAAAACAAATGAGAGAGGAGGAGAAGAGAGGGGATAATTTAGTATGGAAATGAAGATGAGAAAAAACAGAAAAAGAAGCCGAAGAGGAGAAAAATGAGGAAGGGGAGGAGGAAGACTAGGAAAATTTAAATAGAGAAGAAAGACGAGGTGGAGCAGAAACAGGATGATAGAAATAGGAATAGAAAGAATAAGTACATAGTACGGAAGGGAAGAGATAAAGGGAGAGGAGCGAGCGTGGTGATGTGAGGTGAGGTGTTAGGGAGAGTGTCAGACTGAGGCCCCTCTGTGTAAGAGTAAACAAGGTAGCAACGGACTGTGTAAACTTGGGATGTGTTGGAAATTCTGGCCAAAGGGATAATCTGCCATTCGATTGCAGCACTTTACAGTTGTTGATCAACCCTATTCTCTCAGACCGAGCTGACCCATCAACCACAGGCAAGCAACCGCCCTTGCTGGGCCATCCCGCGAAGTAAACCGATGTTCCCTTGCTGTTGACAGCGCCTTGCTACTGACACAGGAAAAAATGTGGAGGTTTGGTATTTAGGTGGTCGCGGCATTTGCATCTCTCTACCCTGTTAGCAGGGGCACCAGGGTATACTCCATACCACATCGTCATATGGGTATATGGTTACCACCTAGCTTAGTAAATGGTTTCAGTTAACAAGGAACCGTTTGGCTCGTCACTGAGTGCAGAGCCACCTGAAGTGGAAGGAAGAGCAATAAAACGTGCCTAGAAGGACAGGGAGAAGTAGGAAGAAAGGAGGGCAAACACAGAGATAAACTGAGAAAAGCAAGGAAGTGGCAACATTACATCAAGTGAAAGGATGATGGTCGCCACCATCTACCACCAGCACTTTACGTTAAAAAAAAAAAAAAAAAAAAAAAAATACAGTGGATAGTGCGAGATATTTGTTGACAAAATATTGACAAACAACTAATGAGACAGAGGAGAAAAAGGAAACTAAGTAAATTGGGGAGTAAAAATTAGTGCTGCTTTCCTCTTCTTACAACACTACAGTGATTTAATTTTCATTGATTTTCCCTACGGAAAAAATATTTCAGGTTAGAGCAGACGTCTGGTAATGAAGGAGTTAATGAAAAGAATATCTAACTAATTCATTTCGAATAGTTTCCCTTGAGTTACATAAAATCGACTGGAAGAAAACATAGGCAACTCTACGCTGTTGCAACGCTCCATCTGACCACATAACCCCCACCTCCCCAGCACACCTAACCAAGCGCCCCCCATCTATTCTTTTTAAACGTGGGCGTAAAGAGAGTGCCATGAGGACGTTTAACATTGGCCCTTCAGATTCCTTGTGCAGGTCGCATTATAGTCTTTGATTTTTTTTTTTTTTTTTTTTTTCAAAAAAAAAAAAAAAAAATTGAGACAGCATTCTGTCTATCAAAAAGCACCAGTTCACTATAAGACACATAACTATATGAAATTTTCATGATTCTATGGTGAATACATTGAGTTCTGGCCCAGAAACGAAATCTCCGCCCAGCCAGCTGCCCTGCCGCCCAACTCTACAGGCGGACGCCTAGTGGTCCAAGTGATATTAACACCCTCCCGTAACTTTTTTAGATGGAGGGTAAAACATGAATTTCAAAAGGTGATCGTAATTGAAAGGGTTGATAATCGCAAAAATAATGATGGAAGCGTGAATGAAGATTGGGGAAAATTAGGGAGAATGATAGAACAAGTGTAAAAAGGTGAGAGACAAGGAAAGGGTGATTGTATACTTAGCACACTTCATCCTTAATGAGAAAAAAGTAATTTGATCGAGAGAGAGAGAGAGAGAGAGAGAGAGAGAGAGAGAGAGAGAGAGAGAGAGAGATTCATCATTATCTAGGTTGTTGTCAGTCCTCAGGGTGTTCGGAAGTACCGGTAGTCAGCTAAAGAAAATCGTTATATGTTCAGTTGAATAATAGGTGGGGTGCTATGGTCATTTTTATTAAGTTCACTTTCTGCGACAAGGGGAGTATGTTGTCACCCTCCCCTCCTTTTTTTTTTTTTTTTTTTTTTGTTAGATTGTTTGTTAGCAGGATTACTCAAAAAGTAAAAAGGGGATATGGACAAAATTTGGTGGGTGGATAGCCCATGTCCCAGGGAACAGTCGATTAACTTTTGGGACCGATCCGGATCGTATTACAGATTCTGGATGCGGATCACATTTTTTATGAAACCCTAATCAGTGATGAGGAAACCTAACCGTTATGAAGAGTAGTTTGGAAATTACGTTGCCCTTGTCGGAGAGATGCGCTTCAGTGAGTGCCCCTCTAGTTTATTCAATTATTTATTTATTAGCTTTTTTTAATAATTTAGTCCTACATCAGCTTATATTGGAGCAGAAGAATACCAATATTTTCTAGAATGTAGCTATTATCAGAATATATAAAGTGGCATTCCGTGCATACCACCATAAAACTAATAGAACGATGAAGCCTAACACACAGCCGTTGCCTACACCACAACACCACACTTTACCCTACATTTTGCCACACTACCCTCTCCCACCATTACACTACCCACTCCCCACCACCACCACCACACTACACCCTCACCACAGTTCACCCTCACCACCGCCACCTCACGACAACCTCCCCACCACCACACTTCATCCTCCCGACCCCCACCACTACTACAGTACACTCAACCCCCACTACCACCAGACTACATTCCCCCCTCACCACAACTATCACCACCACCACACAAACCACACAACACCCTCCCTACCACCATCACCACACCCTCCCAACTACCACCACACAGCACATTCCCACCACCAGCACACTACACATTCCCACCACCAGCACACTACACATTCCCACCACCAGCACACTACACATTCCCACCACCAGCACACTACACTTTCCCACCACCAGCACACGACACCTTCCCCACAAACACATTACAACCTCCCCACCACCACCAGACTAAACTTTCCCACCACCACCACACGACACCCTCCCCACAAACACATTACACCCTCCCTACCACCACCCTACACCCTCCCCACCACCACCCTACACCCTCCCCACCACCACCACACTACACCCTCTCCACCACCACCACTCAACACCCTCTCCACCACCACCACTCAACACCCTCTCCACCACCACCACTCAACACCTTCCCCACCACCACCACATTACATCCTTTGCACCACCGCACTACACCCTCCCACCACCACTACCACACTGCACCCTCCCCACCACCACCCCACACTGCACCCTCCCCACCAACGCCACACTACACCTTCCCACCACCCCGTTTCTCTGTCCTTTCCCACGTCTCTTCTTTCTCTCCCTCCCCCCCTTATTATCGCTCCTTTCTCCCCTCCTCTTATTATCTCTCCTTTCTCCCTTTCTTATCTCTCCTTTCTTTCCCTCCTTATTCTCTATCCTTTCTCTCCCCCATTATTCTCTATCCTTTCCTCCCCCCATTATTATCTCTCCTTTCACTTCTTCCTTTATTGTCTCTCCTTTTTTCATCCCTTCATTCCCGTACTCTCCTTTATCCCTTCCCTTTTCTCTTCTTTCTTTCTCTCCTTCCTCCACTTTGTATCTCCCGTCATGTCTCTCTCCCTTTCACTCCCCTCTTTTTCTCCCTATCTTTCCCCCCCCTCCCTCTCTCTACCCATTTTCTTCTCCCTCTCACAGGTTCTCTTCAAATCGTCACTTTCATCCTTTGTGCCTCTCTTTTGTCATCAGTCTTTTGCCTACAATAACCAAGCCTTCTCTCTCTCTCTCTCTCTCTCGTCATCAGCCTTTAGCTTACAGTCACCGTTCTGTCCACCACGTTCATAATAATTTGCTAATACGTTACATCCATTTAGCAGTGTTGTGGTGCATGGTTTGTTGCATAGTAATGGTGGGCAGACGGCTGGATACATTTTGCCGTGGCAGGACAAACGGAGGTTACTTTAGTGAGTCAAGTTAAGGGGAGATTCTTAGTCATGTTTTGGTCAAATTTTCGATTTTTAGCTTTTGAACTATCAAATTTAATTCCTGTATTTACATTTCCTACCATCAAAATAGCTGAAATAAAACTCCACATATTTTATTTCTATTTTTAAAGTTATGTTCTGACACCGTCTCTTCCGGTGTTTGTCGGATGGGACCTGAAAACAAATAAGCAATCCTGTGGCTAGAAAGTAATTTGAAACCTCAGTTTATTCAGAGATTAGTGTGTTATTTTCGCCGTCATATTTAGCTAAACCCTCCATAAAAATTCTGTGTATATATATATATATATATATATATATATATATATATATATATATATATATATATGTATGTATAGGTTGTTTTAGTCTTCATTTGCAATCATATGATGCAGGGATGGATCCCCCCCCCACCGGCCATGCATCATTGAATAAAGAGACAATTTCAACATTGAAATATCAGTATGTCGCGTCAAGTCTTTGGTTGAATAAGCGAATCAGACCCCCCCCCCCACCGGAAATTCCTGGATCCACCCATGATATGATGTGAGCAAAAAGAAATAATATCGCGCAGCAGGCGACTGATACGGACAGCTTCCATACTTTACCTAATTCCCCCCAAAACCTCACGTACGACAGTTTTCTCTAATGCTTAGTGTTCAGAGAATGGGAATATTCTGTTTAGTGATTGGCTGACTGATGGATATCCTCAGTTCTCACTGGCTGTGAGAGAGAGAGAGAGAGAGAGAGAGAGAGGTTGGAGAGGGGAGAAGCAGGAAGAGAGAGAATATAACTTGGATAAATTCACTGTTTAGAACTCACATTCAAGCTGTCCAAATTTGGTACAGTTATTCCTAACAGTTTCAGAAATACAAAGATTTTTCTGTGCTTATTTTTTAGCCTCGATTTCTCGCCATTTACATATTCTTGCAGAAAAAATTAGTTGTAGGGCAAGTTTTGTGATGAATTTACAAACCTCGGGTATAAACTTAATCAATAGTCTTATCTGTTGTGTTGGTAGAATGCATTATAGAAATACACAAGATTATTTTTTCTGAATATTTTATAAAGTGTTTTTACTTAGAAAATATTCACCAAAAATATTTATAATCTCTAATGTCTTGATGTTTCTACCAAAGATTGAAAATGAATTGATTATGAAAATGCCACAAAAAATTACTGAATCTAAGACGATATAGAAGGTACAACTCAGGTACATGTTCACCTATAAAATATGGCCTGAGAATCTCTCAACGCTCTGGTGGTCGGGACAAATTAGAATTCGGTTCCAGCTGAACACCAGACGATTTTATTCAGTTGGGAGAGTATAGGAAGTTCATTGTGTTATTAGTGGTACCATTGACTCTCTCATGGACGGGACAACTCTAGTATTCTGTTGTAGTTAATGCCACACGATGCATTATGCCGCTGAGAATGAGTCATAGGAGCCTGAAGTCTCATCTTTCAGTCTTGCTGTTTCCAGGCGATTATATTCAGCTGAAGGGACTGAGGTAATCAGGTTGCAAATTTCATTAATCCAGTCACACTAGAGGCTCCTTAGAAAGTTCAGTAGATTCGTCTGTTGGTAGTCAGAATAAAAAAAAATTGTCATAGTTTCGGGAATAACTGTAACTACAATGACATCTCTAATATTTCAATCCCGCTTCCACCAGACGATTTTTTCATGTCGGGAAGGACCTGTAGTAGCGAAGGGATTAATGAAGATAATATCTTACCCTGCCATTTCCAACACTGTCCCATGAGCTGCATAAAACAGTGTGGGGATTACACCAGTGTATTATATATTCTTCTTCACAGTGAAGGAGTTAAGCCAAATATGCAGGACTGTTGACAGATGAAAGGGGGGACCGTATTCCAGGTGGTATAGGAGGCTTCTCAGCACCTCTTCCTTAGCAATTTATTTTGTTTATTACACTATGGTATTGTATGTTATGTGTATCGTGTAGTCGACATAGTTTATTTAAGTAACGTACTGGAGAATATTTGTTTTGTGCCGAAAATACTCTTAAGGAAGAGGCGTTAAAAAAATGTGTAAATCCATTAAGATTACGACAGGAGGAAGGGGTAGTGCAGGGGATTTAGAGGGAATATTGGCCGTATAATTGCATGCATAGGAACTCTCTGTTGTGCCTTTTCTTGGCCGGTTAATTTATATGTTCCTCTTTAAAATCATGTTGGAAGCATTTGATATCTTTCTTACATCGACACAGTTTTCATCAGTAACATATGAGATCAAGATGTAATATGCAAATTAGATCGGTTAGGAAGATGTGTTACGATACCTCCCAAGCCAGCTACGAATGTGGCCTAAAGTTGTATGAAGCAAAGTGTAAAGATATCCTCAGACCTTGACAGAGAGATCATTTTGACCCCGACAGTCCGATGAGACGGAGATTTCACGTTATTCTTGTAATATTACCAGACGATGTTATCCGAGGAAGAGAAATCAGGATATAAAAGTGTAAATAGAAACTATATTTAACCACATCACTGCCTTCTCCAATGTTTACTAAGTCGCTGAAGGCAGAGTAACACCTTTATTTTGGTGACGTAGCAGTATTATATTTTATGCCTATTAACTCTATAAGAATTTATTCAGATTAGGAGAAGTCTTATGAACCCGACAGGTTACAGTTATGCCTTCAATAACCCCTTCACTTTATGAGGTCTCCCTTAAGCAAAATAAAAATTTTTGGAGTTAGAAAGAATACATTACAAAAGACATCATCGAACTGTAGAAGGTTGAGTTTAAAATATGTCGTGGTGTTGAGCTGGTTAATTTTACGTATGCAGAGTTATGGGTGTGGCCTGAGAACTGATGCTCAACGGTGGCTGCCACTATCCTTCTCTGTTCGTCCTCCCTCTCTCCTTGGACTTAATTCCTCCTTGTTTGCACTTACCTCCATCCTTGTACTTTCCTGCCTCCAATTACTTACTCCTCTCTATCCCCTCTGTACCCCTTCTCCCTATTTCCCTCCCTCCTGTTCCCTCCGTACACTGGGAGGGGAATGTAAATAATGACCGCAGTTATACAATACACAGGTTGCAGGTGATGGCTAAAATGGCAATATATTTAAGGTCGTTTTGTACAGTTAATTTATCATTCATGTCCAAATTCACAGGCCACTGGGACCAAAGTTAACAGGGTACGGGGTTTGTAATTGCGGCAACAGTGTATTAATGCGAGAAATAAAGCAAATAGGGTCCTAGGATTTATTTCGAGAAGCGTGAGCAATAGATCGTCTAAAGTAATACTAAAACTTTATCTAGCATTAGTAAGGCCACATTTAGACTACGCAGTACAATTCTGGTGTCCTTACTATAGAATGGATATTAATTCGTTAGAAAATGTACAGAGAAGAATGACTAAAATGATACATGACGTCCGGAACCTGTCATATGAAGACAGACTGAAAAGACTAAGTCTGCATTCGCTAGAGAGGCGTAGAGTAAGGGGAGACTTAATTGAGGTGTTTAAGTGGATGAATGGTATAAATAAGGGAGATATTAGCAAGGTACTTAAAGTGAGCATACAGGATAGAACTAGAAATAATGGTTTCAAACTAGAAAAATTCCGTTTCAGTAAGGAAATCGGTAGAAATTGGTTTGGTAATAGAGTAGTAGACGAATGGAATAAGCTACCTAGTAAAGTAGTTGCTGCCTCTTCCATTGAGAGTTTCAAGCATAGGCTAGATAAGCATATGACAAATAAGGGGTGGATATAGAATAAAGAAAATCTTATAACCAATACTAATTCAAAAAAATTTTCCTTTCAGGTTACACTATGATAGTCTCTATTCTCCTTTCACACTTTCCTGTAAAATGTCCACGCCAGTTTTTCTATACGGCGTGGTGTTCTTTCTGACTTTTTCCTGCCGGCTTCGGCTGGAGGGTTTGGAGGGCGGGGGAGAGCCTTCTTCTTTGCTGTCCTTATCTCATTCTAGTAGTACAGTTACTCTTCTAGGAGCTGCCTAGCATGGGCCAACCGGCCTACTGCAGTTATCCTCTCTTCTTATGTTCTTATGTATTGACACTGAAATAATATACACATCGGTTGCCTGACCTAAAACGTATGTATTTTTATTGGCACTGGGAACCGAATTAAAGAGGCGCTACACGGTGTAAAGTGTGTGTGTGTGTGTGTGTGTGTGTGTGTGTGTGTGTGTGTGTGTATTCGATTCGATAAGAATCGGTCACTCAGATGCAGTGGCTTCCGTTTCTCCGTCCTTAGATATGGAACTGGTTACAAACGGTTTACGTCTCTCTTCATTTCCCTCTTCTTATGACCTTCATTCTTTTAGCGGCAAGGCGTCCAGGCATCTCGAAATGAACAGACATTGGTTTGGGCGCTCATACATTCAGCTTTCTCCGGAAAGAATAAGTTTTTGCAGTGTGTCAGCCATTGTTTTTTTTTTTTTTTTTTTGAAGAAATTTCCTCACACACACACACACACACACACACACACACACACACACACACACACACACGTACGTACGTACGTACACCCGCAGACGTAGGATCCTGGTACACGTCAAGTGGCTGGTTGGCGAGACCCGGCAACCAGCCATAGTACTATGCCGTTTTTTTTTTTTTTTTTTTTTTTCGAGTAAGGCGTACCAACCAGATTGAGCCTATGTGGGTTTCCGTCCAGAGGGTGGTTGGGGTTTATTGCTCAAGTAATGCCACTCAGGGGTTAGTGAGGCTGGTCACTCCCATCTTAAATGTCAGGACCAACTTGCCTAGCCCCGGGCTTCTACGCTTCTCATGGGGCAACACAGGATTAGATGATGTGTATGTGTGTTAAACACATACCTTTATTAACCCTGTCGTGAGAAAGACTATGCTACTATTTGCAAAAATTTTCTCTCTTGTTACTGGTATTGACGGTTCGTTATAATAATCACAATAAGTAGTGTTCTGGGTCAACAAATTTCAGAAGGAGAGTTAATAATGACATTCCCTAACGCTGAAAAAATAAATGCAATGTAATGTAATGTAAGTGTGTGTGTGTGTGTATGTGTTATTTTCTGGCCAATACCAAGCTGTTATTTTCGGCATTAATTGGAGACCTCTGGGATGACAGAATCAGTAACTGCTTCAGTAGGCTGATGTCGTTATTTTTGCTTCCCAAAACGTTGTTTAGTTCAAGAAAAACATTTAATGAACGGGTTGAAAACAGTACCCCATGTCCCTTTCAATTATCACTCGTCTAAAGAAACTCTTGTGGCGAAGTGGTTAGAGGTAACTTACCGTATTTCAAACGTGTCTAATACAATTTTTCGACAACCGGTTTTCAAAACAGTTAATTATTATCACAGTTTGTGTGTGTGTGTGTGTGTGTGTGTGTGTGTGTGTGTGTTTAATTAATCCATTTATTTAACCCGTCACGTCCCGAGCACTTTCACACCTCCAACACCCCCCAGTCCCGACCATTTTTTTTTTTTTTTTTTTTTTTTTGGCTAAAACCTCCGCTTTTGGTGAGAAACATCGAAAATTCATAGAGAAATCGCCCACCTGAGGTTTAAAATACTCGATACAGGTAAGAGTACCTCCTTACCATACAGGGTTTTCTATCAGGCTGGCTGCAAAGAAAACGAGTTCTGTGGGAGGATAACTATTCCACACCACTCATAAACGGTATTTATTTATTTGGTACGAATTTATATGTAGTACCAGAGTATATTGGTTTTCAAACAGTAATATAGGCATTATAAGCATTGTTTCACTTACTAACTCATCACCATCCCTGACTTTCTTTTGCCACATTACCTGATCATCATTTCTGACTGTTTCTTCCTCTAATGCTATGTAAACTTTGTCCTCCACATTGTCATCGATTGGGGAATCACTCTGGCCCTGAATGTCTTTATTGGCCAGGTCACTGGTAACAGGTGAATTGCTGAGACAATGAGGGGGGAGGTTATGCAGTGTAAGGCATTGTCCCTGCTTGGCATCTTGTAGATGAATAGAGGAAGGTGTCCCGTGTATACGTACGAAAAATCACTCGAAAATTGAAAATTGTGCAAATTAAGGACCTTGCAATTGCACAACGTACCAGTACATCATCAGGACTGGCAAATGCAAAATGTTGCAACGTACCCATACTTCGACGGGACGTCTCGGGTTAATTGTTATATGTCTGGTACACTGTTTTTACCTTGCCTTGGCCCAGAATCACTCTCTTTCCGTCTTGAATGCTGATGTTATACTAATAGACTATACCTCAGGGTTGCCAGGTCAGAAACTACCAACCCGCCGAGTTCCTCTCCCAAACCTGCCCAATCCCACCAAAATGTCAGCCTTCTCACCCGCCCAAAAACCGCCTTGTCAGTAATCACAGACTAATAATATTAGGTTTTCAGGTGAGAAACAAATGACGTGAAAAATAGTTATACAAACTTCATACATTAGCCTCACATTAGTCATATAATAAATTTGCAAAATGCACTTGTTTCATCACCTGGGACAGACAATCCATTATCACAATCCATTTTCTTTTTCACAGTTTTTTTTGTATTTTCTGTTATACTTTGCATATTTACCCATTGTCTCCCCAGTTCCACTATCCAGCAAACCTCCCTTCACTGCTCCCTGACTAAATTTGAAATGCTGCCTCTCTTATTTTACCACCATGGCATAACTTGCCGGCAGGCCCCGTGTCCTGTGTTTGAGTGTGGATTAGGGGAGTCATATCCCTAGGGAGGGCTGGGCCGGGTGCTAATGGTTTCGTCAGTTCCACCCACCACCACCTGCCCTCGATCTTGATCTCTCCGATCACCCTTGTTTTTGCTAAGAGACGAGAGGTACAGTAAGATTAATATAGCAAATACCCTCTCGAGCTGAAGCTGCCGAAAACCCGCCAGTTAAGATATTAACTTGCCCCCAAAACCGACCAATCGCCAATGTTAAATTTTACCCGCCAGCCTCAATTTCTTACCGCCCAATTTGGCGGAAAATCCGCCAACCTGGCAACTCAACCCAATTAATCTGGCCAGGCATGTATGGCAACACTATTCCTGCCGAGATTCTGATTGCCTGGAGGTGTTTGTTCGATTTCGTTGTTGCCAAAACTGATACTTTTTTTTATTATCAGATGTGATACTGAGTTTGTCGACAATACAATCATCAAAAAGCAATAAGAAATCCGTTATATACTTATCAACAATGAAAATTTCGTAGGAAGATAGAGATATTGAGTCAACAGTGTATTATAGCAGTCCAAGTCAAGGTCAGCATTCGAACAATTCCTTTAAATCTCCGATACTCCGTAATAGAACAGAAAATTAAGGAAACCTGCTTAATCTAAGAGTTGGTATAACACATTTAAATTTAAAGATCAGCCCGCACGCTTAACTTGTGCCACAACTCTGAATAATTAAAAATTCTAATGAGTTCTGTGGGGAGGGAGGTTTGAAAAAATCGCGAAAAATCGAAGTAGGCTAAAGGAAAACTATTTCATTTTATATATATATATATATATATATATATATATATATATATATATATATATATATATATATATATATATATATCCTCTATTATCACAGTACTGACTGATCTTAAAATTTAAATGTTATACTAACGCTTATATTAAGCAGGTTTCCTTAATTTTCTGTTATATTACGGAGTGTCGGAGATTTAAAGGAATTGTTCGAATGCTGACCTTGACTTGGACTGTTATAATACTTTGTTGACTCATATCTCCATCTTCCTACAAAAATTTCATTGTTGTTAAGTATTTAACGGATTTCTTATTGCTTTTGACGATTGTATTGTCGACAAACTCAGTATCACGTCTGATAATAAAGAGAGTATCTGTTTAAGCAACAACGAAATCAAACAAACACCTCCAGCCAATCAGAATCTCGACAGGAGCAGCGTTGCCATACATGCCTGGCCTGATTAATTGGTATGAGGTATAACACTTCAGTATGATCGTGATCACAAAAAATTGCTGTGGGAGGAATGCAGAGCCGTAGCATTGTTTTAATTTCTGTCACTGAGTCACGCAAAACAAGCTGCCAGATGAAGCTCAGGTGTGTCGGCTTAATTATGCTGAGGTAGGGGCCCGTATTCCTGTTGGCGTGGAGGACTTTGTAACAGGTTTTCTTTAGCGATAAATTTTATGTATTACATCTTAATATCCTCTTGTATGCTGTTTATATCTCTCAGATTTCAGCATAGCCTAATTTGCATCAGTATCTTGCAAAAAAGTGTAGAGTTGTAATGTGCAAAAGAGATCGTTTAGGATGAGGTATTATGGAAGCTCCTGTGGCATAAGCGAACGATAACACAAGCCCTCTATAGCGATCACTCACCAACACTACACCGCTCCCTGACTGCACATGTATTTTCTGTTTGTTATTTTTACCAGTGGTTCACAAGGCTGTCCGCCGAGCCACAACCTGGACATGAGAGGAGGCCGAGAGAGCAATGTCGGCCATTATCCCACCACGCTGCACTACCCGAAACATCTGCTTTATGTGCACGCCACAGAACAGAATGCCGTCATTTAGCGATGAATTATTTATCTTGCTGTGAGTAACGAGTGTGCTCAGCTGAGCATAACGTGAGCTCAGTCGAGAGGAGTGTCAGTGCATGATTGAGTATTATGCTAATCAAAGAGGGTGGCCAGTTATTCCACCAGTACCTCCATGATCTCATGCTGACTATCTGCGTCCAAGAACGAATTCCATCTGCATGGCTTGCTTCTGATTTTGTAACCATCTACAAAAAGAGGGGAAACCGCTCATATTGTGACAACAGAAGAGGTATCTCCCTCCTTGTGAATGCTGGCAAATACTACCCGAAATAATGTTATCCAGGCAGACAGAACATCTGACTGAGTCGACACTTCCTGAAACATAGTGTGGATTTCGGAAGGAACGAAGTATCTGTGATATGATCTTTGTTGTCCGACAGATTAAAGGGAAATGCCACGAGCAGAACCTTGACTTGTATATTGCATTCATCGATCTGGCAAAAGCATTTGACACTGTCAGACAGAACTTTTATGGATAGATCGCTCAAAATTTGGAGTTTCAAGCAAATTTCTTACCATCCTGAAGAGCCCGCTTGACCACATAATTGCTCGTGTGTCCATGGGTGGGAGCAAATCCGAACCCTTCAGAGTGAATGTGGGCGTAAAGCAAGGATGTGTCTTGGCTCCTGTCATTTTCAACATCGATCTTACTGCAGTCAGCTTTTTAAGACACCAACAAATGAACCCTGATGATGGAATAAAATGCCAGTTCCGTCTACATGGTAACTTATTTAATCTCAGACCTTTTCAAGCGCAATCAAAGACTGAAATTGCTCATTTCATCGAGCTACGCTGATGACTGTGCTGTCCTGGCATGTACCCCAGAAGCCCTGCAACAGAGTCTCACCATCGTTTCCAACATATACCATGCAGTGCGGCTCCGAATAAAAGTATATAAAACAAATAATATCTCAGAGATTTGTTTATTGGTACAACATTCACAAGATGTGTTACTGTTTCTGCTGTGGTGATAGAAAACTTCCACAGTTTCACAGTATAGGAACTATAATCTGGGGTAGTGGAACTGTACACTAAAGCACTGACTCTCTTAAATTTGTATAATTAATGTCAGGAGGGCGTAGGCAAGCAAAGATTTCCTGATCCGTAAAATATGTTCAGACAAATTTTATGTACCGTTAAAATCAGTGGGTTCTTGACAGTGTATGAAATTGTTCATTGTTAAATATTCTATGAATGTGTAAAACACTTAACATAAATTATAAACCCACCATGGAAGTAAACTACGCCCCTTCATCGCTGGTTTAGTGCGATAATAAGTGTTCGAAGGCCAGACATGAAACGACATTACGTGTGGCAACATAAGCATCGCCACACGACATGACACGACTACGCCATGTTTTACTCCCGAACACGAACAGCGAGAGCGACAAGAACAGTCCGGGACAAAAGTTGGCCCACTGTTCCATTGCGTCATGTCGGTCACTTTCCGCTGTGATATCTCGTATCAGAGATGATTATCAATTGACAAAGCATCATACCAATCAACTTGGGAATATTAACCAGCAGAGAAAAGTGAGCAGCAGAAGAGCTTTTGCCCCGGACTGAACTATAGGCCAACCTGCTCACACACAAACCCAGGAGTTGAAAAATCGCTTGTTTTTGCTCAGTTGTTTCGTGTTTGAGTTTCCAGAGTCGAGTTTCCTTTACACAGTGGTTCCTGTGTAAGCAAGATTTTCTGCTGTCAGAGAGAGAGAGAGAATGTTATACTATATAGCTTGAACTAGATTCTTCCTATTCTTTTGCCTTCTTTAGCTCTACCTCCATCGAAGCATTTCCGTATGACTTTGGTTCATTTTTTATTGAAAAAATATACTTTTTTTTTTTTTCTTTTTTCTTTTTTTTTCATTTCCATGGCTTTGCAACTTTTTGACGTGTTGCATTTTGTAATCATTTTTATTATTAACCTTGAAATTCCAGGAATTTCTGAGGTGCGAGTAAAATCGTCCAGCGCTAACCGGAGTAATAAGAGATAAGTCGTTTCCCGAGGTTTTATCCTCGGGAAGACCGAGGATGAGGTGGAGTTGAGAGGTATATGAGGGAGGGAGGAGTGAGCTGGGGGGAGGGCAGTCAAATGGTGGGTGACAGAGCGACTTGGAGGCGTTTTGTCTGCTGCCACCCTCTGCGGGATGAGGGCGTCGGGCTATAGATAGATAGATAGATAGATAGATAGACTTTTTTTTTTTTTTTTTTACCCGATAACCGATGACTTATTACAATATATTCTTACTATAACCAAACAGTTTCATTCGGCTCTGGGAGGGACATCCGCTTGTGAAGAGCTAAATGGAGACTTTCTAACCCCATCCCAACATTTTTTTTTTTTTTCCAAAGTTAAAATATTTTGAGTGTAGTAAGAGTAAACTACAACAGCAGGTGTTGGGATTCAGGGGGTTGCTCAGGTCACCATTGGACGATTTTATGCAACATGGAAGATGTGTTATCGCGAAGAGGTAAATAAAGGCTGTATCTAACCCCTCCGGTTCGACAAGTGTGTCCTCAGCCAAATAATGTAAACATCTAGAGATGTCAAAAACAAAATGGAAGTGTTCCACATTAAAGGGGTTAAGGGTTAAATTATCAGTTTTTGTTGGTAATTGTGATTATATGATAACCCCTCCATCACGATAGAGACACGTATCATAGCGTAACTAACCCCTGCAGTCCGATGATATGCTGTACATTTTGCTTATTCTTGCTACGTCCAGATAATTTTATTTAACTCTGGGGTAACTTTCGACCTGAAGGGGATGCGATATAACCTTCAATAACTGCCTTTTCTTTTATCATTTGTTCCTAAAGATGAATAATAAAAAGAAGTCTTATGAGAATAATGTTAAAAGTAGGTCCTCGGACTGAAGGGTTACAGGCTGCTTCCACAGTTGCTGCACTGTATGACAATAGCCAGTGAAAGTTTTGCCAGTTTTCGCTTCCACAATCACCTCAGAAGATAATGCTGTCGAGCTGACGGACCATAAACGTAAACAGTATTAAAATTGTTTCCAAGGAATCCATTATCAGCTTCATACCTACCCAGTGAAGCCTGTCATCTCAGTGATTCTTTTGCGTTGAGGTGCAGACAGATCATTTGTGGAAGCGACTCAAGTCCCAGAAAATACCAAGACTTACGTAATGCGTACGATAATGTTTCTTGAAAATACAAAGCATCAAAAAAACTTACAGATCAGCAAGTTACCAGACTGTGAAATCTCTTGAAATATGAAGGTCTCTCCACAGCTCATCATAATGTTCCCAGATATACTGACCTTCTCCGTGATATACCGAAACGTAAAATCTCGTGATAAACGAAACATCAAAAGAGATGTAATGCTGCAGACTTCTGTGACTCGCCCTCGCCTGAATATAATCATCTGGCATAAACTGAAGAAGATTACCATAAGGCACAGTTGCCCTAAGGGTGAAAGGGTTAATGGTAGCAATAAAAACTCTCAGGCCCCTGTATTCACTCTCAGCTGAATAAAATCGCTTGATGATAACTGGAATTAAATCCAGTAGTAAATATGACAATGAGATGTCTAAAATCCACAACACTTGGTATCAGTGATCCCTGTGATGCAAAGCCTAGAGACTATACATGATCCTTTAATACTGGGACGTCTTTGTCTTTTTCTTGTTGTTCTTGCTACCATCAGACGGTTTTATTCAGTTTGGGGACACCTCTCGTACTGCGGGAGATTGAAACTGTTTTTACATCGATCAGAACGAGAACATCTTTTATATATTCGTGCAGTCTCCAGACGATCTTATTTAGCAGTGGATAGACTTTTTACACACACACACACACACACACACACACACACAGGACGTAAATAAAGGTTGTTTTTCGCAACAGTGCAAGTCCAGTTTCATTAATATTTTTCGTCGCATTACAGTGAACTACCTGGATAATTACTTGTTTGACTGCTACTCATTATCATAATTAGAAGTTTATTAAGCAGGTGTGACCGAGTGATTATAATACTGAGCCGGTAATCATGATATCGCTGATTCGAATCCCTGTGCATTTACGGGAAATATTAATGGGAATGATCTGGATTATAAGCTGATTGGCTTCAGTACTCTGCCATAATTCTCTCTCTCTCTCTCTCTCTCTCTCTCTCTCTCTCTCTCTCTCTCTCTCTCCAGTCTAGAAATTAACTCCCCATTATAAACTGAAATGTTTCATCTATTTTCATTTTTTTCTCTTATTTGCCTTCTTTCCTCTGCTCTCCTCTCGACTGACTTTCACCACAGCCTTCTCTTTAGCCAGTCACCAAGGAAACTGTAGAAAATTAATCCAGTTTTCCAAATGCAGTGTCTTTCTTTCATCCCTTGTCTTTTTATTCTCTTGCTATTTCATCTCCATCCACCACTGCCTTTTCTCTGACCACTTACTCAAGATGTCAGAGAAAAATGCATCTAAATATCCAGCAGAAAAAAATTCAGCTATCTTCTCTTTGTTTTTCCGTTCCTCTTCTCTTCCCATGTCTCCTTTCCTCTCCTCTTCCCATGTCTCCTCTCCTCTCTTCTAATCTCCTCGTCTTCCTACCACTGACCACTACCACTGCCGTCAGTCTAGCTACTCACTATGAATCTCAAAATGGATCTAAATATCTTATACAGTAATATGAGCTCCCTTTCCTGTCTCTTATGCCCTCTCCTCTTCCTCATTTTCTCCTTTCTTTTTCAACTCCCTCTCCTCTGATCATGACTACTGCCATTGTGGATCTAAATATCTAATCCAGAATATGTTTTTTTCTTTCCTCTCGTCTTATCACGTCTCCAGCCCTCTCTACTGTTTTTCTCTTTTCACCTCTGCTCCTTCTCTCTGATATCTACCCCTGCCATCAATGTAGCCATTCACTATGGACCTCATAGAAAATTAGATATAAATTTTGATGAGGATTGTTATAAACTCTTCGTCATTTCCCCTTTCTTTTATTTTCTCCGTTTCTTTCCCCGTATCATCACCATCACTGCCATTTGTATAACCACTTACTCAGAAGGTCAAAGGAAAATAGATCTGAATTTCGAAGCTGGGTATTCAGAATGAGGTGTTGCCCACCAGTTTCCAGCAAACTTAATCCATGCCACCACATCCTTGATCATTTTGATCGTTTTGTTTTGTCAGCATATGTTTGGATGTTTCTACTCTATTACAGCTTGTGAATCATAAGCAAATTTGGAGATTTTGCCACACAGACCTTCATCAGTACCATCAGTATAAATTAGGAACAAATCAGGGCACAGAACTAAACCCTGCGGTACTCCACTTGTGGCATTCATTCAGTATAATTCTATCCCATTTAGTACACCTCTCTGTTGACATATCGTAAGCCAATTTTCAGTCCCTTTTTTGGTCATTGTCTCTGATACTGGTACATAGAATTTAAGTTTTCAAGAAGACGCGTATGGGAAGTAGTTCAAATGCCCTTTGGAAATCAGATAGAGTACGGTACATAAACAAATTTAGTTTCATTATACATATCAGGATCTTTGCTCCAATCCTAGGAGGGACACCGGAGATAAACACTTTCTTTGTCTTGGAAATGTAGCGCCAGATAATTGGCTTAAAAATTCTCTAACAGTTATTCTTATCTGGTCCATACCAGGTCGTTTGTACTTGCATACATCACCCCAACACACACCACAAAGCCAGTCAGGAGACAGGACGTGTGTGTTGGGCAATCCCCAGGTCCTGTTCTTCCCACTTACTGTTTTTTAACCAGCCCATACACCACTGATCGGGCTAATATATGGCCCGGCCTGCACTATATGTGCAGGGAATCTTTGAACAACAACCACCCCAAGTTTATTGTTCTTTGCCTTGGACCTGTAGCGCCGGATCATTATCATAAAAATACTTTAACAGTTCCTCTGATCTGGTTCGCGCCTCGTCGTTTGTACCTACATGCACCACCACAAGCGTACTGTCGGTCGAACCGTTGGTCACGTGGTCCAGGGCCTCGCTCACGTGGTTTACTCCAGCACGTGGTATACAAAAACGCTTTGTGTTACTTGTTGCCCTGCCGCAAAACTCAACTGACACTGGAGTCTCCAGCCATCCCAACCTCAGGCAGCTTCTCTTCTGTGGCTGAAAGAATCTGAAACTCGCGTTTTCGTTCTGTTTCTATTTGTGTGTGTCCGTTCGTTCGTTCGTCTTAAGTTTATTGCTGTTTTTCTTGTCCTCTCTCTCTCTCTCTCTCTCTCTCTCTCTCTCTCTCATTCTGTGTGTGTGTGTGTGTGTGTGTGTGTGTGTGTGTGTGTGTGTGTGTGTGTGTGTGTGTGTGTGTGTGTGTGTGTGCGCGCGCGCGCGCTTGCGGGTGCCTATTTCAGTGTTTTAAATACATATGGTATGTCAAAAATATAAAACATAAATTCCTAAAACTTTTACCAGCAGTAGAAAACATGGAATATGGGTGTAGCAGAGAGGAAAAGTTTGAATGTAATGGAGATGAGGTGTCTGAGGAGTATGTGTGGAGTGACGCGTATGGATCGAGTGCGAAATGATGAAGCGCGAAGGAGAACTGGAGTTGTTCGGGAGATGGATGGTAGAGTTGAGCAGAGGGTGTTGCGATGGTTTGGGTATATGGAGAGAATGGATCATGAGCGATTGGTGAAAAAGATAACTAGATCTGATGTGAGAGGTGTAAGGCTGAGAGGAAGACCATGAATAGGATGGATGGACAGTGTGAAGAGAGCACTGGATGCGAGAGGGATGTCTGTTGAGCAGGGAAGAGTGGCTGTGCGTGACAGTAATAAATGGAGAGAAATTGTGAATGAATAAGTGATGACGCAGCCCAGAGGGGATATTCTCCCGCATTTGGTCAGATCAGCTAGTCAGGTCAGTTGCGGGTAAGGGGATGAGTCTTATGATGTGGCAGGGGTAAACCAGCTCTGTTGTCGGGCCCTGCTGCGGATGTCACTGATTGCATTGCGCAGTTGACCCTTGTGCGGTGTGGTGCGGTGAGGATCTATCCGTTCTCCCCTTTGGGACTAAGATGCGAATGAATGTGTTTGAATGGATGAGTAAATGGGGAGTGTGTCGTCCTGTCTCGGCTACCTCCCTTTCCTTGGGGGAAGCAGCCTAGGTATATAGATAGATAGAATTTGTGAAGCGTTCAGTTATATTTGATATTACCGTGCGTTATATAAAATTGTAAAATAACACAAAAAATGGCGAAAGTTGAGAGATGGGTAGAATGTGAGTCATGGGCTGTTGACGAGAGAGAGAGAGAGAGAGAGAGAGAGAGATACTGTACTGTAGAATAATAAGGATCGTGTAACGTACATAAAGGATAAAGATGACAGCAGAATCAGGAGACAGGATACGAAATTGTAAAGGGAAAAGAGATAACCGATAGTATGGAATGGGGAGAAGGGAAAAAGTGGAAGCTTGAAGGAGGAAGGAGGAGAAAGGGGGAGGAATGGAGGAGGTGGAGGAGATATGAAGGGAGAGAAATGGAAGATGGATTGGTAAGACATAAGGAGGAGGAAGAACGAAAGAGAAAACCGGAGAAAGGGAGAAAGGTGGAAAAGAAGAAAGGAAGGAACTAGAAAGGACGGAGAGTGGAGAGGTAAGAGCAAGATAGGAAGAAGAGCATTGTGGAAGGGGGAAGAGAGAAAAAATGAGGGGATAACAGAAGCGTAGAGGGAGAGGAGGGAGAAACGAACAGATGTAGAGATTACGGAATGAAATAAAGATACGTAAGTAAAAGAAGGGAGAAAAGATGGCAGATAAGCAGCAAGAGAGAAGGCAACGTATAAGGCAGACAAAGAAGAGAAATAGGAAAAACAACTAAGACAGAGATCAGGAAGTGCAAAAAGACAACGAAGACCAAAGGAGAGAGGAGAGAAGGGTAAGATTAACGATCTTCTTACATCTTTCCATGTCTGCCTATCAGTCCATGTATCTGTTTGTGTGTGTGTGTGTGTGTGTGTGTGTGAGAGAGAGAGAGGGAGAGTCGGGTAAGATTGACGGTCTGTTCTTAGAGATAACAAGCATATGGTAGGTATACTTGTATACATATCTAAAGGTATTGAATAGGATGCCAGTACGAGATAGAAAATTAGATAGATGAATAGATAGATTGATTGGTAAGTAGGTAAATTGTCATTAGGAAACTATAACAGGAATAAACGCTTTTCCTATACTGAGATACAACAACGGCAGAACTGCCAAGGAATTCTGATGAAAAGGGAGAGAGAGAGAGAAGCTCCAGCGGAGGGGAAGGGAGGACAAAAATAAAATTGTCTGAAGAAAGAAGAGGATGAGGAGGAGGGAGAAACTAGGAGATAAATGATGAGGAGTAGGAGGAGAAGAAAAAAGGAGAGAAAGTGGGACAAATCGAATTCAGGCAAAGGAACGGTAAAAGGACGACAAGCTGATAAAGGCGTCGTGAACAGGCACAGTGAGGTGACAAGTGACGAATATGAGTTTGTGACAGCTGGGTGTGACAGGGTATTTGCGTCTTGTATTACAGCGGGGGGGTTTGCAGGCGGAAATAGAAAGTTGACTTGGTAGGCTTTGTGCCATTCTAGATGGAGTCTTGCCGTGGCATTTCAACCTTATATATGGGTCCCGTGGAATGACTGTCATACCTATGCAACTGTAAAGATTTAAACCATTTACGGGCCAGTGTACTGACATGAGCTAAAGTTCACCGACAGTCCCCTGCCAGCATTGTATCCCGCCTTGTGTGTTTCTCATTCTTCCCCGAACTTCAGAGAATAGCCTTCCTCCCCGTAGTTTTGTTGTGTGAGTCATATTGCTGCTACAAAAATAATTCGTGTAAAATCTTTCACCACCACTGTCGGGAGGGAAGAATCGACGAAACTTTGATCGTAACCATTCTTTCAGACAGAAGCAAGTTATCTAAGAAACCTCCACCTCAGTTTCCTATATCTTGCATTGTGTTACACTCACTCGCTGAAACTAAGCCTCAGATTCCGGTTTTTCGTCTCATTATCTCAATTACGAGTAGTGTGTGTGTGTGTGTGTGTGTGTGTGTGTGTGTGTGTGTGTGTGTGTGTGTGTGTGTGTGTGTGTGTGTGTGTGTGTGTGTGTGTGTGTGTGTGTGTGTGTGTGTGTGTGTGTGTGTGTGTGTGTGTGTGTGTGTGAGGTCTTTAGAGGAAGTAAATAACGACGACACATGTCACCCAAACATGACGTACTGGTTTTCTTCCTGGATAATAGCCCTCCTTTTCGTACTCAGGTCGTGTGCATCACATTATTGTCATACATAATATTTCACATCGCGACAACCAGCAGGGAAATGGCAGTTTGTTGATCGTGGAAGTTGCCCTTCATATTCTTCTAAAAGTTAAAATTAAATAACCAAGAAACCCGTGTGTGTTTCCTGTCTGCTTCAACGTGTTACCCTTCCGAAACCCAACCTCGAATTGCGGCGTTTCCTCTCAGTATCTGATGCAGTTTGTGTCAGGCTTGCATAATATACAGGTCTTTGAGGAACAAGTTCACCTGCATTGAAGATTAACTCTTCTGTGAACACACACACACACACACACACACACACACACACACACACACACACACACACACACACACACACACACACACACAGGAGAGGGGGAATGGAATGATGAAAAATAGAGGATGATGAGGATGGATTGAGAGAAGGACGGGGAACAGTGAGTGAAAGAGATATGGCTAAAAGGATATGATATAGCTAGGGCGAGAAATGGGCATGGAAGGAAATATGGAGCTGCAGAGTAAATAGGAGAGGCGGGCAGCCTGCTTTTGTTTATATCGCCATCAGGTATTTGCTGGCCGCTCTGTCGTTTATGGTCATCATCATCATCATAATTTTTTTTTTTTCGTATTATGGGATCTTGAAATTGGAGCAGAGAAGCACAAAAGTAGAACCGACAATATAGTGACCAATATATTTACTCATTTTTCGACAATTTTCTTCGCTCTACGTCGTAGGTCAAACGATGCACTCAAAATGTGCTTCACAGTGCATGTGAACAGACACCATTCCAAAAGCCATGTTAAAAATAGGATAAAAAACTTTGTGCATATTTCATTCATCCTCTTCCTCAGCTTCCCTATCACAGTCATACACGTAGCCTATTCACTTACTATTCCATACCCATCAAGTTTTTGTTTTCCAATCCTCTGAGCTTTATCTTCCCTGCCACGGTCATATAAAGAGAGTCCTCTGCATCTTCCTTTCGCGACTGTTGTTCACTGACACTCGGTATCTCTGCCTACAATACATTATCAGTTATACTTCTGTGAAGATTCACTACATATTTTCTAAATTGCTTGTAGTTAAGCGCTTCCTTGTGTTTGAAATATTAATTAGGCTGCGTGTGCAAAACAGTCAGCGTCCTTGAGTGGTTGATGGTGGCGACCATCATCCGTTCACTTGATGTAGTACTACCTGCTTCTACCTCTACCTTTATCATTTTGTTTTTCTATCAGCCCTCCTCTCTTCCTGTTTTTCCCATCCTTCCTGTCACTTTTCATTACTCTTCCTTCATCGCATGGAGAATGTGAATATGACTAAATGAATACTGCATCAGTAAAATGAAAATGAAAGGCGGGAAGTGGAAGCTAATATGAAATCTGAATTGAAGAATAAATGAGAGAACAAGGATGACCAGTGTATTGTATGTGGCAAGGTTGATTAGGATAGAGTAAAGAGTTGCCGATTCAGGGCATAGTTTGGCGGGAGTGATTGTCTTGGGTTAATTTGGTGGCCAAGTTGGCAGAGATACCGCCTTGCAATCACGAGGCTGGGCAGTATAACTGCTTTGAGAGAAATGGTTTTCCTCATGTAGGTGCCAGATCACATTCCATCCAGGGCTAACCACGATGGTGGGGATGGTTATCATGGTAACTCCAGGTGATAAGGTGGCAAAGGTTTCAAGTTCAGTCATATTCAGCAGCCACCTCAGTATTTACTTAAGTATATATGAAACAGCAGCATTCTTATCATACACGCCAAGATCTTCCTCAAGCACATTAGTGTTTGTATAGCACATTGTGCACCAGAATTTTCTTTCATTGTTTATGTAAGGATTTAATTATCAGCATTCTCATGAAGCACGACAACGTTTTCCTTAAGCACGTCAGTTTATGCATACTATTCGATGATGTCTTTTTTCCCCATATCAGTCTTAGTGTTGTTTGTATTTTGATTCAACAGGGGGGGGGGAGAACTGTTACATTGACGGGGTTAGTGGAGATTGATACTAGACCTTTCACTGCTAGAGATCTTCCTCCCAAAAGTAATACATTCTAACTGATGCAGAAATAAAATACAAAATACAAAAGAGTTAAGCACCATTATTTCATCCATCACCACATCGTAGCACGCGTCTGACCTGTTAAACCTAAGTCACGTGCTGCTCCAAACCACACGTGCAGCCTTAGCCTTTAGTTCACACTCCCCCTTCCCCTGCCGCAGCCCCCTTCCTCTCCCCCAGTCCCCTTCCTACCACCACCTCATCTCATTCATACCTCCTTCCCCAACCCCCATCTCTCTCCCCCTTGCTCCCTTGACTGCCCCCCCTCTCCTCTCCTTTCTTACCCTTGTCCCTATTCCCATCTCTCTCTTCCCCATGCTCCCCTGCCTCTCCTCCTTGTGCTTTCCCGCCCTCCCTCGTTCCCTCTCTCCCTCTCCCTTTCCTCTCTCTTTTCTCTTCTCCCCGCTGATGAAGGGTGATGAGACGCCACAGGGCAGTCAGCTTACCAGTACTGTGATCATCCATTACAAAGTTTGGGCAACAGTTCAAATCGTGCGTGGTACCAAGCCAAACTAATATCAGATTCGCATAAACTCCAGATTGGATTGTTTGCATCCAGACTACTGCCAGAGATGTTGATTTCGTTCCTGTACTGAACCCTTCTTGCCTAAGAACAAAGTTGCTTTGTCAACCCTGGTATGTTCTTATGCTGCTGAGATGTTTATGCTTATGAACCGAAACCTGATATCAGTATTTCGAGAGCCAGAGTAATTTTGTTTTTCCTTTTTGGTGTTACCTGATCAGAAACTCATTTACTAACTAGCCTTCCCTTCCAAAGTAGTTTCATTCTGAGTCACTTCTGGTACCCTTTTCTTAACGACTGCAGTTCTCATTTGGTTCTGGTACCCACAATTCTTGGTAGTAGCGTTCTCATTCACTTTTGGTGCGCATCCACATAAGTGCGTCTTACCTGATTTATAATCACTCTTGGTCCATACCCCTCCCCCTCCACTCTCCACCCGTCCCTCCTTTCATCACGTACTTGCCCCTCCCCCCGTCCCCCCGGAAAAAAAAAAAAAAAAAAAAGTGCTTGTTCACTGCCAGATATCCATTAAAAATTTTATAATTATTCTCTTAGTAAATCATGTACAACTTTTGTACCAAAATAATTTTTTGCTATTATTTTACCATTTTTGTTCATAAGAAAATCTACAGCACATCACCAAAAATTAATCCTTTTTTTACCCTGTTAATTTTTCGTTATCCTATCAAAACTTCCTCTACCACAGTTCCATGAAAAATCCTTTTGATGTTACTGTCTTTTTCTCATGTTTTACTACTGTTCCACAAAATATCTTCCTCTACTCCTTTTTTTTTTTTAACCGTTATAATAAAATTCTACTACTAGTACGCCAACATTCTTGATATTACGACCAAGCTTTTTTCACCACTGTTAGGTCAAAACAGTCCTCTCACTGCCATTCAGCGAAAAAACACCCGAGAAATTCTCCCACCTCTGTCCCCTCAGTAATTCTTTTGTCATCCCCATTGGGCCTCACAGCCATCAAAAATGATTCCGTCATCATTCCATCAAAATCTCTTCTGTCACAAGTCCACCAAAACATGGTCGTTATTTTTCCGCCAAGTATCCCCCAGTCTTTCCCATCAGGCTAAAGCGCCATTATTCATCGCTGAATATTCACTAACATATTCTTTTAGTAATATCCAAAAGTTCTCATAATGTCATCCACTAAATTCTATTTTTTCACTGTTCGAGCAAAGTATCGTAATACTGATCCCATCAAGATTCTTCCATAACTGTTTCATGAAAAAAAAAAAAAAAAAAAAGTTCTGTCGCTTTCATTAATAATTTTGCTGTTGGAAATTAATGAAAAATAGCTTTATCAGTAGCTCACTAAATTTTCTTTTTCTCTCCTGTATGGAAGAACTACCAAAATATCCTTGTCACATCCATTTGACACAACATCCATTGTAATTTCTTGTGTAATTATTTCACCAAAAATGTGTCCTACCAAACATCCTTCTACATTTATTGCCTCACATATTCCTCCGTCACTCCCACTGAATCTAACACCCATGAAAAATATTCGTTTCTTTACTCCATCACAAGTTCTTAACAATTCTTACATAATTCTCTATTCCATTAAAACTCGTATCTCTGTTCAAGCAAAATATCCTCCTATCACTAAGCGTCTGTACTGTGGCCTCCCTCCCTGCCTGCCTCCCTTCCCCTCAGACTTCAAGGCAATTAAAGTCACCCCAGAACTTCAAAATTCTGGACCACTTCAGGCGTCCCTCGTCCCTCCACCAGCCAGTTACCTTTCTGCCTCGCATGGCGCCAAACTTTATATCAGACCACTGCAATACGCCCAACAGAATTCTCATACTCCATAACTTTCATTGAATCTTACTTTTCGTTTTCACTTAGCAGTTGTCTGTGTAACAAGATGTCCAGTCAGTTGTTATTGTTGTTTTTTTTCACAGGGACTGGCACTGTACAGAGGGCCTTCATTAAGGTCTACTTACAAATATACATAGCTGGATGTCGATCTTGTTTCATTTTCCCTCCCTCTCTCGTGTCATGAGATGTTCCTGCGCTTCTCAAGGCTTGTGTTAAGGTGGTTTTCATTCCTTTCCCCTCCGGCAGTTCCTCATACTGAACACTGAGTCACTCCAGCCATCTTCCCGTTATTCGTCACAGTGTTCAACTTTTTCGAGTTTCTTTTAATTTTCTGTCTCTTGCCATCGGACGTTCCTGCCTTTATCAGGCTCCAGGTAGACAGTTTTAAGTCCTTTCTTCTGCTGTTTGTCATACACTGCGTTTTCGGCCTTGTTTCATTTTCCTGCTCTCTTTTGCCTTCGAGTGTTTGTGCAGTCCTTTGTTGACAACTTTAGAACATTTCTTCACCTCCAGTGAGAGTGTGTGTGCGTGTGTGGCGTGTGTATTGTGTATGTGTGTGAGTATGCGCTAGTCTGTGTGTGTTGTGTGTGCTTATGTCTGTGTGTGCGTGTATTTGTGTTTGTGTGTGTGTGTGTGTGTGTGTGTGTGTGTGTGTGTGTGTGTAGGCAGAATTTAAATATTGCTGGATTAACCTGTCGTGTCGTAAATTTGTAGACTGCGACAACATAATTATTGTACCATTTATTTATATTTATATATTTTTTTTACGTTTTATTAGCCGTATTAAGCTATTTTGGTGTAGCTAAGTCCTTCGTTTTTCCTATCCGACTATTCTGTTTACTCTTGTCAAGCACTAAACCCCATCCTCCCTGCCTCCCACCTGCAATTTCCTATAATTCCGCCGATTGTCCTCCCTCTCACCACAGGCAGCGCGAATCGCGAGTCGACCAACTCAGGGTTCGCACACACGGAGAGATGGCACTGACAGCACTGACTGTAACAGGTGGAAATGCTGGAGGATGTACGTGTCAATGGTGCTTTGAACATGTACACGAACTTATTTAGCACAGTGTTTCAGACATGTTTGAAGCATATGTTTCCAGCACGTGTGTCCGGACCCTAACGCTTAGACCTCTGTTTGGTATAAAAACTACAAAGTTATTTATCGATATTAAGGTTGGGAGTTCAAACATTGTGCGTGGATATTGGTGGTGTAATGAATGGCATGGGAAGTTTAGGGGTTAATACCGAGGATTAGTTGCCTGAAGCTGCCACCAGGGCAGTGTGTAGTAGCCAGGGATTTACATTGTACTCTGTCATCTTTAGATATATTTTCATTACCTTTATTAATATAAGTGTGAGGAATTAGATAATCAGATCTAAAGGTAACAACAGAACAGACAATTTAGTAAGCGTCAGTATTTGGAGGAGAGGCGAGCAGGGTCTGAATAGCTGTGCTATGGTCGTTAAGTGACAGTTCAGTTGGTGCTGTGGGCTGTAGGGATCACTAGTAACATCCATATTGAGAGAGAGAGAGAGAGAGAGAGAGAGAGAGAGAGAGCCTTGCCTATCTGTAGAATATGATCTTTAATCTTATATATAAGTAGGGTGGCGTCTTTTATATATTATGTTTGGTACAAACGGACAATTATATTCAACTATGAAGATTTGTCGTAGGGATTGGGATGAGAGTTTATCTCCGTTGAAAAAACATGTTAAGTGTGTATCTCGTATTGATGGGGTTAGAAACAAAATCCAGTGTGTGTGTGTGTGTGTGTGTGTGTGTGTGTGTGTGTGTGTGTGTGTGTGTGTGTATGTGTGTCGCTAAGTACCGTACATGATTATTTAGTAATATCATGAGGCAGCCAAATTGTGTGCACCCCTCACGTCAGCGTTCGGAGTCGTCCTCACTACATACAAGACACCTCCAGATGAATGTCGATGGGACGCAGTAAGTGTATCGTCCTGAATTTACAGTGCTTGTGTTCTGAGCATCATCTGCTTTGAACACTAATGCTGACCACGCCTAGTATGCGACTCTTATCACTGACCACTAATCCTTTTGACAAACAATGTAGTGTATACAGTATTTTAGATTACTGGAGCGGCGGTATTAGATTGGTGGTTAATGTACCCGGGTATGACTGAGGAGGGTGTAATTTTCAGGCCATGCTCAGGTAGTATTGTAAGCTGCAATGGTGGCTTCTCTCTAGCGTTTATTGTCCCGAAAGAAGTTAAATGGTGGAGCAAAATGTCAGACCACGGTGCAATTTACCATGGAGCACCACGCACTTCATACGCCGGCTGCCAACATTAATATTCATAAGACGAAATTAAGTTTTATGCAACAGTTAACATGTTGAGCAATATACTTGGCTTTCATCACTTCATTTTGTATTCATTCTGCTGAGAAGTTGATCAGTAACAAGAAGTATCATGCAGTTTTGATTATTTTCATTCACAGCAATCCAGCACATTGCCTGTTTCTTCCTTGTTAATGCAGCAATAATTCATGTCTTGTATGAATGTCAAAACTTGATATATTGATGCTGATATTTAGTGATAATAATCATCATCATCGTCATCGTAACGTCGTTGTCGTCCTCTTCGTCGTCGTCGTCTTATACTGTAGTGGTCTTCATCATCGTCATCGTCATCATTGTTTCAGTTGCTTATCATCCCACATGAATTTGTTCATTTCTCTATGATTACACATCATTATTTATTCCTAGTTAATTAAGGACGATATTCTTCAGGAGGGACGAGATTTTTCACATAAAGGGTATTGGGAACAAATGGTGTATCTATTAACCCTCTCAGTACCATGATACCTTTTCATTCTTGCCACCAGCCCAATACTTCATTCAGCTCAGGCCAGACCAATGGTAATGAAGGCGTTGCATTATATTCTTGTTCCTTGAAGACGATTTCATTCTGCTTAACGGAGACCGCTTGTAATGAAAGTTAAATTTGATTCTTATTCCCACCAGACAATTTTTTTCTTTAGTTTATCGGGGACGTTTGTTGTGAACGAGCAAAATTGTATGGTCTCTCCACAGAGTATTTTGTTTATTTTGGAGGCGATCGTTAAATATGAAGATGTAAAATTTTAAAGCAATCACTGTGAACAGTTTCAGTGAATTATTTGTTCCCTCCATCCACAGGACTTTTTATTATCATGTGGAAATTTCCCTGTGCTCTTGCTTCCTCCATACGATGTGTTATTTCATGAGTTAGTTTACGTCTTTAATAAGATGATGTTTTCATGTGTTAATTAATCTTCTTGTTTAATCCAAACAATTGTGTTCAGCCCAGGAAGGGTGTCTGAGAATGACTGGGGTATTAATCTGAAAGAGTCCTAGTAACACGTGCCCTTATTATGTCTCCGCCCACCTATGGTGGAGGAGGCATTAAGTGTTTGGTGTGTCCGTGCGTGCGAGCGTGGGTCCGTGCGTCCGTAACACTTGCTGGCGCAATATCTCCTGAACACATTGACGGATTTCTATCAAACTTTTGTCAGTGATGGAGTATGAGATGATGGTGAATCGAATAGGTCAGCTAGGTGAAGGGGTGAAAGGTGAAGGTCATATGGGGTCAACATAGTTTATCCTTGTGGGCCAGATATCTCGTGAACCCCTTGACGGATTTCGACCAAACTTTTATCAGTGATAGAGTATGAAGGGACGATGAACTGATTAGGTCAACCAGGTCATAGAGGTTGTATGGCGAGGCCGTGCGCATGGCTTGGCCAAGGCATACCCAGCCAAGGTTTGTGTCCAGAGCTGGAGCTCGAGTACTTGGCGTTTCAGTTACGGTATATTTTTGTTTCCTGTAATTGCTATTTTCAATTTACGAAGGATGGAACAAGTTAACATTCGTAATATGTTTCGTTTGAGATTAAATCTGAACGCGACTATTAGTGGTTGTGTGTTTGTTGCAGTGGTGGTATTAGTAATGGTGGTGGTAGTAGTAGTAGTAGTAGTAGTGATGGTGATGGTTTCCTCGGTGTCGTGGTGGTGGTTGTAGTAGTAATAGTAGTAGTAATAGTAGTAGTAACAGTCGTAGTTGTCGATCAATTAATTAGTCATCTTTATTTTGTATTTTACATACATACGATATACGGTCGTATATCACAGATATATAGTCCACAGTCTAAGCAATATACTTAGATTGTGATATAGTTGATGACTGCTGCTGCTGTACTGCCGCCGTTGCTGCCATTTACTACTACTACTACTACTACTACTACTACTACTGCTGCTGCTGCTGCTGCTGCTGCTGCCGCCGCCGCCGCCGCCGCCGCCGCTGCTGCTGCTGCTGCTGCCGTCGCCGCCGCCGCCGCTGCTCATTAGCTACCCCAAAACTACATTTTTTATAAGGCTGCTTTGGCCAAACCAGTAAGGCAGGCTTGCAAAAGTGGAGTTAATTTCATGTTATTAAAGTGTAGTTTGCGGATAGTTGTTGGAGGAGAATTAGTCTGTATTAACTTTTTGACTGAAATGAAACTATACTTCGTGACCAAAAGTCTGCTTCTCTCCATCTTTATTCCAAAATTGTGACAATAGATTAATATAGGAATACGATGCTAGTCACGAAGAAATGCTGTGGAAAAGATGGAGAGAAACAGGACTTTTTCTTTTCTGCTGGAGGCACGTGATATAAGCCTCAAGGACGAAAATCTGAGCTAAGTCAAAGGGGAAAAGAGCATAAAACACATCCGCATCATTCTTGGTCCCTTCAGACTGGTGACGCATTTCAAATTTTGTTTTTGATATATTTAGACGATTTTATGCAGCTGCGGATAAAATTTTCGATTTAGAAGGGTTAGATATAGCCTCCAGTAACCCCCTTAGCACTTAAGATAATTCCGAAGTCCAGTGAAATCGTTTGAAAGTTCGAGAATAAAGTGAAAGATACGTTCTCGGATTATCCCTCAAATGTATTTTCAAGGTGCTGAATACATCCCTCGGAGAAGTAGTAAGGAGCACAAATTGTACTTTTAGCTTAGTAGACGCTGAAATAATTGATTTGAAAAATGTTTTGGTGCTGGTTGTGGTGAGAATACGAGAAAAATCAAACCGCCTCTCTCTCTCTCTGCGTAAATGCAGTGCTTAAATAGCGCCCTTCATCGTTTACATCTTCAAATAACTCGGGCTTTTAAAGGAAGGATGAAGACGTTAAACAATCAAGTAAATAATAGGCAAACTGGCATCAGCGCGTCATTTGAAACTTCTAAAAACAACATCCAGTGACTCGTATGGCTTGTGTAATAGACTAAGCTAATAAGATAAAGTTATGAATACGTCATTTTTATTATCTGCGTATTGACAATGGTGAAATTAATGTTGGTGTATATACAGGATCGGTGTAAATTGGAATCAGGAGAGTAGTGCTACATCGCAAGTTCCTAAATTATCTATGTCACGTGACACTATGATCAGTGCGCTACGCAGAGTTGCCAGGTGCAGGGAAATTTCCCTGTTTTAGAGAAATTATTACCCCAAAAGGGAAAAAGGGAAGAAAGTATCTTTTCCTATGGAATCTAGGGAAATTTCACTAAGAATATAACATTTTACCTTTTGTAAACAAAGAAGACATTTTTGTCCATGGTGTATGGCATATTTACTGCTGACGAAAAATATAAACTGAATAAAGACAATTGTGTAAACTGAATTCTATGCTATATTATCATACGAGCGAAATTTGCTCTTATATAGGAGGGGCTTCCCCTGTTGTACTTTCCTTGCATCTGTCCGTCCAGGACACGTTCGGTTATGCGTTCAGCCAATAGCCCGTTGTTTTCCGTCATCTCTCCGTCCAGGACACGATCAGTTGTGTGTTCAGCCAATAGCTGCTTAACATAGTTCTGACGTCATAAAAATATATGACGTTTTCACATATTCTTAGCCAATAAGATCCACCTGTTCAGAGGACGATTGAAATTTGAATGTCAGTGTTTCAGTGACAACAGACAAGTTAAGGTGTACCGTGTTGGCCTACAATTATGGAGTCCAGCAGTGGTGCCGAGACGCCTCCAGCTAAAGTTAAATGTAAACGGACATACACACAAAAATATAAGAAAGAATGGGAAAGTGATCCAAAATTTCGAGGGTGGTTAAGTAACAGTGTCAAAGGACCAGAATATTTTCACTGTAAGGCATGCAACACAGACGGCAAGGCAGGAAAATCTGAAGTAGAAAAACATGCTGAAGGGAAGAAACATATTCAGAATATTAAGGCAGTGAAGTCAACTGTGAGTGTGCTTGAAATGCCGAGTGTAAGTGGCTGCAGAAAAGAGAAACAAGTAAAAGAAGGTGAACTAAGATTAGTGCCTTTCTTAAATCAACTAAATCTTCCCCATTCTGCCATAACACAATTAGTGCCAGTAGTACAAGCAGCTTGTCCGGATTCAGAGATTGCTAAAGGATTTAAGTGTGGTAGAAAGAAATGTACAGCGATGATAAAGAATGTCCTAGGTGCTGTGGAAGAGGAGGAACTCTGTGAAATATTGAGATGACCGTGGCTGTGTAAAACATCTAGCTTTGGTGGCAAGAGTGGTTTGTGACACGGGTGTTAAAGATCAGTTCTTAACTCTGATTCCTCTCGAAAGTGCTACAGCTACACTCTTGCATGAACACATAAGGAAAGTGTTCAATGATAAAAACATACCTTACAAGGAAAACATGATCGGCTTTGCAGCCGATGGAGCAAATGTGATGATGGGGCAACATAACTCTTTATCAAAACTGCTCAAAGATGATATTCCTGATCTATTTGTCATGAAATGTATATGCCATTCGTTCCACTTATGTGCATCATATGCATGCAACAAATTACCAAGATGTGTAGAGGATGTGGCACGAGATGAGTATAACTATTTTCAGTCTCCTGAACAAACCAGTATATTGAAAGAATTTCAAGAATTTACTAATGTTAAGCCACATAAACTGTTACACCCATCACAAACACGGTGGCTGTCATTACACAGTGTTGTGAAGAGATTGTTAGAGCAGCTGCCAGCACTGAAGTTGTTTTTTTTACCAATGCAGTGTTAGAGGATCATTTGCTTGCAGCTGAATCAATTCTAGAAAAACTACGTAATCCTGCAGTCAAATTGTATCTTGAGTTTTTAGACTATGTCCTGCCTTTCTTTAATGATCTGAACACTGAAATGCAAGCAGAGAAACCAAAACTGCATGTATTGCACAAACGAGTGTCTACAGTGCTTCATACACTAGTTGAAAATTACATGAAAGAAAGTTACCTGCAAACAACCCCAGTATCAGACATACGAGTGAGAGACCCAGCGAACTTTCTTCCTCTAGATGAGATATACCTAGGTGGGAGAGTAGCTGCCACAATACAAACTCTTCATGGCCTAGGTTAACAGGACATTCAGGCATTTCGCTTAAGATGTCTTGACTTTTATATTGAAGGAGCAGCTCAAATTCAGAAGAGATTTAGTTTGTCAGATCCAGTGATGAAAAACCTTGGTGCAATGGATCCTAAAAGTGTATTAAATAAGTCTGTTCCATCTATTGCCCCATTAGTTTCATTCTTTCCAAGATTAAGCTCAAGTGATAATATCAATGAAATGGATAGAGAGTGGCGCCTACTACGAAACACACAACTAAATGTGCAACAGGATATAGATATCTGCGAGTTTTGGTGTCAAGTAGCCAACATGAAGAAAGGTGATGATACGGCTATGTTCCCTTTACTAGGATCGTTCATGAAACACCTGCTATGTCTCCCACACTCTAGTGCAACTGTTGAACGAGTGTTCTCCCAAATCAATTTGATGAAAACTAAGTTAAGAAACCAACTGGAAACGTCTACTTTAATTGGTATGCTTCATTCAAAGCATACATTTACTCAAGCCTCCTGCCACAACTTCATGATAAAACCAGCTCATCTGAATATAATGAATGATAGCATGTATAAGACGGAGGACAAATAACATATAGGTAAGTCTGAGGAGTAATCTTTGTATGTAAATAAACTATTATAGGCTTAATAGGCTTACCTGGTATACATAGGGAAATTTTTCTTCAAAAAGGGAAATTCTGATGGCTAGTCTAGGGAAATTTTGACTGGTCGACCTGGCATCACTGGCGCTACGGGACTCCGTGGGGTAGAGTTGGGTGAGTGCTTGCGGTTATTACATGAAGAAAATGAAGTTCTCATGTGTTTCCTGCTTCGAAAACTGACTTGCAGTGTCTGCACGAATAGTGTTGTATCTGCAAATAAGGGAATGGTTTGACTGAGATGCGAAATAGGAGTTCGAGGGCGGTGAAAATGGCGAGACTGAAGGACGCGTCGAGTGGACGGCGCCATGGCGCAATGTGTGTGTGGCGTCACGCAGTGTCGATATACGTAGACTTAATGTAGGTTACGGATAAGTGTATATTGTAGTTTGTTAATTTTATGTTGCAGGATATTATATTGATTTTGTTTCGTGAGCACGGCTTGCTGACTTTCTGTGCAGCCTAGTACGTTTGTGTTTATCTTCCTCCGTCTTACCTTCCCCCCCCCCCTCCTCTCTGTTTTCCCCGTGTCTCATTCTCCCGTCACTGTCCTTATTCGTTTTTCCTCACCTTATCGCTTATTCCCCAATTTTTCAAAGATTTGTTTGGCTATTTTTGCTTTTTTTTTTTTTCACTAGTCCTTTTTTTATTGCCAGTGTATTGTAACTCCCTCATAGGTAAACAACCTAGAATTTAAAGGGAACCCAGTAACATGTGCGACTGTCTGTGGGATTTGAAAGGAAACCTAAACAATAACACGTGTAATAGAAAATAGAAACATTGACAACTGTGACTGAATACTCTCACTTGGCTCAAAATTACAATCTTTTCATCTTAAATGCTGAGTTGTAGTAGTCCATTGACACTGGAATGTGATGCTAGTCAAAGAATGGCTATGGAAAGAATGTAGTGCCGTAAGTGTCTTTATTATCTCTGAGCTACATGAAATAAGCCGCAAAAGGACGAAAATCTGGTCCAGGCTCGAGTAAAAACAGTTTAGTGTTGGGTGAGTATTTGAAACATTCATGATTAGTTTTTATGACCATCTTCTTGGATTATGTCAGATGTATTGAAGGTGCTACTGCCATAATACTTTGATAGAAATTGTCAGGTAAGTTTGTATTATGCTGTACAGTACACTTTGTAAACAATGTAGTGTGTTCCCACTTTGGAGGCATCATTAACCATGCCTAGTCATATCTTGCTTGAACAAGAATGTGTGTGTGTGTGTGTGTGTGTGAGAGAGAGAGAGAGAGAGAGAGAGTGCGCGCGCGCTCTTTAATTCTTCCTTGGCTGTTTGATGAATTTAAATGAAACATTCCAGGTGAGTTTCGGGTTACTGGGAAGGTCTTCCACTGTATACAATTTTCCAGACAAAAAATTATCAAAAATAGTGAAAAATAAAGTAGATTCTCTCTCTCTCTCTCTCTCTCTCTCTCTCTCTCTCTCTCTCTCTCTCTCTCATAGCCCCACATAATTCTACAAGGTACCCAGAAGTAGGCCTATTGCATTTTCTTTCAAATACTACTGCCATGTTAGAACGGAAAACCTTACCGGATTTCGAAAACGTCTGTCATGAAGATGCAATGTTTAGACACGAAGATCATCACATGTTTCCTTGAATTGGGTGGATGTTTGGAACTGGTGAATCGTTCATTTATAATATATGGTATTATCATTCGTCATATGAATCTGGAAAATTAAAAACCTGAAAGTTGACAGAGGGGACTGAGTGATGGAGATGAGCTGTAAGAGAGAGAGAGAGAGAGACGATAAGAAAATAAAACTGAAAGTGTTTTCTTTTATTCAAGTATTCCTAGAAAGCAGAGCTACCAAGAAATTTTGATGGATGAGGGAGAAAGATTAGCCGAAGAGGACATGGTGAGATAGAGGTAAAAATAAAATTATCCTGCTGAAAGGCGAGATGTAGGAAGGAACACAGAAAGAAAGGAGATGAAGGAAGACACAAGGAGAGAAAGAAGAAGAGACAGGGAGAGAATGAAGAGACAAGGAGAGAGAGGAGGAGAGTTCGAATCGAGGTGAAGGAAAGGTGAAAGGACGACAGTCTGATAAGGGTGGCGTGAACAGCCACAGTGGGGTAAAGAGTGACGAATGTGACTGGCAGCTGTTGCTGACACGGTATTGTCGTCCTGTATTTCGTCGGGTGTACAGACGGAAATAGAAAGTTGACTTGGTAGGATTTTTGTCATTCGCGATAAGGTCCTGCAGCGATATTTTTGCGTAATAGGGCCGGTCGAACATGAATGTCATGCATGCACGACTCGTGCATAAAAAAAAAAAAAATGTTCCCCGTCAGGTTTATGTCTTTCCTTCCATATTTACAAACTGCGATAGCAAAGCTTGTATTGCTTTCAGTGTGTGTGTGTGTGTGTGTGTCGTTGGTTCACACACAACAACATGGTCCCGATATACACTAAAATAAATTTATTGAATAGTTAGAATTTGTGAAACGTTCAGTTATCATATTTGGTATTACCGTGCGTCATATAAAATTGTAAAAAAAAAAAAAAACGAAAATTTAGAGATGGGAAGAATGTGAGTTGGGCTGTTGACGAGAGAGAGAGAGAGAGAGAGAGAGAGAGAGAGAGAGAGAGAGATGCTGTACTGTAGAATAATAAAGATGGTGTAGCATACATAAAGGATAAATGTGAAAGCAGAATCAGAAGACAGGATACGAAATCGAAAAGGGAAAAGTGACAGGTGTTAGTATGGAATAGAGAGTAGGGAGAAAGTTGAAGCTGGAGGGAGGAAGGGGGAGAAAAAGAAAAGGGGGGGAATGGGAGAGAAGGAGGAGATATTAAGTGGAAGAAAAAGAAGATGGGTTAATAAAACATTAGGAAGAGGAAAAACGAAAGTTAAAAATAGATTAATGAGGGAGAAAGGTAGAACAGAAGAGAGGAAGGAACTAGAAAGGGCGGGGAGTAGGGAGACGAGTAAGATCGGAAGAACAGTATTGAGGAAGGGGGAAGAGAAAAAATAAGAGGGAGATTACAGAAGCGTAGAGGGAGAGGAGGGAGAAACGAATAGATGTCGAGAATAAGGAAAGAAAAAATAAGTAAATAAAAGACGAGAGAAAAGATGGCAGATAAGTAGTAAGAGAGAAGGAAACGTAGAAGGAATAAAAATAGAAGGGAAAAACAACTAAGACAGAGATCAAGAAGTACAGAAAAACTACGATGACTAAAGGATGGACGAGAGGAGAGAAGGGTAAGATTAACAGTTTATTTATATCTATCTATCTGACTCTTTATCTGTCTATATGTGTGTGTGTGTGTGTGTGTGTGTGTGTGTGTGAGAGCGAGAGACAGAGAGAGGGGGGGGGGTAAGGAGCGAGAGAGGGAAGGTGTTTGGTCTGTATTTACATAGAGATTACAAGCCTGTGCTGGGTATTCATGTATACACATCTGTGGGCATTGAATAAGAAGCCAGTATGAGATATACAAAAGTTTTGAGCTAGAAAAGCCAAACGTTAAAATGAGGATGGTACTGCCCTGGCGGAGGTATGATTACTGTGCGCTCTTTGAGTGTTCTTATTTAGGCGCATAGATCTGCTAAAATAGCCAGTAATATTTATACGGCTTGGAAGGGTTATAATCTGTTTAGTTGTTCGGAGCCTCGAACGTGTAAAAGTATTATTGGCTGAAATAGTCCATGGTAAATAAGTTCACTACAAAAACTGCTGAAGGTCATTTTTGTTGAACTGAGGCAGTGACACGCGACTGCCTTACGTCCCCTCAAAGGAAACCCTCATCTATATTTGAAACGAGAGTTGACGTTGTTGTTACGTGTATTCCTCAGGTTAGAGTTGAACCATAAACTGGCCTTTGACGTAAATCAGGCAACTGTAGCGTGCCTATGTGGCTGGACGGGGTTAACTGCCGTGCAGTCAGGGACATAGGCTCTGATAGATCAACGTGTTTACATCGCACTGGCATGGTCGCTACTTTCATCCCGAACGCATCGCAACAGTAAATCATTTACGGGCTACAAGGATATCAAGCCTTTCTCACCTTAGGATGTTTAGCCAGCTGAGGGCAGTGAGATGCGGAGGTGACTGAATATGTGGCAAACTGTTGTCAACTATTGTGCAGTATTGAATATTAGACGAAATATTGGCCACGATTTTACAGTACTTCAGTGGATCAGGGATGCAGGTTGACACTGGTGTCTGCCCATGAACACAGCAACATGCTTTCATATCTCGGAGTCTTCTTGGGGTATATGGAAAGCATTGCGTAAGGTGTCTCTGTGCAGTAGGATACATGAGGTGTGACACTGTGAGGTGTGGCATTGCGAGGTTTGGTAATGTGAGGTATAGAAATGTGATGTGACTGATGTGGTAATGTGTGGTGCAGTTGTTTTGTGTAGTATGAATGTGAGGTACATTAGTGTGTGAGTATGAATGGTATGATTCTGAGGTGTGGTAATATATAGTGTGGTTGTGTGATGAGACTGTGAGGTGTATTAGTGTGTGTGGTATGGTGTGTGCGGAAATGTATGATGTGGTAGTGTGTGACGATGTGATGTTGTAGTGTGTAGGGTGGAAATCTGTGGTGTGTAATGTGAGTGTGTGTTATTTGGAAGTGTGTACCGGTACTTTGGTAGTGTTTGATGGTGTGATGTTGTGGTGTGTGGTGTGGTACTGTGTGGAGTGTATGTGCTTGGGCACTGGATGATTGTGGTAGTGGGTGATGCTGTATTGTGTGGTGTAGAAGTGTGTGGTGTGGTAGTGTGTGGTGTGGTGGTGTGTGTTGGTCTCCCCATGGCTGAATAAAATCGTTTCGAGATAGCAAGAATGAATATAAATACAGACACGACCGAAGACGTTAATAGGCTCGAGACTCACCTTCAGTTGTTTGTATACAATTGTCTGGTGTCAGCTGGAATGAAACTAGAGTTGCCTCGACTGTGAGAGCGTTAATAGTGACGTTATAAACACTCAGTCTTTCAGATTCTGTGTAGTAATTTGAAAGGACTGTAAGCCACTTCACTCCGTTATTGTATTTCTCCATTTTATTCTTGCTACCTACAGACGATTATAGTCGTGTTAGGAACGACCGTGCAGTCTACTACAACTGGACTTGGGATTTATTAGATGACTACAATCGACGTTTTGTTGTCCCCTCCTTTAGTGCATTTATTTTACAGATTTCTTCTGATCCCTTCATCGTTGCTAATTAATTTATGTTTCGATACTTTTCATCATCTGATTTTTTGTTTTTAATATGGTCTTCTGTCACTCTTCTGGGTTTGTCCATGTGACCTCAGCTAAATCTTATGTAATTTTTATACATTTCCACCCCTTCAGGCGAATAAGTGAAAGTAGAGTTTCAAAGAACACATTGAGAAACGAGACGACAGATGGCCGGACAAAAAGAAAAAATCAGCAGGCGGAAAAAACGAAACAAGGAAATGAGAGGAAAAGAAAGGATAAAGAAAAATGAGGGAAATAGAGGACAGAAGAAGAAGAGAAGACAGAAGGAATAAAAGGGTAAAAGGATAGAGACAACAGGAGGAAAAAAAAGAGGTGAGAAGGAGGAAGGAAAGGATGTAAAGAAGAAAAAGGAACAAATGGAAGACTTAACACAGGAGATTGAGAAGACAGGACATGAAGATATATTGACGACCAAACAAAAGAGGACATTACGATGTAACATGAGGGAAGAGATGACTGGAGCATAGAAGTACAGCGGGAACAGCACAGGAGAGAGAGAGAGAGGGAGAGAGAGAGTCTGTGGATTTGAGTGACAGTAAAGTCAAACGTGCCAGAAAAACGCCCACCAATTATTGCACTGAGAACTTTACGCCACACTGGGAAAAAAAAAAAAAAACGCGTCACCTGGCATGCTCCTGGTGGATTATCAGGCCAAAAAATGGCTGTAAAATAATTCAACTGAGAGAGAGAGAGAGAGAGAGCGAGGAGAGAGTGAGAGAGAGATAGAGAGAGAGAGAGAGACAGAGAGAGAATTTTTCTCCCATTACTGCAGCATAAACTTTCACTCTTGTTTATGTAAAACGGCCAAATTCTTCGCTTTATTGTTAAGTTAAAGAGGCAATGACATTTATGTTGGGCAGTTTTGAAACAAATTTTATAGCTTCCAAGTATAGTATCTCTCTCTCTCTCTCTCTCTCTCTCTCTCTCTCTCTCTCACCTCCCCCCTTTCTCCTCCTCCTCCTCCTTCATTCTTCATTTTACCAGACCACCGGCAACCCATGCAGGTCCCCATGCCACCACTGTCTCCCTCCAGTAACAGCAGCTGCAACATCAGTAACTTCACCTCTCTACCATTCTTCCTTTTTACCTTAATACTTCCACTTCCCTTTCCTCCATCCATTTATTCATCTCTCCTCCTTAACACACATCACCACCTCCACCTCAGCTCATTCTCTCCACTTTCGTATCCTCCCCTCCCCTTCCCTTCCCCCCTTTATCTCTCGTCCTCCCCCTTCACCCTCATCCTGTCTTCACCTTCACCCCTCTTCACTTCTCGTATTCCTTTCACCCCTCTTCTCCTTCTTGACTTCACCTCATCACCTCTTCCCCTCCGTCTCCTCTATTCTTACCCTTCCCTAACCCCATCCTTTCCCCCTCCCCTCCTCCTTCCTTCTGCCGTTTCTTTCGTTCATCCCTTCGTCTTTCCTTTCCTCCCTTTCCATCATTTTCGCCAACCCTCCTTCTCTCCTTCATCCTCCAGTCTTTTTATTCGTTTTTCCTTCCTCCCTTGTCATTTACTTCCTCACTTTCCATCATTTCTACTCTTCCCTTCCTCTCCATCTCTTCCCCCTTTCCCTGGTCGTTCTTTCTCTCCTTCCTTCCTTTCATTCATCCTTCCATCTTTCTTCTTCTCCCTTTCCTTCAGTCCTCCTTCCCGTCCTTCCTTCATGCTCCTCACGGGCCTGCCAATGAAAATTCAGCATCAAATTTTGGGAGGACCTAAATTAATCCCGACCATTTAGCGCGTCCGCAAAATTGAAAATGCGCCGGACATCCCTCTCAGAATTATCCGGGGCACCTCACTGCTCCTCCACGCCATGAGGTTATCGCCCTAATAGGTTTTATGAGTTTTTTGACTGGTTTTCTCGGTTTGTTTTATTAGATTTTTGTGTTTTGTTCTTGGGTCGGGTTCGATGTTTTCTTACCGTATGTCTTGAGGGATCAGTGAGAGACGGTAAAGCGTGACTTGAAGAGCATCTAAACAGGAAGAAAGGGAATGACAAACTACACGGAGAGTAAAATGGGCAAGCGTTCAGAAGAGACAATAGGAACACAGCCAGATGAAAGAAAGATGTTGATGGAGAATGGAGGGGAGGAAGCGGAGGAGAAGAAAGAGGCGAGGAGAAGGAGTGATAAATGATGTACAGGAACAATAGGGAGAAACAGAATAACAAACAGTGAGGAAGGAAGAAAAGAGCTGACGATAGAAGAGAGGGAAGAAAGCACAATAGATCCGAAAGGAAAGCTAGGTCTGGTTAGGTTAGTTAAGGTCGAGGGGAGAAGGAGGCGAAAGGAGACACAAAACAGTTACACTGAAGAGATTACAAGGCGAATGTGACAAAAAAATGGAAGAGAGGAAGGGGGGGGGGAGTGGATAATTTAGTATGGAAAGGAAGAGGAGAACAGCTGAAAAAGAAGACGGAGAGGAGAAAAATGAGGAAGGGGAGGAGGAAGACATGAAAGGCGAGGAAGACTAGGAGAAGCAGAGAAAGAAATATGACGAGTTTGAGAAGAAACAGGAGGAGTGAGAAGTCAGCACAGTATAAGGAAGGGAAGAGGTAAAGGGAGGGGAGCGAGCGCTTAGGTGTACTGATCAGTTATGAATGTGGCTTCTGTGAAACAGTTTATACGGCATCTGTTGAGAGAGAGAGAGAGAGAGAGAGAGAGAGAGAGAGATTAGGGACACAAAAATAAATCATATAATAATGCACAACCAATCTAATTATGCTGCATCTGTTGTGCCTATGCTGCACTACCAATAAATATCAGCACCGACGAGGCAAGGGTCGGGTTTAATCTAACTTTACGTAAAACTCGATGTCAAGGGATTTTGCCCCTTGTGTATCACAGCCATGTCAGGGAGAGGGATTTTTATCATTCTCGCCTTGGGACATGGAGGACGAATGAACCATGAGAGAGAGAGAGGGGGGGGGAAGGTTCTTGAATGTATGATGAGAGCTTGACTGAGTTTATTGGTAAGGGTTTAACAAAGTAAAAGAAACAGACAAAAGGAGGACATTGGTGTGTTACTGATATAGATGGAGGCTGGTTGTGGAAGTCATTGTTCGTGGTAGCATGTTTTTTATGAACGTTTGCCTTTGTCCTGTACAAATATACTGATATTTGACGGGTAAGGGTGAATTTTGGTGTGTGTGTGTGTGTGTGTGTGTGTGTGTGTGTGTGTGTGTGTGTGTGTGTGTGCGTGTGTGCGTGTGTGTGTGTGTGTGCGCGCGCGCGCAGGTGCAATCTTTCATGTCCCGTATGAAAGTTTTGCCTTTTTGCTCTCTCTCTCTCTCTCTCTCTCTCTCTCTCTCTCTCTCTCTCTCTCTCTCTCTCTGTATATGACATTAAGCATTAATAGCACAGACATTTTGGTATTTCTATGATGTTGTGATGGGTTGATTTTTTTCACTTTGATTTTTTTTTATTGTGATCGCTAAACGATACTATTCAGCTTAGGGCGGACGTCCAGTAGTGAAGGGTTAATGTAGACTATATCTGCTTTTAATTGTTTCTCCTACAGACGATATATATCATGTTAGAGCAGAAGTCTGGTAATGAAGGAGTTAATGGAAGGAATATCTAATTGCTCTTCGAAAAATATCTCTTGTGGTGAATATAATCGACTGAAGATACAAGACAGTGAAGCAAAGAAATACCATCGTATTGAAAGGGTTGATAAACGCGAAAGTTATTATGAAAGATTGGGTACAGTATTCTAGAAAATAGAGGCAAATAATACAAGACGTGTAAAAAAAGTGAAACACAAAAAAAGAGTTATAACATTCCTAGCAAACCTCAGGATTAACGAGCAAGAAACTCTGTAATTTGATCTAGTTTGAGAGAGAGAGAGAGAGAGAGAGAGAGAGAGAGAGAGAGAGAGAGAGAGAGAGATTCATCATTCATCATCAACATCATCATCATCATATTGGTAATTTTCAGTCCTGTGTGTATTAGGAGGCAGTCAACCTAGAGAATGTCGTCGTGTGTTTAAAATAGGTGGGGCGCTATAACTACGTACTTGTGTTTAAGTTTATTTATTTATTACCACCCGCGTTGCGAAGCGAGCGGAATGGGAATGTTTTCAGTCGTGAGGTTGGCTGGCTGGCTTTGTTTGAGTGTGTTTTACATCCTGAACTTGCGCCAAATTAGACATGGATGTGCAAAATTATGTGCCGAGGAAAAACTTTCCGTCTTTGCGGGTGGCGAGATCCCATCGTGAGATGGCTTCTAGTTTATTTATTTATTTAATTATTTCGTGAAACACCTCAGTCCTACTTTACCATATATTAGAAGAGCACAATGCCAATATTGTTTGGAATTTAAGGTATTGACAGGATATAAGTGGAGTTCCCAGCATACCGCCATAAAATTAATACAACATTGAGGCCTAACTGTTTCCTACACCACACCCACCTCTTAACCCTGTACTCTACCACACTACCCACTCCCCACCACCACCTCAGTGCACTCTCCCCACCCCTACACACTACACACTCCCCACCACCACACCCCACCCACTCCCCACCACCGCCACAATTCACCCTCCCCACCACCGCCACAATGCACCCTCCCCCACCACACTACCCACACCCAACCACCAAAATGCCAACTCCCCACCACCACACTACCCACTTCCCACCACCACACAACCCAGTCTTCACCACCAGAATCCCCAGTCCTCACCACCACACTGCTCACTCCCCCTCACCACATTGCATACTCCTCACAACAGCCACAACCATCACCGTACCCTCTCCCCACCACAACACTACCCACTCCTCTCCACCACCACCACCATACACCCTCTCCACCCCTATACACACGAGCATGTGACATGCAGAGGTGAATGATATGTAGGAGGACTACTGGGCCGTGGGAGCAGGCTGTGCACTGTGAAGTCTATGCCCACACACACACACACACACACACACACACACACACACACACACACACACACACACACACACACACACACACACACACAGTGTAACGACGTGTGCAACCAACAATATAATCCTTAAGGTAGTATATGTTATGGTTTATGCCTGTGTTACTGTTGTACGCTTATCTGCATGTCATCCAGTCCTTCATTGTCCCATCAGAAGCTTAGGGCCCTGGTGCTAGGCTAAATAGTCCTACCATATAAGGCGAATGACCAGTCGGTATTCCATGGGTCGCATGTCAGCAGTTAGCCCTAACCAACACACGACTGTAACCCTTATGAACCGCAACCGGTAAAAACGACTTAACCCACTAGAACAGTTGGTTGTATAGTTACCACATGTCGCAGTAATTTTTTTTTTTTTTTTTTTTTATAAGAACTAATATGGCATGTCACTCAATGTAGTCACGTGAAGTAGCACTGCATCTAGTGGGTGGATGGTGTCCGCCCCCATATACCATATTGTTATGTTACTATTTGATATAATTCCTATGTAATCAGATAACGCAGTCTAGTATAATATGGTTTTCTTTGTTTCAGGTAAGTAGCTATGCAGTACCTACGGTATGAGTCTACCTATGTAAGTACTAACTTTATCCAGTCTAGTTTATTGTCTCATTCAAAGGTTGGTTGGTCATTCCACTTACTTCTTCACATCATTTTTGATATTTGGATTACATACACTAGTCCATTTATATACAAACTCTGCCTGCTTTTACCCTAAGTTGATCCTTTATATATTTTTATTAGAGCCATTTATAATTTTTGTCTTTGGTAAAATTACACATATCGAAGGATATGCGGAATTTGGTTCCTCAGATTTGCCATCATTTTCTTGAATGCTAGTGACTTTGCCAATGAAGGCTGTGTACTGTATACACCTTTCATTTCTAAAAGTCTTGTGTGGAGATAGCAAGAATATATTTAAAGTATGAACAAGGAAACTTGTACACAGAGCAACCCCTTGAAACCGGTGAGGTCTTTTGTAGGTTATTCTTGGTACCTCCAGACCATTTTATTTAGTATATCTTTTAAGGATTAGCGTTATAGGCGACTCGATAAGGTGTATGTACAACGTAGGAGAGCATAAAAGGTGGTGTGGTCGGAGAGTAGTGGACGGGATGAGCCTAGACGGTCTTGGACTGTTGGGCAGAGCAAATTTAGTTATCTCTACATTTTTGGACTTAGAAGAGTGACCAAGATGGGCGTGGTGATATTTTAAAGGTAAACTTTCCCCCTGAACCTGAAGAAAAATAGAAACAGTAGCGAAAATGTAAGAAAACTTCCCTCCCTCATTCCTGAAGTCATAAGGCGTTTGTAGAAAGATGTGTCTTGAAACTGAAAATGGAGAATAAATGCATTAGCTGATTTGCAAGATTAAAACAGAAAGAAAAGGGGCTGATCACACTGTAGGTTTAACCCGCCCCATCCTGACCACTTTTCCACCACTGACTCCCCCCAGTCCCGACCATTTTTGGATTTTTTTTTTTTTTTGGCTCATACCTCCGCTTTTGGTGACAAACATCGAAAAATCATAGAGAAATCGCTCACCTGAGGTTTAAAATACTCGATACAGGTAGCAGTACCTCCTCACCTTGCTGTGTTTTCTATCAGGCTGGCTCCAAAGAAAACGAGTTCTATGGGAGGGTAACCATTCCACACCACTCATAAACGGTATTTATTTATTTATTTAGTACGAATTTATATGTAGTATGAGAGAATATTGTTTTTCACACAGTAATATAGGCAATATAAGCATTGTTTCACTCATGAAACACATCAACATACCTGACCTTTTTTTGGCGACATTATCTGATCATCATTTCTGACTGTTTCTTCCTCTAATGCTATGTAAAGTTTGTCCTCCACATTGTCATCAATTGGGGAATCACTCTGGCCCTGAATTTTGTACCGTGGCATGACATGGCTTGATTGGCCAGGTTACTGGTAACAGGTGAATTGCTGAGACAATGGCATGCAGGGGGGGGGAGGTCATGCTGGGTAAGGCATTGTCCCTGCCTGGCATCTTGTAGAGGAAGGTGTCCCATGTATACGTACCAAAAATCACTCATGAAAATTGAAAATTGTGCGAATTAGGGACCTTGCAATTGATTCGCGTTTATGTACGTTAACGGGATTGACAGTGACAAAACGTGTGGACGTTAATTCACGTCGACGGGACGCCGCTGGTTAAACTATTTCCTTTGTTGTTGATTGTTATTGTGGCACTGTAGGTCTCTGCGCCCGTGTATGTGTGTGTGTTAAAGGGGTCGTCAACTGTCAGAATTAAATCCACGCTTATATAGCCCATACTGGCATTGTCCTGGTTGTGCCACCTTGCGTGTGTCGTGGGAACACGCCCTCCCTGATTATGTGGATTAATGGTCCCTCCCACAATATTTTTCCTGTCGCTACCACAGTCCTTGGCCTCGCGGCTTTATGTCCACAATTTATTTTCTTATTTTCTTCATAATGTTTCGTATTGTTTCATAATTATGTTGTATTAGCTTTTTGTGTAGCTAGTTGTGATTTTTATTCGTCTCATACTTTTATAACAACCATACCGTCTAGAGTTTTTATATCTTATCGTTATGTCCACAGTATAGTTTATTTATTAATTGTATGCACTTAATTTATCTGTTATCCCCCCCTTTTTTTTTATTTACCTGCGCTCCAAGACACAAGGTCTGTAAAAGCAACTCTAGCATATCTTGTGCTGGTCTTGTTGGAGAAACCTTTGAAAAAAATATATATATACTGCCTTCATTCAGACCATTAATTTCATATCATCCATTTTCACAGGTAAACTCTCATGGCCCCTCCTCACCCTCACCAAAAATTCAGCCCATCCGACCCATTCTTCGTTTCCCACACGCTTATGCCTCTACACTGTCCTCCTACCTGACACTTTCATTCATAGGGAATATTTGTAGCCAATAATAAACCTTCACTACACTAAAACTTGTATTCCTGGAACACCAATTTTCACAGGGTATACTTCCCTACTCCCACCCCACCGACCACCAAACTTTCATCACATCCCACCCATTCCTTTGCCCACCAAGCTCATTTCCTTACCCCTACCCTCACGCCTCCTTTGACTGTTTAACCTGAGGCGTCCTGTCGACGTATGGATACGTTGCAACATTTTGCATTTGCCAGTCCCAACAACTTACTGGTACGTTGCACAATTGCAAGGTTCATAATTTGCACAATTTTCAATTTTCGCGCGTGATTTTTCGTACGTATACACGGGACACCTTCTTCTATTCCTCTACAAGATGCCAAACAGGGACAATGCCTTACACCATATAACCTCCCCCCCCCCTGCATGCCATTGTCTCAGCAATTCACCTGTTACCAGTGACCTGGCCAATAAAGACATTCAGGGCCAGAGTGATTCCCCAGTCGATGACAATGTGGAGGACAAAGTTTACATAGCATTAGAGGAAGAAACAGTCAGAAATGATGATCAGGTAATGTGGCAAAAAAAGGTCAGGTATGGTGATGAGTTAGTGAGTGAAACAATGCTTATAATGCCTATATTATTGTTTGAAAACCAATATACTCTCGTACTACATATAAATTCGTACCAAGTAAATAAATAAATACCGTTTATGAGTGGTGTGAAATAGTTACCCTCCCATAGAACTCGTTTTCTTTGGTGCCAGCCTGTTACAAAACCCAGTAAGGTAAGGCAGTACTGCTACATGGATCGTGTTTTTTAAACCTCAGGTGAACGAATTCTCTATGAATTTTCGATGTTTCTCACCAAAAGCGGAGGTTTTAGCCAAAAAAAAAAAAAATCGAAAATACCTCGGGATTGGGAGTTGTCGGAGGTGCGAAATAGCTCGGGACGTGACGGGTTAATGGTGCAGCGCAGGCCACGCAGTGGACTAAGCATTTGTTGTTGGTAGTCCGGTGGTTATATACCCACTTACGAGTATTTAGTTTTCATTTTCTCTCTGTCTTCACTGTCATGCTTTTCCTATTTTCTTATTGATTTCATCTGTGTTCTAAGTACCAACACTTACTACCGTTTTTCAGTTTGTCCCTTTAGTGAGGGCAGAGTGCGCCACTTGACTCAGGGGTCCGTCAAACTCTAAGTTATCAGGTAAAATGTATACCTTGGGTAACATCTCGGGGAGGTCACTGTGGTAACCTAGGTGATGCAGTGATCTTTTATCTCAGGGTATATCCGCCATAGGCTCAGGGGCCTGAATGAAAGAGATGAGCACCCCGGCTAAGGGCCTCGACGTTTTTCCTCACTATTACACCTGTAATGTATAGCTGTAAGCAGGACTACCCTCTTTTATTTAATGGCTTTCCTCGCTTGTTCTAATTTATTTGCCAGTTATACTATCGTTTTTTATATTCCTCTTTTCTCTAGATATTCTACACAGTTCTGGTGAGTAATAGAACCCCGACATTTTTTTTTTCCTATCTACATGCTCTAGATATCACCTTTTCTTCCGTTTTCTTATCTGTGTTGCTGCGGATGTTTTTTTTATGCTATGTAAGTCTTCACTTAACCTTTCTCTCGCTCCTTTATTTCTATATTGTACTTTATTATTTCATAGATATTTCCATCCTTTTTACGTTTTAACCGTTTTTCTCTTTTACTCGTATCTTTACATAGCTTATTGTTGCATACACATCTTTCTTTCCTTTTTGATTGTCCTGTTTCACTATCATTATTTTTTTTTTTTTCTTTTTGATAGCACGGTTTGTTTTCCCTCTCGCTTTAGCCGTGTTTATTTTTATATCCATCCACCTATCCATCCATCATATCAATCCTACATTGCCCCATCAGGAGCGTAGGAGCCCGGGGCTAGGCAGTTGCTCTCGACATTTAAGATGAGAGTGACCAGCCTCACTCATCCCTGAATGGCATTACAGGAGCAATCAACCCCAACCATCCCTTGGATATAAACCTTCACCTGCTCAATCCTACTGGAGCGCAATAATTACCCACTAAACCACCAGGTGCTAAAATTTGGCTATATGGTCACCACCCAGCATTGTAAATGGTTTCCTGGTGTACAGGAAACTATTTGGCATGTCACTCAGTGTACAGTCACCCACAGGTAGAAGGAAAAGGAAAGAATGAAGGAAAGAATGACAGAAGAGGGAGTCTAAAGTCACCCGTAGGCAGAAGGACAAGGAAAGAATGAAGGAAAGAACGACAGAAGAGGATGGAAGGAAAGTATATATATATATATATATATATATATATATATATATATATATATATATATACTGTATATATATATATATATATATATATATATATATATATATATATATATATATATATATATATATATATATATATATATATATTGTTACGGAACAGAGAAAGATAATGTACACTTAAAGTGAGAATACTAAAAATCACTACTGTCCCGTAAAGTTCCAGGTTCAAAACAAAAGAGTTAGGTAAAATTACAAGTTAAAGTTTAATGCTTAAACTAACAACAAAACATTCAGAACTCATAAGGATAATGTAATGGCAAATAAACAGGTTAAATATATGGTTAACTGCAATAGCCTCTATTAACACGAAATTAGCAAGAGTAAATTTATCTAAGTCAGCCCTGATAAAATGAGATACCAGATAATACTCAGTGAATGCCAGATAAATAATTACAGATACAAACTATTATAAAAAATGACTGACATAAAGAACCCTACATGAATTACAAAAACTTCACTAGGCCTACAAATTAAACTTATGCTATACAGTACAAGAAAAAATGCAATAACAGTAATACTCAAATTACACACAGCTGCTAGATGTTTGGAGATTTCTTGAGCACTCACAATAATAATATCTGTACAGGGGAGGACAGAGATGTGAACAAAATGAGGAGCAGATCTAAGTGGCAATGAAGCAGAGACTGAGCTCATTATATAGGGGCCAGCAGAGCTTGATAAAACTTGTAAGAAGGACGCGCAAATGAAGCCATGGGGACAGAGAGCTGAAAATCCCGCAAAGTATAACAGAGAGAACGACTTACTCTACTATAACGGTAGAAGGGGGGGACTGAGGCAGAACACGCTCGTGATCAAACATGCAGCAACTGTGCGTTAAAATTACACAAAGGATGATGAAATCATAGGCTATGTAACACCTCCCCACAAAGAAAAAAGAAATTTACAAAGGAAATTTCTTATTACTCTAAAACAATCTGTATATGGCATTACAGACCATGCAAAGGTCTTTCCTAATGTTACAAAAAATGAGATCTCCCTAGCACGTTCAGTCATAGGTACTTGCCAGTATCCCTTTAACAAATCAAACTTACTTATGTACCTAGCCTTTCCGATCTTGTCTATGCAATCTTCCACGCGAGGGAGAGGGTAAGTGTCTGTTTTGGTTATCTGATTAACACGTCTGTAGTCAATGCAAAGCCTCTGTGACCCACCTGGCTTAGGGACTAGAGTGACAGGAGAACTCCACTCGCTCTGACAGGGCTCAATCATCTTGTGGTCCAACAGGTAGCCAAGCTCCTCCTGGATGAGAGGAACTTTCACTGGGTTCACACGGTAAGGAGGCAATTTAATTGGCTTTGCGTCTCCAACATCGACATCATGCATCAACACAGTGGTTTTTCCTGGAGTGGCACGGAACACTTGCGGGTACTCCTGCAGTAATGCCGAAAACTCCTGCCTTTCCTTGGGAGGTAGATGAGAAAGCTTAGTCTGGAGATCATTCATGATATCAGGATTCTTCCCCAAACTATCACTCAGGCTCATACTGCATGGGAGAGCTTCACTTGCAGACTCGGGTGGAACAGCTACAGTGCAGACTGGATTATTTTCGTCCCGCCTGTGATATAACTTTAGCATGTTGATGTGACAAAGTTGCTTGCTCTTTCTACGATCTGGCGTGGCGATGACATAGTTGACATCACTGAGTTTCTTCTCCACGAAATAAGGACCACTAAACTTGGCTTGAAGAGGTTGCCCATGAACCGGTAGCAGAATCAAAACCTGATCTCCTGGCTGAAAGTGGCGTAACCTGGACTTCTTATCATACCAAGTCTTCATCTTCTCCTGAGCAGCTCCTAAATTCTCTCTCGCCAGCTGTAAAGCAGTGGACAGCCGTTCTTTGAAATTCATCACATACTCCAGCAGGTTGACGTCATCTTCCTCCGACAGCCAGCATTCCTTGAGTAGCTTAAGGGGTCCTCTTACTTCATGGCCAAACAGTAGTTCAAAAGGTGAGAAGCCCAGTGATTCATTTGGAGATTCTCTTGCAGCAAACACAACGAATGGAAGACCTTTATCCCAGTCTTTCTGATGTTCCAAACAGTATTTCTTGAGCATCGATTTGAGTGTTTGATGATATCTCTCCAACGCTCCTTGGGTCTGGGGATGGTAAGCTGAAGACGTGATCTGGGAGATGCCCAACTCTTTCAGAGACTGCTTGAAAACATTTGACATGAAATTACTTCCTCGGTCTGACTGTACCTCCTTGGGCAGACCAAACTTTGTGAAGAACCCTAGCATTTCCTTAACCACGTTCTTTGCTGAGATATTTCTAAGTGGAATGGCTTCAGGATAACGAGTAGCCATATCAATCATGGTCAACACATAAGAAAATCCTGAAGAAGTCTTAGGAAGAGGGCCCACAATATCCACCAACACACGGGTGAAAGGCGCCTCAAAAGGAGGAATGGGAACTAGAGGTGCAACCTTTTCGGTCTGATTACACTTCCCCACAACTTGACAGGTGTGACAAGACTTACAATACCAGGAAACATCCCTGAAGATACCTGGCCAGTAGAAGTGTTTCAAAATGCGTGCCACAGTCTTCCTCACTCCAAGGTGTCCTGCCAAACTGGAATCATGAGCCACTCTAATGATATCCTGCCTACAAACACGAGGGATGACAACTTGATGTACAACCTCCCATTCACAGTCGGCTGATGCTGTTGGGGGTCTCCACTTCCTCATAAGTACTCCTGACTTTACATAATAACAAGTAGAAGCACCAGCTGACTCTTCCTCACTGCAAGCAGAGTTAGCTAGACCTTTCAACTCAGGGTCAGCAACCTGCAACTCAACCAACTCTTGACGAGACAAATTATCAACACTACGGGGTACTGCCTCATCTGGTGAGTGGTCCAAATTAGCAAGAAAAGTGTCAGCTAGGATAACATCATCATCATCATTATCCTCTAAATCACCAGTAACTTTAGACTTAGCCCTAGTGACAGCACATGCAGGGAACACATCAGGGACATCACAATCCTGGGACGCAGCCACTGGCTCGCTAGACAACTGAGGAGCTGGACACACTTGACTTCCACCAATATCATTTCCAAGTAAGAAAGTTACACCTGACATTGGGAGTGTCTCAACCAACCCAACCATAACGGAACCATTAACAAAACCAGACTCTAAATTCACTCTGCACAGAGGGACAGAGAAGTAATTATTCCCTACACCTTGTAAGATTACAGTTTCATCAGAGGAATTAACATTAGAGCCTAGAACACTGGTCAGCATAAGGGATTGGCAAGCACCTGTATCACGATATATTTTAACTGATTTCCTGTCATTACTGTCCAGAGGACTGACAAAACCATCAGACAGGAAATTAGCACATGAACTCTTGAGAGTGTCACCCACGTTACTGCTCAAAAGAGGAGCTCCATCATGAGAATTTAAGTTACCCCTCAAAGCAGGTTCAGTTAACTCAGTTAAAGAATTCTGGGAACTCTCAAGAGTGGACACTAGACCAATTGACTGAATATTTAAAGACTCCTTTTTGTTCACATCACGCTGTCTCCTGAAACATCTCTCCGTAGTATGACCAAGCTTACTACAATAAGTACATTTACTTTTCTGAAATCTAGAGGTGAAGCTGGTATTTACTTCCTGAGAAACATCAACTTTATTCTCTTTCCTGTTACCTGTACTCTGAGTAGAGGCAACGTACTTACTCTCAGCTTTCCCTTTTTCTCTAGAATATCTCTTGTGAGTGAGAACATACTCATCAGCTAAAACTGCAGCATCAGACAAATTATCTATTCTTTTCTCATCAAGATATAGGCTTACATCTTTACTAATACACCTTTTGAAATCCTCCAGCAAAATCATCTGCTTAAATTTACCAAAATCAGAATCCACATTCTTAGAATTTAACCACTGCTCTAACAGATCTTCTTTGATTTTTGCATACTCAACATGGGATTGCTTATCTTGCTTGTAAGTTGTCCTAAATTTTACTCTATAAGCTTCAGGAACAAGCTCATAGGCCTTAAGAATCAAGCTCTTAACTACATCATAATTATCAGACTGATCCTGAGGCAAAGACGCATAAGTTACTTGAGCTTTACCGGTGAGAACAGTTTGAAGGAGTACTGGCCAATACTCCTTAGGCCAATTAAAACCTGTAGCTACCCTCTCAAACAACTGAAAATACTTTGTTAAATCAGATTCATTAAAAGGAGGGACAAGTTTAACATTTTTAGCCACATCAAAATCATCAGAGCTAGATGATCCAGTTCCACCTTGTTTCATGCGATACTCATGGTCTGCCTGAATCCTAGCAATTTCAACTTGTGCCTCAGCCTCCTTAGCTTTTGCCTGAAATTCAGCTTCCTTCACACGAGACTCCGCCTCCTTAGCCTTAGCCTCCTGCTGGGCTAGCTGTAACTTAGCTAATTCAATCTGCGTTTGCTCATTTGGAGGAGTTACATTAAACAAGCTTTCATTAATCATGTCAACAATCTGATCTTTAGAATGATGAGAGCGAACAACAATTCCCAATTGTTGAGCAACAAGCTTAAGTTCATTCTTTGTTCTGTTTTCTATATCACACACTGTTTGCACATTTGACAAAAAATCTTTGGCTTCATCAAGTGTAGAAATAGTAGCCATCATGAATATATCACAGTCACAAAATATCAAGCAATATCCTTATGATAATATCCTGAATATCCTGATATGAGGTCGCCAAATTTATGTTACGGAACAGAGAAAGATAATGTACACTTAAAGTGAGAATACTAAAAATCACTACTGTCCCGTAAAGTTCCAGGTTCAAAACAAAAGAGTTAGGTAAAATTACAAGTTAAAGTTTAATGCTTAAACTAACAACAAAACATTCAGAACTCATAAGGATAATGTAATGGCAAATAAACAGGTTAAATATATGATTAACTGCAATAGCCTCTATTAACACGAAATTAGCAAGAGTAAATTTATCTAAGTCAGCCCTGATAAAATGAGATACCAGATAATACTCAGTGAATGCCAGATAAATAATTACAGATACAAACTATTATAAAAAATGACTGACATAAAGAACCCTACATGAATTACAAAAACTTCACTAGGCCTACAAATTAAACTTATGCTATACAGTACAAGAAAAAATGCAATAACAGTAATACTCAAATTACACACAGCTGCTAGATGTTTGGAGATTTCTTGAGCACTCACAATAATAATATCTGTACAGGGGAGGACAGAGATGTGAACAAAATGAGGAGCAGATCTAAGTGGCAATGAAGCAGAGACTGAGCTCATTATATAGGGGCCAGCAGAGCTTGATAAAACTTGTAAGAAGGACGCGCAAATGAAGCCATGGGGACAGAGAGCTGAAAATCCCGCAAAGTATAACAGAGAGAACGACTTACTCTACTATAACGGTAGAAGGGGGGGACTGAGGCAGAACACGCTCGTGATCAAACATGCAGCAACTGTGCGTTAAAATTACACAAAGGATGATGAAATCATAGGCTATGTAACAATATATATATATATATATATATATATATATATATATATATATATATATATATATATATATATATATTCCTGCTGTTTTCGCCTTGCCTCCTTATAAGAGTACAGTATATTTAGTCACAATATAAGACAACCATGGTTTTGAATTTATCCCTCATTTTCATCCTTTACGTAGCTGGCGACACATTTTTTGTTTGTTTTCGACAGAATGACAGTGTCTGTATATATTTGGTGATTCTTTTCTCTGTCAGTTCATCATTCTTATCCCTTTTTCATTAGTTCGATTTGATATCAGTTCGTCATTCTCATCCCTTTTCCTATCAGTTCGACTTGATAATAATAAAAAAAAAAAAAAACATATAGACAGATTACATAGATAGATAGATAGTAAGACATATATTGGTTGATGGATGGATGGATGCATGGCTTGATAGGTAGATAAAGGGATAGACATAAATAATTGGGTAGGTTGGTAGGTAGATAGGTAAAGAGAGAGAGAGAGAGAGAGAGACTGGAATAGGATATAAAGTACAGTACTCACACTAGTTGATGATTCAACAATGAGGAGTAAGTAGCTTTTGTCAGGGGTCTGCTCTTTGTGATTGGGATATAAGCTGCATACTAATGAAAACCCATTGTTTTATATCATTGGAATTTCCGCGACATTTATTTTTTTTACTGATATTTTTATTATTATTACAACAATAAGTCTGGGCCTCGTGCTGTAGGACTGCTACTCCCGTATTCTGTACGAGTCGTGAATGATAACGAAAAGGGACAGAGAAGAGACGGAGAACTGAACGAGGGATTGGACCACTCCCACCTCTTCTTGTATCTGTGTGTAGTTGGGGGTGAAAGTTTGCCTAATATTTCACCTCCTGTACATCTCACTTTCCTCTGCCAGCTTTGTTCCTAAGCTCAGAAAGCCTTTACATGTACCTTTGCTCATAGATTATTCTTTTTGAATAGATGATCAAGGAGGAAAGTGAAGGACATGGCATATATTATGTAAAGTACATGTAGTGGAATAATGGGCAACCTTTTTGTCCTTGGCTGTACACTCGACACCATAAGTCCCGTCGCCTGTCTTGCATCTCTCTCAACACTTAATTTGTGGGGCAGTTCATGTGATTATTTATATTACCTCGAGTGAAAACAGGTTTCTGTGTATTGTGCCCCTCTTACCTCTTAGCGACGAATTCTCTTGTTACGAGAAAGACTTCACCAACGTTACCAAGCTTTACCCTGCAGTTTTTCCTATTCCTTATAAATTTTTTCGTGCTTTACGGAATGAGAGGGCAAAAGGAGGAGTGTGTATTGTTGTGAGTAACAGATGGAAGGAGAATATAAGAGAATATGGATCAGTTGGCTCAAGGATTGTATGAGTAAGACTGAAAGTTGGACTACAAATGTGGGCAATTGTGTGCGTGTATGCCCCAACGCAAGATCGTGCAAGCAGAGTGAGAGGAGAGTTCTGGACAAATGTGGAAGTGTGCGTACAAAAGTTTGAAAGGAATGAGAGAGTGTTTTTGATTGGTGATATGAAAGGTAAAGTAGGGAATGTGAATGTGGATGGAGTAGTTGGTGAGTGGGGTGTGCCTGCTGAGATGGATGAGAATGGCAGAGCTTTAGTGGACATTTATGCCGGGAGGGGGTTGATGATAGCCAATACCCTCTTCAGGCACAAAATGATCCACAGGTATACATGGCGAGTGATGAGAAGGGTGGGTGGTGAACTGAATGAAAGGAAGGCAATGATTGATTATGTGTGTGTGGATGAAAGGATGCAAAGGTGTGTAGTGGATGCAAGAGCATATAGAGGTTGGGGGAGTGGACTTTCTGACCACCATTTAGTGGTGATCAGAATCAAGGTCAAAGTAAAATGGAGAAATAGAAGAAGGGAAGGACGGGAGAAAGGAGTAGATGCAAGGAGAGTGGATTTGTTACAAGATGATCAGAAAAAGGCAGAATAGAAGAGAGAAGTGGAGGAACGATTGGGTAAATGTGAACTGAAGCAGATGGGGGACGTGGAAGGTGTGTGCAAGATATTCACAGAAGAAAATATGTGTGCAGCGTGTGAGGTGGTGTGTGGGGTGAAGAGAAGACGAAAGGGGCTGCAAGGAACAGGATAGTGGAATGAAGAGGTGAGACAGGCTGTGACAGAAAAGAAGAAAGCATATAATGATTGGATGAGAAATAGTGACGTGGAAGAAGTTGAGAGACGGAAGAGAGAGTTATATGTTCAAAGGAAGAGGTGAAAAGATTAGTGAGAGAGAGTAAGAAGAGAGTGGATGAGGAATTTGGAAGGAATTTGAGTGTAAAGTGGAGGGACTGTAAGAAAATGTTCTGGAAAGAGGTAAAGAGAGTTAGACAGGGTGGATATGAAGTTAGTAGAGGAGTGAAAGATAAAAATGGTAGATTACTTGTGGAGAAGGGAGAAAAGTGAGCAGATGGAAAGAACACTTTAAGATATTGCTGAACATAGAGAGTGAAAGTAATGCGAGTATAAGTGGCTGTGGAATGGCTGGGAGAAGGAGGGAGTTGAGAAGACATGAAGAAATCAGTAGGATGGAAGTTGTGGAAGCAATGAAGAAAGTCACAATGGGGAAAGCCCCAGGAATTGATGGAGTGTGTAGTGAAATGCTGAAGCATGGGGGAGAGATAGTAGTAGAATGGATGTGGAAGATGTGCAGATTGGCCTGGGAGGAAGGTAGACTCCCGGAGGATTGGAAGTCAGGTATAATTATTCCCTTGTACAAAGGGAAAGGGGAAAAAGAAGTGTGTGGTAATCATAGGGGCATTTGTCTTCTTAGTGTAATAGGAAAAGTATATGGCAGGATACTTATTGACAGAGTTAGGGATATAACAGAAGAATTTGTTGGAGAAGAACAGGGAGGTTTTAGTAAGGGAAGAGGTTGTGTAGATCAGATATTCATTCATAGATCTTTAGTGGAAAAATTTGTAGCGAAGGAAAAAATTGTATGCAGACTTCATGGATTTGGAGAAAGCATATGACAGAGTGGATAGACAAGGACTATGGAAGGTAATAAGAATATATGGAGTAGATGGGAAGTTGTTGAATGCTGTGAAGAGTATGTATGAGGGTGCTAAGGCTGCTGTGCGTGTGGATAGGGAACTGTGAATTGTTCTATTTGAAGGTTGGGTTGAAACAGGGATGTGTCATGTCTCCATGGTTGTTCATCTGTATATGGATGGGGTTATAAAAGAGATACAAGGTAGGGCAGTGGATGTTGGAGTGGCCCTAAAGAGAGAGGGCAGTGTTTGGAAACTTCCTGTACTGTTGTTTGCAGATGATACTGTGTTGTTAAGTGAAGAAAAGGGGAGCTGCAAGGCTTTGGTGGATGAGTTTGAGAGAGTGTGTAAGAAACGTAATCAAAAGGTGAATGTAGGGAAGAGTAAAGTTATGGTTTTCGAGATAAGTGAAGTCAGTAATTGTACAGTGAGTCTAGATGAGGAGGAAATGGAAAATATGAGTACGTTTAAGTACTTGGGTAGTGTGATGAGTAAAGATGGAATTTTGGAGGGTGAAGTGCTTGAAAAGGTACAGCAAGGAAGATAGGTTGCTGGTTCCTTGAAGGCAGGGATAAAAAACGGGGAAGTGAGCATGGAAGTGAAAAAGTTACTACATGACAGTATTGTGATACCAACTCTAACGTATGGAAGTGAAGCTTGGACCTTGTTAGAGGGACACTAGTCAAGAGTGAGAGCTGTGGAAATGAGTTATTTGAGAGGAGCATATGCAGTCACATGGAGAGACAGATTGACCAATGAGGATGTAAAGGAGCGTCGTGGTGTGGATGTGGATGTGATAGGAAGCGTTCGGAGAAACACATTGAGGTGTTTTGGCCATGTGGAGAGGATGGAAAGTGAGAGACTGACGACGAGAGTGTATATGAATGAGGTGCATGGGGGTAGGGGAGGGGGAGGCCAAGGATGAGATGGAGGGATGGGGTGGAGAGGTATATGAGAGAGGAGGGTGTGAGTTGGGAGCAGGGCAGTGAAATGGTGGGGGACAGGACGACGTGGAGGCGATTTGTTTGTGGCCACCCTATATGAGATTAAGGCGTCTGGTAATAGATAGATAGATAGATAGCTTTACAGTATTTGTGTGTGTGTGTGTGTGTGTGTGTGTGTGTGTGTGTGTGTGTGTGTGTGTGTGTGTGTGTGCGCCACTAATTGCATGCTTTTTTTTTTCTAATAACAAGACACAGGAAGGAAAAGCAAATGAATAAAAAATAATATTTCATACACCAGATTTCTGGCGTCCTCCATTCATAAAATATCTGTAACAGTTGGACTAGAACAGCTGTAGGTGTAAGTTTGGGGGGAAACAACTACGGGGAAACGAGTTCCAGAGAGATGCAGTTCGGGGAATAAAAGAATTCTGATAGGTAGAAGTTCTGCAATATGGCTGTGTGACATTCCAGTCATGAGCGCTACCAGATGCCTGTGTAGCACGAGGGAAGGCATGAAGAGGTGGCACAATGGACGTAACTTCGTCTGAGCATTTGCCATAAAAGTATCAGTAAAAGAATGCAAAGGAGGCAACATTCCTTCTTGCCTGTAGGGGAGGTAGTTGATCAGTAGTTTCATGACGTAGCCAGATTGTCTGCGCCCCTCACATTCGCATTCTAAGTCGTCCCCTCTACATACAGAGGAGTGTCGAAGGGGTGCAATATATGTACCATCCTGTATTTCCAGCGCCTGTGTTCTGAGCATCATTTACTTTGAAGACTAAATCGGAACACGCCTAATGTCTGAGGCTTTTCTTTGTCCATTAATCACTTACACAACCAGTGTAGGGCAGATTCTTGGAGCGGAATTAATCTACCCGGCTGTGATTGAGGAGCGAGTATATATATTATCAGTCCTGACACCGGTGATATATTAACTGCAACTGTGGTTTCTTTCTCCTGCGTTTCCTTTGTCCCCAAAGAAATTAAAGACTTGCACAAGGTGGAGCCACCACTCAGTATACCATGGAGCACCAGCTCTTGATGTGTCCACTGCTGACATCGACATTCATGAGCGATGAAATTATATTTTGTTAAGTAATAAGCTTTCATCAGTTCGTTTTGTATTTTTTCTGTTGAAATAAGTATCAGATGCAAGAAGTATTTTGCAGACCAGTAGCACAGCGCCAGAGTGCCTCCATATCAATGTAGTCGGAATTAATTTCATGTGTGGATGTATGATCATCACCACCACCATCATCGTCGTCATCATTTTCGTCACCACCACCACCACCATCGTCGTCGTCGTCGTCAACACCACCACCACTACCGCCGCTGTCGTCATTAGTTTTCAGTTGCCCTTCCCACATGACGTTATCGCCTTCATTATGATTAAACATTACAGTGGAACCTCGGTCCTCAAACGTCTCACATGTCGAACAAATCGGACCTCGACCAAAAAATTCAAGAAATTTTTGCTCCAGAGGTCGACCAAAATATCGGACCTCGACCAACCTGAACGTAGCCAAACGAAGGGAAGCTGGCCGACCGACAGTCACGCGTCCACCTTTGTTGTTTGTCAACGTGGTCGTCCTGCTTTGCTTCACATTTTTCTTGATTCAGTGCAGTATTAGCCCCTAATAATGGCTCCAAAGAAAGCAAGTTCATCCAGTACGGCTACTGGCAGTGAAAAGAGGAAAGTAGTGTGGAAAATAATTGAAGTGGAAAAATTATTGCTTATCTTCATCAATGAGAAACAGTTAGCAGGAGACAGTGTTAGTGAGTATATAATTTGTGAAAAGGCAAGAGAAATATACAGTCACCTCGTAAAGGAAAGCACTGGTACCAGTGCTGAAACTTAAATAGGTAAGCATCTGGGGTCTTGGAACGGATTAAAATGATTTACATTATTTCTTATGGGGAAAATTAGTTCGGTCCTCGACCAATTCGGTCCTGGAACAGCCTTCCAGAACGGATTGTGTTCGAGGACCGAGGTTCTACTGTACTGTTATTTTTTAATTATATAAAAAGGATGTTGGTCAGCTTAGATGAGATCTGCCATAAAAGAGGTTATAAACCACCGCTGCTATATCCATTAACTGTTTCAGTACAGTGACAGCTTTTATAATTTATTCTCATCACCACCAGATTATTTTACTCAGTGTAAGGAAGACCGCTGGTAGTTAAGGAATTGCATTAGTCTTGCTTCCTTGAGGCGGTTTCATTCCTCTTAGGGGAAGCATCATGTAGTGGAAGTTTAGTTGTATTCATACTTCACCCAGACGATTTCATTCAGTATTTCTCCCCTTAACGATTTTGTTTATTTTCGAGGAGACTCAAAATGAAGGTGTCATCAAAGCGAACTCTGCTGACAGTTTCCACGCGTTAGTTTTTGCTTCTTACAGACGGCTTTTCCCGCCTGAGTTAATTTATGTTCTTGTTTCCACCTCGCGATCTTGTATCCATAAATTCATTTATCGTTTTCATTCTTTTAGGGTATTTTTTATCCATTAGTTAATCATCTTGCTTCTTACATAAAATCATATTCAGCTCAGGAAAGATATTTGAGATTGAAGGCGTTTTTAAATCTGAAAGCAAGCTCTGGTAACATCTTCCGTAAGTTAATATTTTTCCATCCTCCAGATGATATTATTCAGCATGGGAACGATTGAAGAAGTTTTCATTCATTATTGCTCCCTCGAGACGAGTTTTGTAAATTGAGATCAAATCTGAAAGCAACCTCTTGTAAGATTCCATGAGTTACGTTGTTATGGCATCTTCCAGACAGTTTTATTCAGCTCAGGAAGAGGCTATAGGCAAGAAAGGGGACGGGGACAGGCCGAGCCACACTCCGGCTCAAATGACGGGGAAAACAATCAGGGTTGGGACAAGATATGACGTTTTGGGTGTAACTTCCAGGCCAATCACGTATACCACAGTCCCACCTCCTTTACTCTTCTCTTTTGTTTTCTTGTTTTTCTTTTCTAATTACATTTTTTTTCACCTCCCCCCCCTCTCTCTCTCTCTCTCTCTCTCTCTCTCTCTCTCTCTCACCATCATTATTTATTTTATTGATAAACGCTCACGTTAATGTATTGCTGGATGAAGCCCAGTAGCAGAGGAGTGAACTCCCAACCGCATGGGCATGAGGTCTATCCCGGCTCGGAGAGCGAACGGAAGATTTTTTTTTTTTTTTTGCCTACTCATATTCGGGTAGGTGGGAATAAAGGTCGAGATTATGATGATGATATTATATGAGGCCCCTAATAACAGTGTACCGAGCGCCACTGCAAGCGAAACCGAATTAAGTATACCACTATGTAGCCCAAACCATCTTTGATCTGGAAAGCAACCACGAGGTACAGAAAGCAACTGGCATTAGGGTCCAACTTTCCCTTCTGTAACATGGTCTCACTGGCCGCTTCACCTCAGTGCATCGACAAGGCTTCACGCTGGTCACAGAATGTACCAAGTGCCTCCCTGCAACGTGTTGTCTGGTGATACCAGATAATAGCATTTCTTTATGCTCACAGCCATGCATTTTTTTTATAGCATTATTAATTATTGTACCATTATTCTAACATAATGGAATATTTTAGCATAAAATTGCATGATTTTAAGGGTAAGTTAGCCATAATGTACAGAAAACGGGAAAGGCAGAGAGCTCAGCAAGATATTGGCAACTGTGATGTGGAAATCTGTCGCGACGTGATGCAGTTTTTTGTTTACCAGCCGGCCCAGAACACTGCCTGGATTAACAGGCTTATCAGAGCTGTTATAGTGTTTTTTCTTATTGTCTCGAGAACATGAGGGATTCTAGTAGTGAGCAAAAAGCTGCTGGTCATCTCATAACAGAAAAAGAGCGAGGAGGCCAGAGATATGGGTTAAATGAAAGATTTCTTCTTTTTTTTATATATATATATTTTTTAATTTCTGAAGATAGTATTACATAAATCTATTTTGCTTCTGTAAACATTTCCCATTGATATCTTTGGTTGGTTTGATTGTTAAAAATGCATACTGAGAGTACGTTTTATCTCTTAGTAACCACACTGGAGAAGAACGCACCTTGCAGAATGTACCTTGCAGAATGCTACTAATTTCTCTTCTACCAAGATTAGCATGACATGAAAGTACGAACTTGTAGCTAAAATTTAAAAAAAAGCACTAAAAAATATTCACTAGTTCCAAAGTTATGGCATTTTGAAAGTTACGCAACTTTAACTGCGTTTTTCTCCGTTTTCAACATGTGGCGTTCGGTACACTATGTTATTAGGGACCTTATATGCAACCTGAGTCGATATTAATAAGACTTAAATGACAAGCAACAAAATACGAAAGTTGTAACATGAAAAAATAAATCGGTAAGGAAGAGGTACTTGAATTTCTTTCTCTCTGGAATTCCTGCCCTACAATATTCGTAATAAAAGTTAATATGCTAGATGGAAATTGGTATAGAGGTTTTCTTTACAGAGTATTGATTTGTTGGCACGTGGGTAAAGTGATGGACACGTGGCCGCACGGGCACACATACGTGCACACGCAAATGTAAGAATACACACACACACACACACACACACACACACACACACACACACACACACACACACACACAGCATATACCTCATGTCCACCAGAATCCATGTGCCCTTCGCCTGTGTCCATCCAGCCAGCGTACAGTATCTCACTGGCAGGTGGGGTCACAGGTAATGGTCAAAGCGATGGCGTTGTGAGGCATTAGGCGTGGTGGGATGTGAGGCGTGTGTGTGTGCAGGGCCATTGTGAGGCGTGTGTGTGTGTGTGTGTGTGTGTGTGTGTGTGTGTGTGTGTGCAGGGCCATTGTGAGGCGTGTGTGTGCAGGGCCATTGTGAGGCGTGTGTGTGTGTGTGTGTATGTGTGTGTGTGCAGGGCCATTGTGAGGCGTGTGTGTGTGTGTGTGCAGGGCCATTGTGAGGCGTGTGTGTGTGTGTGTGCAGGGCCATTGTGAGGCGTATGTGTGTGTGTGCAGGGCCATTGTGAGGCGTGTGTGTGTGTGTGTGTGCAGGGCCATTGTGAGACGTGTGTGTGTGTGTGTGTGCAGGGCCATTGTGAGGCGTGTGTGTGCAGGGCCATTATGAGGCGTGTGTGTGTGTGTGTGTGTGTGTGTGTGTGTGTGTGTGTGTGTGTGTGTGTGTGTGTGTGTGCAGGGCCATTGTGAGGCGTGTGTGTATGTGTGTGTGTGTGTGTGTGTGTGTGTGTGTGTGCAGGGCCATTGTGAGGCGTGTGTGTGTGTGTGCAGGGCCATTGTGAGGCGTGTGTGTGTGTGTGTGCAAGGCCATTGTGAGGCGTGTGTGTGTGTGTGTGTGTGTGCAGAGCCATTGTGAGACGTGTGAGTGCAGGGCCATTGTGAGGCGTGTATGTGCAGGGCCATTGTGAGGCGTGTGTGTGCAGGGTCATTGTGAGGCGTGTGTGTGCAGGGCCATGGCAGCCGCAGCGTGGACAGGCACATTCCCAGTGTCACCTACAGCTCAGCTTCCCTCTTCATCCAATTCCCAGGTGTCATTTACTGCATCCTCCAATTCCCAGCTCATATATTCCTTCCTCCACTAAATATGCTTTATGTAAAGCCAGGTCACTAATTCTCACCTCCTCCAGTTCCCATCTCATTTAGTTCCGCTTCCATTGGATTTTCAGTTCACCTGTTGGGAGTTCCTTTAATTACCTCCCGGCCCATTAACTAAACTGGGCCAGAGTACTCGGGCCTGTAATTGTCCTTTTCCCAGGCCTAATGGTTCCTTGCAGTTGTGTTTTGTATTGGCATTTGGAAGATTTCAAGTAACTGTACTTTTACATCGTTTCATTGTACTTACAGGTCAAGTATATTCCTGCTACACTCGATTATTTTTAGTAATTCCAGGTTAAGTCTCTAAGATTATTGGGAAATAAAGTTCATATCAGTTTTTTTTTTTCTCCGAAATCGTATAACGTTGTTTCCATGTTACAAGTTTGAGAAAGAATTCCATAGAAAGTTGACATCATATCATGTACAAGATTGTATACATGTTCGTTCCCGGGGAACCTTATCTTCAGTGGAAAGTAAACAGAAAGTTGTGGCGAGCATATGGTAATATTTTGCTGTCTGGTAATAATTTTCATGTTTATATTCTTATTGAAATTTTAATATAAATCATGAGAGAGAGAGAGAGAGAGAGAGAGAGAGAGAGAGAGAGAGAGAGAGAGAAATCATGAGAGAGAGAGAAAGAGAGAGAGAGAGAGAGAGAGAGAGAGAGAGAGAGAGAGAGAGAACGTAGATAAACAACGAAAGAAGAGCACAGAGAGGGATTCGAAAGCTTGAAATAAAACGTAAGAGAAAGCGTGGGTGCAGTTGGGAGAGGGAAGAGGAGGCGGGAAGTGGAGGAGGCGGTAAAGAAAGAAGCGAGTGACAAGTGGCGGTGAGTAATCAAGGAAGAGGAGGAGAGGAAGTCGCTTTGCTCCCTCCTCCTTCCTGCTCTTCTCTTCCTGGAGCTGAGATTCCGGGAGGGATTTTTTTTTTTTTTTTTTTTAGTTTATACCCATATTACGCACCCATGTCATATATAAACACACACACACACACACACACACACACACACACACACACACACACACACACACACACACACACACACTTGGACATAATTACTTTACCCATACGAAACACAGGTACACAAATAATGCCCACCCACCTACCCCCACCCACACCTTACCCAGCTGTAGTGGCCAGGTAAGCTGTGAATAATTACCAGGTGAGAACATAATCCTTCTATAGAGTTTAACCCCTGCAGCCCCTTGACAGTGTTTTAGATTATTCTTGCCAACCCCTGCAGCCCCTTGACAATGTTTTAGATTATTCTTGCCAACCCCTGCAGCCCCTTGACAGTGTTTTAGATTATTCTTGCCAACCCCTGCAGCCCCTTGACAGTGTTTTAGATTATTCTTGCCAACCCCTGCAGCCCCTTGACAGTGTTTTAGATTATTCTTGCCAACCCCTGCAGCCCCTTGACAATGTTTTAGATTATTCTTGCCAACCCCTGCAGCCCCTTGACAGTGTTTTAGATTATTCTTGCCAACCCCTGCAGCCCCTTGACAGTGTTTTAGATTATTCTTGCCAACCCCTGCAGTCCCTTGACAGTGTTTTAGATTATTCTTGTCAGCCGCAGAGAATTATATTGACACTTATTTTGTCTTTCTCATATTGAAGGGGTTATGAAGGCTTTATCTAACCCCTCCAGTTCCAATAAGTCTCTGCTAAGCTGAATAATATCCCTTGTTGGTTGTACAGTGAACCGAGAGGCATTGGAGTGAAGTGGTTGGCCCTGCAGCCCCATGACGTCATTTGCTGTAAACTTTGTTTTTCCTTCTTGTTATAAACATATTGTTTATTCCTTTACTTTACTGACAGTTTTCTCCCTTAATGAAATGCAACCTATTGTAACCTACTGTATAATTAAAATAATTCTCTCTCTCTCTCTCTCTCTCTCTCTCTCTCTCTCTCTCTCTCTCTCTCTCTCTCTCTCTCTCTCTCCTTCTCATCTTTCCTTCATATTTCTTTTTCCCCCCTCTCTTCCCGTTTATTCTTTCTTCCCCGCCCTGCTGACATCAGTTTTCTCTTTCTTTCCATCCCTTTACCCTTCCCTTTCACCTTGCCCAGTCCCTTCCTTCATACCCATTGATATCTCTCTCTTTTCCTTCCCTGGTCACCGTTCCCTGCTCCCTCCCACCTCCTGTTTTCTGTCTTTTCCATTTTTCTTCCTTTCTTTCTCTCCATCCCTCTGTTCCTTTCCCAGTTCCTCCCCACCTCCCACTCCTCCTCCTCCTCCCTCATCCTCACACCCCACTTTTGTCTGTTTTCTGCCCATCCTGCCCCTTTCTCTGTGCTTCCTTCCCGCCACCTTCGTTTTCTTCTTCACCCCCTGCTCCTTGCCTTTCCTCTCAGCTTCATCCCATCCACTGTCTTTTACTCTTCAGCTTCTTCCCCTCCCCTTCCTCCTTTTCATTCCTCACCTCCCCCATCCTCTTTTCTCCTTCCTCCTCTCCCTTTCCCCGTTTCCCTTTGTTTTTCTTTCTTCTTCCATCCTTCCACTCTTTTCCACCTCTATCCATATCCTTCACTTTAGTTTCTTCTTTTCTCTCTCCCTCTTTACTGTCTTACTGTATCCTTCCTTTCCGCCTTCTTTTGTCTTTATCTTCCCATCAACACAGCTTTGATCTTTTCCTCCTTACTCTTTCTGCGTCGTCCCCCCCCCTCTGTCTCTGTCTCTGTCTCTCTCTCTCTCTCTCTCTCTCTCTCTCTCTTTCACTCCACCTCCCTCCTTACCACTATCACGGTCCCTTCCCCCTTCCCCATTCTTCCTCTCTCTCCCTCTCTCCTTTACCTCCCCGTCCCTTCTATCCCGCAACGTCCTTTCCCTTTCATCCTTTCTCCCCTTAACCCTTTCTCAATCCGCCATATATCATGTGAATGTGACAAGCGGTAAATCCCCGCCGCGATGATAGCGTCACGAAAGATTACTGGAAATTATATATCGCCCCGGAGTGTCAGACCTGATTGCTTTATCCGTCATCTCGCTTAAGGCTTTTTTTTCCCTCTCGTCTGCTGTTCACCCTTTCATCACCGGAGATCTTTCCAACGATTTTTTAAGTGACAAATCCGTCTCATATTTTCGTCAGTTTTGAAATCTCTCTATTTGGGGACCATTTTCTCCGTTTTTCCACGTTTAACCTCATCACTACGGGAGAACTTTCTTTCGATCTTACTCGGACTCCGGAATTACAGTACTTTGAACACCCTTCTTTCCTCGCATCCACACCTTCCTCCTTCATTACGAAATCTTTTTTGTGCTTTGTATTTAGACTTTCTAGTTGTTCCACGCCTTCGTACTAAGTTCATCCACACACCTTTCTTAGTAGGAGAACTCTCTCAGGACACATTTCTATTTTATCCCTCCCATCCACACCTAAGCATTTCTGTACGAGAAATCTTTCTTACGGTTAAATTCAGATTTCGGAAAGACATCCTGTCGTGACAGTTCAGATTACTTTTTCCTTCGCTACACTTTTCTGGTGTTTACTCCTTCAGGACACCCATCCCTCTTTCACGTCTGACAACTTCAATACGAGGTCTTCCCTGCGATGTATTCAGGCTTCTCGTAGTGGCACATGTATTTGCTTTATCCGTCATTTGGCATCTGTCATAGTACAGACGTTTTCTGAGGACATTTTTCTCGCTCGCCTTTACGTTTAACCCTTTCATTACGGGAGGTCCTTTCTTTGATTTTATTCTCTCTCGTGTCACATCTCTCACATAATTTTCTTCGCACCTGAATGTAATTTCGTTTTTTCCCACTTTTTTCATCACGGATATTCTTCGTTTGCCTTCCTTCAGTTTTCCTTGAACTTTCATATTATTTTTCGTTAATTTTTCTTCCAGTTCTCCATATTTCCTTCAGCTTTCATTCTTAATACTTTGTTAAATCTCAGACTCCCGTGACTCACGCACAGCTGAGAGAAAATCGTCTGGCGTAAGTTGGAATAAAGTACAAGAGTTGTTTGGACCATGAGAATCTTAAACTTTCTTCTGTTTATCGTATTCCCGTCACCCTTTTGAAAATTCTTTGTTAAACATTTTTCCAACTCTCAGCTTCAATTGCAGGTCTTCACAAAACTCTCATATTCAAGTCTTTTCCTCGTTTCCATTGTACCCTCCATGAAAGTCACTGGCCGAAAGTTAGAGCTTCACATAAAGACTAAGTATCCCCCTCGCAGTTCTTTTGTGTTCAGTGAGAGAGAGAGAGAGAGAGAGAGAGAGAGAGTGAGAGAGAGTGAGTGAGTGAGTGAGTGATATAGGTTTTCCTGCTCCATGATTAGACTTTTGCCCATATTCTAGCTGTTCCTCTTTTTTCTTCACCAATTGTCGGAGAACTTTTTAGGATATTACCCAAAAATTTACTTGAGTACCGTAACATGAAACTACTCCATGACTTCAAAGTAAAAAAAAAAAAAAAAGAATAGTCACGTTTGTGTACACACATGTCAGTAGTACGGCGGCAAAGCAACATATATCATGATACATATACATGGTTATACATCTTGTTCACCAAAACTTACAAACATGTGAAAAATCATTAATATACCGCATGTATTACCTCTCATACCGCATGCATTCCCCCCCAGATTTTTAGATTTACCCAATTTGGGGTAATTTACCCCTGTTCCCCAAAACCCTGTTCCACACTGTCTATCTCCCTATCCCATACTAGGCAGACAAGCAAACCTTTTCACATACTTGCTTCAGTATAAGGCAAAATTTTTTGTCTTACGTTTAGGTAAACTCAAGCAGACAAAGACGTATTATTTCATATCGCTTTTGCGCCAGAATGGTGATTAGATCATTTCGCCCAGGTACACCGCGTATCAGAAATTTTATCCAGGCTAACGTCATAAGATTCTGCTTATCTGAGAGAAACCCTGTCTGACAAAAAGTTCAGTTCATACACTTGTGGTTGTAGTATTCCTCCATGTCACTGTCCCTCGTGTTGGTTGTTTTATGCACACTAAGTGATGCTGTACGTCTGTGATAATTGTAGTATTCCTCCATGTCACTGTCCCTCGTGTTGGTTGTTTTGTGCACACTAAGTGATGCTGTACGTCTGTGATAATTGTAGTATTCCTCCATGTCACTGTCCCTCGTGTTGGTTGTTTTGTGCACACTAAGTGATGCTGTACGTCTGTGATAATTGTAGTATTCCTCCATGTCACTGTTCCTCGTGTTGGTTGTTTTGTGCACACTAAGTGATGCTGTACGTCTGTGATAATTGTAGTATTCCTCCATGTCACTGTCCCTCGTGTTGGTTGTTTTATGCACACTAAGTGATGCTGTACGTCTGTGATAAGCCGAACAGAGAAAAACGTAAATTCATGCAAAGTTGATATGGTAAATGATGTTTTACGTCAGAGGTAAGCCTGGCAGAGAAAAAAGGCTGAAATTCATACAAACTTTATACAGTTTACCTTCCCTACGACCAAACTTTCTCGCTCGTATTCGCACGTTCTCTCCTCGACCTACTGTCACCAGACAAGAGCCCCGTATCGGAATTGGCCCCTGGTTGCCGCCAAGAGGGCCGGGAGGAACAGCCCCAGTGTTTAGCCGGTGCCCATAACACCGCAAAGAATGGCTGGCAGAGGGATAATCTGGGTGGTTGTGTGTGTGTGTGTGTGTGTGTGTGTGTGTGTTCAAGAGAAGGAGGGGCAGACGACACCATTTACTGAGCAGCAATCGGTATTCATAAATCCGGCAGTAAGATAACTAATTATTTTCTTATTCTTGCTAACTTTTTCCCGTTCACCTTAGGAGACACTGCTCGATCCTGGGAGTTAGACATTCATCAACCTTATTACTACTGAGGTGCTCTCTTAAGCAGAATGAGCTTGTCTGGATGTAACAAGAATATAAAGAGGTGTTTCTTGTTGTTGCTTAACTCTGTCTGTCTGGCCGATCAGACTCGTCGACAACAGGTAAGCTACTGTTTCTGTGTGGCCGTCCTACAGGTATAGTACAGTATATACACCGTGTGGAAATCGGGCACCCCTTGTCGTAGATAGTGCCTCACCAGAGAGCATCGAGATGGTCATTTTTACTGTATTCTTACACCAGACTGTTGTATCTCGCTGGAGGAAGCCTTCTGTACTGACTGGGAAAGAGGGACTCTCCATTAACTGTGTAAATGGATGGCATATTTCACTGGCTAATTCTTGGTATTTCCAGACGAATTTCTTCAGCTTAGGATGGGCATCTCATACTGAAAAGGGTAACGAAGGCTACTATAATTCCCCTTCCGTAGAAGCTTCTCTTGTGCGGAGTCAGATTGTCTGAAATAATCAAGCTTGAAATAAGAAAGACGTCATCTTAGCTTAGGGTTTTTACTCCCCCGATTACGTTTCATCGATGTTCTTATAAGAAGACACATGAATAATTTTGAGAATAATGGAGACGAGATATAATTGTTACATTTGTCTTTCCTCCGACCACTGCCTAGGTGTTTCTGGTGCTTTGAAATACTGTATAAACATGGACACTGGACCAAAAGTTCACCATATATCATGATCATTTTTCATCATCATCGTTGTTATAATCTTTGTCGTTGGCATTATTGTCGTCGTTATTATCAGCGCCATCATCATAGTCGTTATCAGCGCCATCATCGTCGTCTTTCTTATCAGCGCCATCATCGTCGTCTTTCTTATCAGCGCCATCATCATAGTCGTTATCAGCGCCATCATCGTCGTCATTGTTATCGTGACCATGATCACCATCGTGCTGACTGCGCAGGTTCCATAGGTATCATTTGTTTTAGTAGGACCAAGTTAAGAACAAGAAGGACTACATCCTTAAAACTGAAAGAAATAGCACATGGAATACTCATGCCTTCGATATTCTACACTACAGGTGTATATTGTCAATGATTTGGCCGTATTAAATAAACATTAACAGCCAGTTCCTTATTACTACTTGCCAGGCGTAGGGCTACAAGGCTTGTGTATCATAGTCATGCAGTTCCTTATTACCCCTTGCCAGGTGTAGGGGTACAAGGCTTGGGTATCACTGTCATGCAGTTCCTTATTACCCCTTGCCAGGTGTAGGGGTACAAGGCTTGGGTATCATAGTCATGCAGTTCCTTATTACCCCTTGCCAGGTGTAGGGGTACAAGGCTTGGGTATCACAGTCATCCAGTTCCTTATTACCCCTTGCCAGGTGTAGGGGTACAAGGCTTGGGTATCACAGTCATGCAGTTCCTTATTACCCCTTGCCAGGTGTAGGGGTACAAGGCTTGGGTATCACAGTCATGCAGTTCCTTATTACCCCTTGCCAGGTGTAGGGGTACAAGGCTTGGGTATCACATTCATGCAGTTCCTTATTACCCCTTGCCAGGTGTAGGGGTACAAGCCTTGGGTATCGCAGTCAGCCCATCCACCCAGCAACTCATAAGTTGTATACAGTCGTCTGCTTTTAGTCAAAATGCAATATTAAAATATAATCTCTGACTGACTGAGATAATTTCAGATCCGTTCAGCTCGAGATATCTCTGTAAAGCTGAGCAATATCCTTTGGCTTCAGCTGGAACAAAATAAATGACCTTGGGGTAAAAGTATTAACATTCAAGTACGTATATTCACTCTGAGCTCAATAACATCGTCTGCTGGTAGTTATCCCCACCATTATTCCATATGCTACCTGCTGCCCTCACGCAAAACTCAACTAATTGGCCTCGGACACTGGAGTCTCCAGCCATCCCGACCTCATGCACCTCCTCTTTTAAGTCTGAAAGAATCTGAAACTCTGTGTGTGTGTGTGTGTGTGTGTGTGTGTGTGTGTGTGTGTGTGTGTGTGCGCGTTCATTTTGAGTTTATTATTGCTTTTACCTCTCATGTCTCAAAGAATATGAAACTTCTGTGCTTGTTTTTGTTTGTTAGTTTGTTCGTTTTGAGTGTATTGCTACTTTTCTCGTGTCATGTCTGAAAGCTTTGTCTCTCTCTCTCTCTCTCTCTCTCTCTGCGTATTCCATTTTGCTTTAAACACATATACCATTAAAAAAAATTTATAACGGATTCCGAAAACGTTTACCTGCAGTTTTTCGACAGCGACACCATCCTGACATAGGTTAACGCGATTATATTGGAAAATTGTAGTTATGAAGCGTTCAGTTATCATATTTATTATCGTTTTTGGTATTACCGTTTGTCATACAGAGCTGGGAAATTAAAAAGCGAAGTTGGGAGGGGGAGAATGTGAATGATGGGCTGGAGAGAGAGAGAGAGAGAGAGAGAGAGAGAGAGAGAGAGAGAGAGAGAGAGAGAGAGAGAGAAGGTGGTCGGTCTGGACTTAAGTCTGTGCTAGGTATTCTAGTATACATATCTGATGGCATTGAGTAGGAGGCCAGTATGAGATAGACAAAAAGGTAGGTAGATAGATGAATAGGTAGGTTGACTTTTTTAGGTAAGCTGTCAATAGAATAACATAAAGAAACGCTTTCCCTATAACTGAGATACAACAGCGGCATAGCTACAAAGAAATTCTGTTGGAAGGGGAGAGAGAGAGAGAGAGAGAGAGAAGCTGCAGAGGAGGGGAGGTAAGGGAAGAAATAAAATTGTCTGAAGATAGAGGAGGGAGAGACAAGGATATAAAAGAGTAATGGGAAGAGAGAAGAGAGAAGGTAGGGGAAGGAGGAGGAGAGACAAGAAAAAAAGTGAGACAATTCGAATTCAGGCAAAGGAACGGTATGAGGACGACAGGCTGATAAGGGTGACGGAAACAGACACAGTGGGGTGAGGAGTGGCGAATATGAGCGTGTGACAGCTGGGTGTGACAGGGTATTCCCATCCTGTATTACAACAGTGGGTTTGTAGCGGAAACTGAAAGTTGACATTGTAGGGTTTGTGCCATTCTAGATGGGGTACTGCAGTGGAATTTTTGCCTTACATAAGGGTTCTGTGGAGTTATTGTCATACATACGCAACTGTAAGGGTTTAGACCATTTGCGGGCCAGTGTATGGTCATACTTTTGTTGTGTGATTCATATTGCTGCCTTTAGATAATTCATGTAAAATCTTTCGTCGCCACAGTCGGGAGGGAAATGTCGACGAAACTTTGATGGTAAACATTCTTTCAGACGAAAGTAGGTCATCCGTAACCAAGAATCCTCCATCTGTATCTCATTACTGTGTTACATTCCCTTACTGAAACTCGGCCCCAGATTCCGACTTTTCCTCACTATTTCATTTAGTGTGTGCATCAGGCCTTCAGAAGAAGTGAAGAACGACGACAAACGCCAGCCAGACATGACCTACTGGTCTTTGAGGAACGAATTGAGATTATAATTTCTGTGAACTAACTATGCACACACACACACACACACACACACACACACACACACACACACACACACACACACACACACACACACACACACACACACACACACACACACACACACACAGAGTGAGATGCAAATCACCCCCTTGCCAAATAGTATTAGTATTAAAGCCTCAGAATCGTAATAGTGAGTATCTTTGAGTACCTGTGCTTAGTATTTGGTTTGTTTGTGCTTGTATTCTGTTGTGTTTGGATTTTGTGAAACGATATTTGTGTGAGGTGTTAGCAATATTTTGTATTTGTAATTTTGTTATGTATGTTTGATGCTGTATTTGTGTGGTTCTGTGTATGTATGTGTGAATGTTTCCCTGATATTGGTGCATTTGTGTGTGTGTGTGTGTGTGTGTGTGTGTGTGTGTGTGTGTGTTCAGACGAGAGAGAGAGAGAGAGAGAGAGAGAGAGAGAGAGAGAGAAATAGTGGCCTGTTATCCTTATCGCCTGTAGAGCCAGTAAATTAGATCAAATTCGCAAGAAGAACCTGCCATTTCACCATCCGATAATATGCTATATTTTGTTTTTTATTCTTGGTAAGTCAAGATAATTTTATTTAGCCCGGGGATAACTTCAAAGTTTGAAGAGGATTAAATACAAATTTCAGTAACTGTCTTTTCTTTTAACATTCCTTCCTAAAGTTGAATAATAAAAATCTTATTAAGAGAAAAGTCAAAGTAGGTCCTCGGATTGAAGGGCTACAGGTTTCTTCAACAGTTGCAACACTTTTGGCCTTCGCCAACGAAAATTTTCCCAGTTTCCGTTTCCACAATCACCTCTGAAGGTAATGTAGATGAGCCCACGAAGCATTAAAGTAAAGAACATTAAAATTGTTGCCAAGGAATCGATTATCAAATTCATACCTACCCAGTGAAGCCTATCATGTCAGTGAATCCATTCATTGAGATGCAGACAGATCATATGTGGAAGCGATTCGAAGTCCCAGAAAATACCAAGACTTATGTAATGCGTACCATAATGTTTCTTGAAATAGAGAGCTTCAAAAAGAACTCACAGATTCACAAGTTACCGCACCATGAAATCTCTTGAAACATGAAGATCTGTCCACAGTTCACCATAATTTCCTGAATGTACCAAACTATAAAATCCCGTAAATTACCAAAGTTCAGAAGAGATATAACACTGAAGGCTTCTGTGACTCGTCCTCGGCTGAATAAAATCATCTGACACTGATACAGATTACTATTGGGTACAGTTGTCCCAAGCATGAAAGGGTTATGGTATCAATATTAACACTCCCAGGCACCTGTATTCACTCCCAGCTTAATAAAATCGCTTAGTGTTAACTAAAATATAATCCAATAGAAGATATACTCATGAGATGTCTAAAATCCATAACACTTCGCATCATTGATCTCAATGATGCAAAACCTAGACATTATACATGAACCCTTTAATCCTGGAGCGTCTTCTTCTTGTTATTCTTGCTACCGTCAGGCGGTTTTACTCAGTGTGGGGACACCTCTCGTAGTTCAGGGGGTTGGAACTGTCTTCATTACATCCATCAACACGACAACGTCTTTTATATACATTCTTGCAGTCACCAGACGATCTTATTTAGCAAAGGATAGACTTTTCAAACTCGAGGTAATAGATACATCCTTCAGTAATTACTACACGTTTATTATCATCTAATAAAGTCATTGTTTGTAGCAGCAATAGAATTCAGATGGTGTATTACACACACACACACACACACACACACACACACACACACACAGAACTTTTATTTCACCGTGAAGAAATGTTAACAAATTAGCCACGGGAGAAATGAAAATGGCTATAGTACTTGTAATTACTTTTGGATATTATATCTGCAGACAGATGTAATATACGAAAGTAGTTACGGGCGCTATTTTGATTTTTCGTGTGTTAATTTGTAATATATGTAATTTATATATATATATATATATATATATATATATATATATATATATATATATATATATATATATATCATCATCATCATCATCATCATCATCAGCCATAACTAGTCCACTGCTGAACAAAGGCCTCCCCCAACCTTTTCCATGAATTCCTTGACTGAGCCAATCTTTGCCACGTTTTCCCTGCAAATTTCTCTATCTCATCTCTCCATCTCCTGTCTGGCCTTTTTCTGCTACGCTTACAATCTCTTGGTGTCAAGTCTGTCAGCCTCTTGCTCCATCGGTTATCCCTTATTCTTGTTATACGGCATGCCCACCTCCATTTCTGTTCTTTTATAACTTCTATAATATCTTTAGTCTGCTGTCTCATCCAGGTTGATCTTTTCCTGTCTCGTAGAGATATTCCCAACATTGACCTTTCCATTGCTGTCTGAGAACGGATTAATTTATTTTCCATTTATTTTGTCAGTTTCCAGGTTTCACAACCATACGCCATAGCTGGAATTATACATTCGTTATATACTTGTATAATCGTTATATATATATATATATATATATATATATATATATATATATATATATATATATATATATATATATATATATATATATATATATATACATATATCACGGTTTATAATAGGTAAGTATATACTGTATAATATATATAATACAATAAAATAATTATATACGTTATATAATATTTATGTATAGTATATATCTATAATATACTAAAAATATACACTGTACTACCAAACAAGCGATTTTGTTTAGGTTTAAAGAGACATTTCTCTGAGAGGTTGCTTCAATCATAACCTCATGAGCACGCTGATCCCCCCGCCACCCTGAAAAGAAAACAAAGTACTGAGGACGCCGCATCTTTTGAAGTACGTCCCGACAATGAACCCCACAGGGGCTTCCGTCCGTACCCAATCAGCAACGAACCCTTCCCCCCTCCCCCACCTGCCATCATACCCACACCACCTTCCCTCATGTATTCCACCATCACCAACACACATCACCATCCTTCATGTACTTTACTTTCACCACCACACATCATGTGCTCCACAATCACCACCACCACCACTGTGTTGTGTAATTCCACCACCACCATCCTTCATGCACTCTAATATCACCACCACCCCTCAAGTCCTCCACAACCACCACCACCACCACCACTGTGTTGTGTAATTCCACCACCACCATCCTTCATGTACTCTAACATCACCACCACCCGTCATGTCCTCCACAACCACCACCACCACCACTGTGTTGCGTAATTCCACCACCACTATCCTTCATGTACTCTAACATCACAACTACCCCTAATGTCCTCCACCACCACCACCACTGTCTTGTGTAATTCCACCACCACCATCCTTCATGTACTCTAACATCACCACCACACTCATGTCCTCCACAACCACCACCATCACCATTGTCTTGTGTAATTCCACCACCACCATCCTTCATGTACTCTAACATCACCACCACCCCTCAAGTCCTCCACACCCACCACCACCACCACTATCTTACGTAATTCCTCCACCACCATCCTTCGTGTATCCCGACGCCACCACCATCTTTAGTGTACAGACAGAGACACAAGTATCATCCAAATTTTGACGAATATATAGCAGAATAATCGAACCATTTGAAACACGATAGATAGGGTTTTCATTGTATTTCGCCAGGTGTAAATTTTCTTTAGTCGGAACTGGTGTCTTTGTACACCACTATCACCACCATCACCCCTCGTGTATTCCACCACTACAGTTTCTTGTGTACCTCATCACCACTATAATGTCTGCTTCACCACCACAGCTACCACCACCATCCCTGGTATACTCTACCACCACCACTACCATATACGAGATTTTTATCATTTTTATGTTATTGCATCACCAGTCCGTAAAACTATGCCAGGCTGATTTATTGTTTGTTTTCTACATATTAAATGCAGGTTATGCAAAAACTATTTACCATAGTTCGAAAATATAAACTGATTCCCATGATAAGCTCAGTGATAGGAGAGAGAGAGAGAGAGAGAGAGAGAGAGAGAGAATTTGCATTTATTTTGCATATTTGTATTTTCCTGGTATATTAAGTGTTGATTGAACTGCTTCACGCTTCTTTTGCTGACGATTTAGTTGGCTGATTTAGATTCTTTGTCGAGAACTCACAAAAATGTACCACAGTCCCTAAATATATTTTAATTTTCAGCTCGAGGATGTCCTTTATAGTTTATTGTTTCTACTCCTAAGCGATTTTATTCAGCTACAGAAAGAACCCCTGTAGTGAATGAGGTACTGAATGCGATATCCGACCCGCTCAGTTCCAAACGCCTTTCCTACTGTGAATATATAAAAATAAAGACGTCGTTTATAGAAATGAATAATCCCTTCTCTGTGGTAACATTATTTTTGTTCTTGCTGTTTTCTTCTGTCGTCCATTGTAGTTTGTCTTCGTTTATTCATCCATGGATTGTCATCATTGGGTGAGAGGGATTATGTTGGTAATTGAGAAGGGCTGGTGATGTTGGTAATTGAGGAGGGCTGGGTGATGTTGGTAATTGAGGAGGGCTGGATGATGTTAGTAGCTGAGGAGGGCTGGGTGATGTTGGAAATTGAGGAGGGCTGGGTGATGTCGGTAATTGAGGAGGGCTGGGTGATGTTGGTAATTGAGGAGGGCTGGGTGATGTCGGTAATTGAGGGGGGCTGGGTGATGTTGGAAATTGAGGAGGGCTGGGTGATGTCGGTAATTGAGGAGGGCTGGGTGATGTTGGAAATTGAGGAGGGCTGGGTGATGTCGGTAATTGAGGAGGGCTGGGTGATGTTGGTAATTGAGGAGGGCTGGGTGATGTCGGTAATTGAGGGGGGCTGGGTGATGTTGGAAATTGAGGAGGGCTGGGTGATGTCGGTAATTGAGGAGGGCTGGGTGATGTTGGTAATTGAGGAGGGCTGGGTGATGTCGGTAATTGAGGAGGGCTGGGTGATGTTGGTAATTGAGGAGGGCTGGGTGATGTCGGTAATTGAGGAGGGCTGGGTGATGTTGGTAATTGTGAAGGGCTAAGTGATGTTGATAATTGAGGAGGGCTGGGTGATTTTGGTAATTGTGGAGGGCTAGGTGATGTTGGTAATTGAGTAGGGCTGGATGACGGTGGTAATTGAGAAGGGCTGGGTGATGGTAATTGAGGAGGGCTGGGTGATGTTGGTAATTGAGGAGGGCTGGATGATGTTAATAGCTGAGGAGGGCTGGGTGATGTTGGTAATTGAGGAGGGCTGGATGATGTTAGTAGCTGAGGAGGGCTGGGTGATGTTGGTAATTGAGGAGGGCTGGATGATGTTAGTAGCTGAGGAGGGCTGGGTGATGTTGGTAATTGAGGAGGGATGGATGATGTTAGGAGCTGAGGAGGGCTGGGTGATGTTGGTAATTGAGGAGGGATGGATGATGTTAGGAGCTGAGGAGGGCTGGATGATGTTGGTAATTGAGGAGGGATGGATGATGTTAGGAGCTGAGGAGGGCTGGGTGATGTTGGTAATTGAGGAGGGATGGGTGATGGTAATTGAGGAGGGCTGGGTGATGTTAGTAACTGAGGAGGGCTGGGTGATGGTAATTGAGGAGGGCTGGGTGATGGTAATTGAGGAGGGCTGGGTGATGTTGGTAATTGAGGAGGGCTGGGTGATGGTCATTGAGGAGGGCTGGATGATGTTCTGATACAAACCTGGCTACGTGAACGTGATCGGATTTATTTCAGGATACCACTGATGGGTGGATGTTGGGGGGGTGGGGGATGGGTTGTAATGTACTGCTCTAATTGAGATGTTTCTCCATTGCAGGTGTTGGGGTGTCAGGAAGTGGGGTGCTCTTGAAGAGGATTTGATAATGTTTGTGTGGTGACTGTTTCGTACGTAGTTGTTTCGTTGCTATGTAATAGCGTACCTTATCTCACAAACCGCAACCAACTGAGCATTTCAATTACCATTTTCGTAATCAGCAGATCAGTATTACCCAGAATTGAATGATTTTATCTCTGAAGCAATTTCATTGTCGAACAGTGTCATCAGACTGATATTAAAAACGGAAGATGAAATCCACTGGCACAGAGGAGGGCAATGATCACCAAGGAGCGTGGTGGGCAAGGTCCAGCTTCTCTGTCTTGGCATATATCGGTTTATTTGAGTTGGGGTTCTCTGCTATCGGTGTACCTGTGATCTGACCTCTGCCTGTCTCTGTCTGAATTCTGAGCCTGTCAGTCCAATTGAGCCAGTAGGCATGTGGCTGTGTATGAAGTATTGTATGTAAAATAAGGTAGTTCTGTTCAGGAGTTTAATACTTTCCTTTGTATCTTCATAAAAGTTTCTTTCCTCTAATTTATTGCAGGTTTTGGCTGTGAATCATACAGCTGCCATCAACTCACTTGGGAATTAATTGATTCCAGTTAATTGTAGATTATTGTATTCATGTAAGAGAAGTCCAAGTCCAAGAAGTCAAAGGTTAGAGGCTATTAATTTATCCCTTGGCTGCCGTAGAGGCAACTATGGCTTTTATCGAGACCAACACAAGATACCCCTGTTCATTTGTAATTAATCCTGGCAGTCAGATGTTTAAGGGTGTGCTGGTAAGCCGAGTGCGAACAACATCGTTATCGAGTATCTTTTGACGAAAATATTTCTTAAGATTAATATTTCGATCTAGTGAGCAGTCTCACTCAAGAGAAACAGTGTGTCCTGGTAAAAGCTTGTCCTTAGTAATTAATTAATCTGGCTGGATTACATGCTTTGTGTAATGGTTTGTTCTCAAAATGGGATACGTAACATATTGTACGTATACCTGTTGTTGTTTACTTTCGTTAATAAAACTTTCTCCTTATCCATCTCGTCTCCCATCGTCTTCCCATCCCTATAGACTTATGACCTAGTTTAGTATATGGGAATCTCTAAAATTAATGGTAATAATTTTGATGTGACTAAATCGTGGATGAATGCCACTGATAAGAGTCCATATGTCATCCTTCGATTTCATTTAGTTAATAATGAACAATATTTTCAATAGCTAGGGCAAATGGGATTCACCTGACATGGTTGGAAATGCATTATATTCCGACAAGCTTGAATTTTTGTGGGGACCAAAAATTAACTGCATAGCAAGGGAGGTATCATGACGTCTCACTGTCCTTTTCGCGGACATTGGAGCTTGCTGAAGATTACTAACCTTATTTGTTCATCCAAAGTTCCTTCATGTAATCCTTTGTCAGGTATTTTTATCAGTAACGTAAAGGCCCAGGGTCCTTTCGTAATACTACTACTACTACTACTGCTACTACTACTACTACTAATACTAATAATAATGAGTACTAATAATAGTAATAATAATGATGATGATGATTAATAATAATAATAATATTAATAATTATAATAACGCTTAGTTGTCTGTACTTCAAAGAAAAAGTCCTGTAATGGTGGAGAGAACAAACTTTGAGGCGTCATCGTGGTGAAGGGATTAACTGGCAACAGTATTGGTCAGGTGAATCCCAAATGAGGCAGCATCAACATTCAGTATTTGATTTTGGTTCCCAATAAGTACTGAATAATGCTTTTCTTTAACATTCACACACATTCATAGTTAACGATATTTAAAATACACTTTTCAGCACGCCACTGAAAACAGGAAAGAAGGCCATGATTCAGAACGTTTCCAAAAATTCCACCCCGAATTGAAAATATATTCAGCACACAAAGCCAGAGTGGAGGGAGAAATGTACCAAAATATTTAAATTCTCGAGCAAACAGTGACGGAATGTTGGGATTGGCAGTGGAGGTTGTGGTGGAGAGGGCGGAGTGGTATGTGGTATGCAGAAGGTGGTGGTGGTGGTGGTAGAGTGAGGCGGGGTGTGGTAATGTAGTAGTGGGGTGATGGTGGTGTCGTGGAATAAGATGTGGTATTTTGATGTTAGGGTGTTATGAGTTGATAGTGGAGTTGAGTAAGATGTAGTTGGTGATGGTTGAGTGAAGTGAGATGTGGTGGGGTGGGGTGGGGTGGTTTTCAGTGGAGTGAGAAGTGGAGTCAGGAGTGGGAGGGGTAAGCTAGGGGTGTAATGGATGAGACAGGTATGGGAGAGGTAAGGTAAGGGTATGAGAAACGAGACTGGGGTTGAGGAACAAGACAAGACCAGAGTTGCTAAGGATCTTGGACGAGCTATAGGAGCACAGTGGTGTGTGGGAAGAGGGCCTAATGGTACAAAATAATTGAGTGATACCAGTCGGTTACGTAACACATAAGGGTAGTAAGATGTACAATATGTGTGTGTGTGTGTGTGTGTGTGTGTGTGTGTGTGTGTGTGTGTGTGTGTGTGTGTGTTTATTAAAACAACACCCACGGACTGGAGTGTCACTAGCCATGCAAAAAAAAAAAAAAAATTGTTTCTTCCTTATCAGACATGCTTCTCTTCCCGCTGCCTCTTATCCTCCTTCACTCTCATCCAGCTCCCGGCCCCCACAACCCTGCATTATTAAATGTTCATCATTATAATGATGTTACCGAAAGCTTTAAAGTGTCAAAAATACCCGAGAACGTTACGATGCACACCAAGTAACACAGAATGTCAAGCCAGTTGTGATAGTAGATGGAGATGTCAGCTGTAAAAAAAAAAAAAAAAAAAAAAAAAAAATCAACTTTCTATTTATTTATTTATTTATTGTAAAATTATAAGTACCATGTAATGCCCATGATACCAGAAGATTCCGGGTCTTATGGTGTTGCGTGGTGAAAGTTTAAGTGGCAGGAGATACCGATGCTCGTAATGATACTGGATGAAAATAAAAGCATCAGAAAATACTTCCAAATACGTAATATGTTACCTCAAAATGACGTTGGTTGGAATTTACGGTACCAGTCAGTGCAAAGATCAGGGAGGCAGTATAAAAGTTTAAATTACCCCAACCCTTGCAGAATACCCTCAGTGCTAAACGGGGATGTCCCAGACTGCGCCTTAACCTTTAACCTCCCACCTCCCCGTCTGTCTTCGTTATTAACTAGTAAAGCACCCGGCAAACATTGCCCAGACTACAACACGCTAGCGTCGCTTTACACATCTAGGTCCCTTTGTCAGTTACCTTCATGCCTGTCAGTTTTAGGTAATAGAAAAATAATCTCGAGGTCACTGCCAAGGGTAAAGAGTCCTCGCCCAGGGGTCTCGTGATAGGCCCGGGAATCGAACGCAGGGCCTCTGTTGCGAGTGTGCTTCCGAATTTCTCACACCACCTGGCCACCCCTACCCCTGCCTCCCTGCCTCGTTGGCCTTAACAATTTGTGTGATGGAGCTGCGGCAGGGTTAACCCAGCCAGGACATGAAGGGTTGTGTGTCGTGGGGTCGTTTATGTGTAAAACATCCAAACCAATTTACTGGATAAACAAGGCTTCAAAAACAGTTAACTGTTCTCACACATAATTTTGTTTTCCGTATTTCCTCACTTGGAAAAGTTTGAGGGTATAAGTTGAAACAGTCTTGTACACAAGTTCAGAAAGTCATTAAATACTGCTCCTGGTGCTAGGGTCCAGAGTCTGTTTTTACATAAGCTCTCCTAATAAGTTACGTTTAACATTACATACAGTGAAGAGGGTGAGAGGCTTACGCAGGATATCTGTGTAATCTCCCTCCTGCCCTTTTCACCATACGACCGATGAGTTGATGATATACAAAACGACAAGGAAAACAAGAAAACTGAAAACTGGAAGAATCAAGATATATGAATTCAAAGTTTGACTAGATGATGATGATGCAACAGAAATTGAGAGGCAAGAAACCGTGAATTGAAGGGCACTGTAGAGAAGTATTGATGATTTTTTAAAAATGAGAAAGAAATCAGAAACAACTTGAACCGCAGTAACCCCTGCATAAAGAAAACTGGAAGAGGAAGAACGAAAGTGACAAGCAGCATGGGGGAGAGTAAAACGGGTATGCGTTCAGAAGAGACAGTAGGAACACAACATAACCAGGTGAAAAAAAGTAGAGAGTAATGGAGAATGGGGAGAAGAGGAGAGGAAGAGGAAGAGAAGGACGGGACGAGGGGAAGGAGTGATAAATTGTGTACAGGAACAAGAGGGAGAAATAGAATAACAAGCTACGAGGAAAAGAGGAAAGGGTTGACAATTGGAAGAGATGGAAGGAAGCACAATACTCCCGAAAGAGAAGCTAGGTCACGTTAGGTTAGTTAAGATTGAGGGAGGAAGAGGCGGAAGGAGACACAAAACACTTATACCGAAGAGATGACAATGCAAATGTGAAAGAAAAAAAGAAAATAAAATGAGAGGAGAAAAGAGGAGGGCATAATTTAGTATGGAATGAAGATGAGATGAAACAGAAAAAGAAGTCGAGGAGGAGAAAAATGAGGAAGGGGAGGAGGAAGACGAGGAAAATTTAAACAGAGAAGAAAGACGAGGTGGAGAAGAAACAGGATGATAGAAATAGGAATAGAAAGAAGTAAGTACATAGTACTAAAGGGAAGAGGTAAAGGGAGAGGAGCGAGCGTGGTGATGTGAGGTGAGGTGTTAGGGAGAGTCAGACTGAGGCCCCTCTGTGTAAGAGTAAACAAGGTAGCAACGGACTGTGTAAACTTGGGGTGTGTTGGAAATTCTGGCCAAAGGGATAATCTGCCATTCGATTGCAGCACTTTACAGTTGTTGATCAACCCCATTCTTTCAGACCGAGCTGACCCATCAACCACAGGCAAGCATCCGCCCTTGCTGGGCCATCCCGCGAAGTAAACCGATGTTCCCTTTCGGTTGACAGCGCCTTGCTACTGACACAGGAACAAAGGTGGAGGTTTGGTTTTTAGGTGGACGCTGCATTTGCATCTCTCTACCCTGTTAGCAGGGGCATCGTAGTATACTCCATACCACATCGTCATATGGGTATATGGTTACTACCTAGCCTTGTACATAGTTTCAGTTAACAAGGAACCATTAGGCTTGTCACTTAGTGTGGAGCCATTTGAATTAGAAAAAAAAAAAAAGCAATAAAAAGTGCGTGTAAGGAAAGGGAGAAGTAGGAAGAGAGGAGGGCAAACACAGAGATAGAAAAGCGAGGAAGTGGCAACATTACATCAAGTGAAAGGATGATGGTCGCCACCATCTACCACCAGCACTTTACAGTAAAAAAAATACAGTGGATAATGTGAGATATTTGTTGACAAAATATTGACAAACAACTAATGAGACAGAGGAGAAAAAGGAAACTAAGTAAATTGGGGAATAAGAATTAGTGCTGACTTCCTCTTCTTACAACACTACAGTGATTTAATTTTCATTGCTTTTCCCTACGGACAAAATATTTCAGGTTAGAGCAGACGTCTGGTAATGAAGGAGTTAATGAAAGGAATATCTAACTCATTCATGTCGAAAAGTTTCCCTTGAGTTACATAAAATCGACTGGAAGAAAACAAAGGCAACTCTACGCTGTTGCAACGCTCCATCTGACCACATAACCCCCACCTCCCCAGCACACCTAACCAAGCCCCCCTCCCCCATCTTTTCTTTTAAACGTGGGCGTGAAGAGAGTGCCATGAGGATGTTTAACATTGGCCCTTCAGATTCCTTGTGCAGGTCCCATTATAATCTGGAAAAATATTGTGTTTTTTTTTACTTTTTCATTTTTTCAGGAAAAAAAAAAAAAGCATTCTGTCTATCAAAAGGCACCAGTTCACTATAAGACACATAACTATGTGAAATTTTCATGATTCTATAGTTAATACATTGAGTTCTGGCCCAGAAACGAAATCTCCGCCCAGCCACCCGCCCTGCCGCCCAACCCTACGGATGGACACGTATTGATCCCAGTGATAACAACACTCTCCCCTAACTTTGTCAGGTGCAGGGTATAACATAAATTTAAAAGGCGATCGTTATTGAAGGGGTTGATAATTGCAAAAATAATGATGCAGCGTGAATGAAGATTGGGGAAAATAAAGGAGAATGATAGAACAAGTGTAAAAGATAGGAGCCAAAGAAAGGATGATTGTGTACCTAGCACACTTAACCCTTAATGAGAAAAAGTAATTTGATCTAGAGAGAGAGCGAGAGATTCATCATCATCTAGGTTGTTTTCAGTCCTCAGTGTGTTAGGAAGTACTGGTAGTCAGCTAAAGAAAATCGTTATGTGTTCCGTTGAAATAATAGGTGGGGTGTTATAGTCATTTTTATTAGGTTTACTCTCCGACAGTGGGAGTATGTTTTCACCCCCTCATTTTTGTTTGTTTGTTTGTTTGTTGGCAGGATTACTCAGAATGTAAAAGAGGGATATGGACCAAATTTGGTAGGTAGATAGCCCATATCCCAGGGAACAATCGATTAACTTTTGGGACCGATCCGGATCGTATTACAGATTCTGGATCCAGAAAACATTTTTTTGTGAAACCCTAATCAGTGATGAGGAAACCTAACCCATTATGAAGAGTGGTTTTGAAATTACGTTGCCTTGTCGGAGAGATGCGCTCCATTGAGTGCCCCTCCAGTCTATTCAATTGTTTTTTTATTAGTTTTGGTAAATAATTAAGTCCTACTTTAGTTTATATTAGAGCAGCAGAATACCAATATTGTCTGGAATGTAATTATTGGCAAAATATATAAAGTGGCATTCCGTGCATACCACCATAAAACTAATAGAACGATGAAGCCTAACGCACAGCTGTTGCGTACCACAGTGACCACACCACCACACTTTACCCTACACTCTGCCACACTACCCACTCCCACCACCACTACACTACCCACTCCCCACCACCACCACACTACACCCTCACCACAGTTCACCCTCACCATCACCACCTCACTACAACCTCCCCACCACCACACTACATCCTCCCGATCCCCACCACTACAACAGTACACACTCCCAACCCCCACTACCACTACTCTACATCCCCCCCACCCCCATCACCACCACACTACACACTCCCAACCACCATCACCACACTTCACCCTCCCTACCACCACCACCACACTACACCTTCCCACCACCAGCATACCACACCTTCCCATCACCACCACAATACACCCTCCCCACAAACACATTACACCCTCCCCACCATCACACACATCCTCCCCACCATCACCACACTACACCCTCCCCACCACCGCCACACTACACCCTCCTCACCACCATCACACTACACCCTCCCCACCACCATAACACTACACCCTCCCCACCACCACCACACTACACCCTCCCCACCATCACCATCACACTACACCCTCCCCACCACCACCACCACCACCACACAACACCCTCTCCTCCACCACCACACTACTCCCTCTCCACCACCACCACATTACACCTTTCGCACCACCACGCTACACCCTCCCCACCACCACCACCACATTACACTCTCCCCACCACCACCACCACTACATTACACCCTCCCCACCACCACCACCACCACCACATTACACGCTCCCCACCACCACCACACTACTCCCTCTCCACCACCACCACATTACATCCTTCGCACCACTGCACTACACCCTCTCACCACCACCACACTACACCTTCCCCACCACCGCCACGCTAGAGCTTGCCACCACCACCACACTACACTCACCCCACCACCGCGACACTACACCCTACCCACCACCACCACACTGCACCCTCCCCATCACAATGTACCCTCCCCACCACCACCACACTGCACCTTCCCACCATCACCACACTGCACCCTCCCGATCACAATGTACCCTCCCCACCACCATCACACTACACCATCCTCACCATCACCACACTGCACCCTCCGCACCATCACCACACTGCACCCTCCGCACCACCACCACACTACACCTTCCCACCACCACCACCACACTGCACCCTACCCATGACAATGTACCCTCCCCACCACCACCACACTACACCCTCCCCACCACCACCACACTACACCCTCCCCACCACCACCCCACTGCACCCTCTGCACCACCACCACACTACACCCCACCACCACCCCACTGCACCCTCTGCACCACCACCACACTACACCCTCTGCACCACCACCACACTACACCCTCTGCACCACCACCACACTGCACCCTCCTCACCATCGCCACACTACACCCTCACTACCACACTGTACCCTCCGCACCACCGCCACACTACACGTTCCCAGCACCACCACACTACGCCCTCCCCACCACCACCACACTACACCCTCACTACCAAACTGCACCCTCCGCACCACCGCCACACTACACCTTCCCAGCACCACCACACTACACCCTCCCCACCACAAGCACCACACTACACCCTTCCCACCACCACATTACACCCCACCACCACAACCACCACACTATACCCTCCCCATCAACACCGCACTACTTCCTCCCCACCACCACCACACGACACCCTCCCCACCACCACCACACGACACCCTCCCCACCATCACCACCACCACATTACACCCTCCCCACCACCACCACACTACACCCTCCCCACCATCACCACCACCACACTACACCCTCCCCACCACCGCCACACTACACTTTCCCATCACCACCACATTACACCCTCCCCACCACAAGCACCACACTACACCCTCTCCACCACCACATTACACCCCACGACCACAACCACCACACTATACCCTCCCCATCAACACCGCACTACACCATCCCTACCACCATCACACTACACCTCCCCACCACTACCACTGTCAGGACTACATATTATAATTACAAATCATAATAGGTAGATAGATAAATAGATAGATAGACAGCCCTCTGCGAGCCTGGGAAAAGGAAATGAGTTTGCAAGTTACACTGAGGAAAGCTGACGACAGCGGCCAGTAAGGAGATGATGCAGTTAGTTGTCAGCAAACCACCCGGGAACAAAGCCCTGGTGACCACACGCACATATACACACATACTCACACACAGGCTTCTTAAACTTTCCATCCACGAGGAACACACGTGATACATCTCCTGTTTCACCAGAATTTAGGAAAGAGAGCTCAGAAGGAGACAGGCCTTAGAAGAGACAGGTCACAGGGAGAAGGGCTTGGCAATTTGAGAGAGAGAGACAGAGAGAGAGAGACAGAGATATAGCTAACGGGACTGGACTCTATATTTCGCTCTGTGTGAGAGACTTGTTAATATTTCCAAGACAAATAAAAATAGTCCCATACTATTCTTTACCTCTCATGTCACTACATGACAAATGGGAAGCTACTCCAAGATATAAAAACCGCTCGTCCACAAGTCATAGATATATATATATATATATATATATATATATATATATATATATATATATATATATATATATATATATATATATATCAACCATAAAGGAACCACAAAAGTATTTTATGACACAAGTCATTTATGACATTTGGTAGCAGCGAACGTATACGAACCTCGTCTACAAATCAACATTGAATTCCTACAAATATCAAGATTGAAAACAAAAAGAATACCTCTCACAACCAACAACTTACAACCAGCTCCTGACACTTCTCTCCAACCAGCCCCCTCCATCTCCCCGATCATCATGCTGATGCAGAGGTGAATAGATCACACGACGCCTTGCAAGTAGTTTAACAAAATATTGATACGATCTTGCAACTTCTACGACGAACCAGCGAATCTACGGACATCGTCTCCGAATTAAAAGCAAATTTCTACAAAAGCAGGCGAGACTCTACAAGATTAGCTTCAGTTCTACAGTGAATCCCTACAAAATACGGTCTACAAAACAACTCTATAATCTTCACGTAACTTCAAGCAGCAACAAGTAGAATATAAAACAAAGCAAGTAAAGAAGAGGAAACACCGAAGCAACAAGCACACAAGCCCCCACCACTCTCTCCCGCCTATGCTGACCCAGAGGTCAAGACACGCAGCAAAACACCAAGTCCATATTCACAACTCGTCTTACTCACCCGTCTTCACTCAAGTTACTCATCGCTACTCATTCACTCACCACAGCTACCAGTGTGGGAAGCCGACGTCACCATGTGCTGAGATGACATCACAACGCGAGTCTGCCATGCCAAGCAACGTGTGACTGACACCAGGCACTTCTCACCCACTACTCATTACTCATTATTCACGTAGCTCCTACTCATACTCATTTATTTTCACAGTTAAGTTGGAAATTCGACGTTCTATGCTGAGGTTTGCCTGGGACAGCCGTTAACCACCATGGAATTTCCTGAGTAATATCGTCCATCAACACACCACTAGAATTATCAAGAAATCTTCAATCAAACCTGTATTTTTCTTCCGAGATCGACTTTTGTATCGACACACCTCTACGATCTGTATCAAGTGGGTAAAATTATACTTGCTCATTTCTTCTCAGTGCTAAAATTAGCTATATTCAACTTATTTACTCATCTATTTTGCTAGGACATAAATAAACAAGAGGCGTATTTCATAACACCATATCTTAAGGACAAGGAATATTTGTTTATCTTGACGATATTATTATCGCAACGAAGAATATTAAGGATCATCTCAGGAAATTAGACTTACTCTTACAAAAGCTTAGTGATGCTGGATTAAAAATTAAACTTTCTAAATGCAAATTTTGCTTTAAGGAAATAAATTTCTTAGGCCACAAATTAAGTTCTGATGGTATTCACACCACTGATGACAAACTACAGGCAGTTAGAGATTTTCCTGAACCCACTACGACTGACGAAGTTAGACAATTTTTAGGTCTGGCTGGGTACTATAGGTCATTCGTACCACAGTTCTCTCATATAGCCTTCCCTCTATTCCAACTACTCAAAAAAGATGCTGTATTCCAATGGGAAGAAGAATAAAAAAGGGCATTTAACAATCTAAAAATTAAACTAACAAATGCACCTTGTTTAGCATATCCGGATTACACAAAATCATTTCTTATTTGTACAGACGCATCAGTTAAAGGATTAGGGGCTGTAATGATGCAGGAAGATAAAAGAGGAAAGAATCAACCGATTGCATTTGCCAGCAGACAAACAAGAGGTGCGGAGAAAAATTATTGCACTACAGACTTAGAGGCACTTGCAGTGGTTTTTGCATTACAAAAGTTTCGAGATTTGGTATATGGTTACGAAATCCACTTATTCACCGACCATAAACCACTGGTGGGTATGTTTGAAGAAAAACTCCTTTCTGGGAGGAGAGCAAGATGGAAATGTACAGTTGAAAACTACAATGTACAAATTCATTATATACAAGGTAAAATGAACATAGTAGCTGACGCATTATCTAGGAACCCGAACACAATTCAGGTCGCGGCGTTAGATCTCAAAGGAAATATCCCAAACCACGAGGATATCGCAAAGGCACAAAGACTTGACCCAATATGGTCTAAAGTAATATACAAGTTAGAAAGTGGAGATGACATACAATTACCCAAACTGCATGTCCCACTTGAACAATTCACAATGGTCAATAATGCATTATACAAAATTAACTCTAAACAACCAAAACGACAAAGAAATACTAACCAGTTGGTAGTACCTAATGACATGATAACCCAAGTATTACGATTGATACACGACAGCCCACATGCAGGACATCCTGGAAAGGATAAGACATTCAACCAAGCCCAGCTATTATATTACTGGCCTTCATTACGAAAAGATATAAACAATCATATAGACAGATGCGAATCATGTGCGAAACACAAAGGATACCCAATCACACCTGCACCGATGGGTAATTACCCTGTACCACATCAACCATGGGACGTTGTCGCTGTTGATTTACTCAAGATGCCATTATCATACAATAATAACCTATACTTATTCGTAGCAACGGATCATTTTTCCCGTTATGTCATTTTAGCTCCAATTAAAGATAAGACAGCAGAGACAGTAGCAAAGGCAATAACAGATAATGTAATATGTCGCTTTACTACCCCAAAGGTATTAGTAAGTGATAATGGAGGAGAATTTAATTATGAGATCTTACAAGAAATATGTATACAATACAACATCAAAAAGGTTAACGTTTTGGCCTATCACCCAGCATCGAATGGGTTGGTAGAGAGACAAAATAAAAAGGTATTAGATGTGCTACGACACATTCTCAGTGAAAATTATGCAAGCTGGGATGATTGGATTCCCAGAGTAGAGGCCTCAATTAATGGGTCTATAAATAAATCCATCGGTGACACACCACATTTCATTATATATGGCACAGATAAAAAATTACCATATGAGCTCCTAGAAGGTGACAGCATGCCTATATACAATTACGATTATTACTCTAAACTCCGTTTACGTGAATTCCAGGACATTCACAAAAGAGTCAAAAAACAATTAACGATGTCCAAGGAAGAAATGACGGAGGCATTTAACAAGAAGGCAAAAGATTCACCTATCAGCTTAGGAGACATTGTTTACGGAGTCATTCATACGAGAGACAATAAATTATCCCCAGAATTTGAGGGCCCATACAGAGTAATTAACATAAAAGCAAACAAAGTTTTAATTAAGTCACTTTCAAGAGGCGAGGAGAAACAAGTTCATATTGACCATTTAAAACGAGTTTCAAGGGAATTATCACATAATTATTCAGCCTCGGATACAACCGAACAGGTGAACGTACCTCAAGAAACCAAGCAAGAACACAACAATGATTACAAAAAGAAATTAAGGTCATATACCAAACAATCGAACATAGGTGCAACTATTCCAATAAAATCTACAGTACATCATTTACGAGAATTAAATATCGATTTAAACTCCTTCTATAAATGAAATAACAATCAACCGTAACGCACATCATCACTATCATCGACCACAGCATTATAGGAAATTAATAGATTTTTTTTTTTCGGTAGGTTACGATGAAGGAACTTATGCTATGGATTCTCCTCTACATAGCAAGAGGATATGCGCACTTAGACCCCAAACATATAGTACGACAAGGATGCCTCATAGCTCCAACGGCCACGACTACAATCGTTAAGGACGTCATGAGTACTGAAATAAGTCTAGATTACTTGTATGACTTACCTACTTATCTAGAAAGACTTGCGACGCCGATGCGGACTCTGGACTTCATGATAGGAAATTATGTTTCACAAGCACATAACACCAAGGAAGTGAATGAAATGGTGAAGTTGGCGAAATGGAAACTAGAACAGGCGAAGTCAACTATGCTCGTCATGATCCAAGATCTCCCATCTTATGGAACGGAGGTACTGAGCGACAGGAACAACATCACACGTACTTGCCAAAAGCGCGGTTTGTTCGACCTGGGCGGCGCAGTTCTTGGGAACATCTTTGGATTGGCTACAGAGGATGACCTTAAAGAAATAAACAACAAATTTAATAAGATAGCTCAGGTACTAACATACCAAGATAAATTCATCACAGGACAGAACTCAGCAATGAAGACAATTGTGAAAAATCTGAAACAAGCAGAAAACGTAGCTCTCGAGAGTGTAGATAAAATAAATGAATTAGAGGGAAACGTTACTCTTTTCCAGCACTTCTCCATCATCACAGAACATATTGACACGATTCTACTACAATTAGAGAACACTAGAGATCGTTTCAGGGCACTTATGCAAGGAATTTCGAATGCTGGTGATGGCAAGATCACAAATGACTTACTCCCAGTTCATGAGCTACGTCAGATAGTTAGTCAAGGCATACATAAACATAAATTGAAGCCGTTGTTCTGCAGTAGGGAATTTATGCAATATTACCTGTATTTAGAAGCAACACTAACACCAGCATCAGTGGTAGTTCATGTACCATTCATCACTGAAGACCTGTTCACAGTATACCAAATACACCCCTTCCCCTATAAAAATAACAACACTTTGGTCATCATCAACATCAACACAGACACCGAACTCATCATGGTCTCCAAGAGACGGGACACTGTCACTTTCGCAAGTGAGTCAACGATTGCACGAAAGTGCCGCACATCCTTACATGCTGTTCATCTTTATCCTGCGTACATTTTCACGTTTCAGCCTACTGATACAGTCCCTTGTGAAATGGCTATTCATCAGAAATGACAATATTCATCATCATTGCAACTTCACTTTTGCTCCAGATAAACTTGTACACCATCAACGCATTGGACACTCACAGTTTTTTTATTTCCCTCATAACACATCAGTTTACATAGTCTGTCCAGATATACCACCATCTCATACATCAGCATCAGGATTATACATAGCACCAGACTACTGTGCGGTATTTACACCAGCTATGTCTACTTTATCCACCATCAATCACTACGCCATTCTCAATCATACACACAAGCATTTCCACCCACTGCCTGATATGAACTTAAACATGAGCGCAAGTATTAAGCTGACTTCACCTAAGTTTGAAACTATGCAGCTGATCAATGACACAATGAAGCCCTGGGAAGATTTGAGTTTGAGTATGTTCAACCCATATTATGTGTATAGCCCAGCACCTACTGTTTTTATAATCGTCTGCATTGTAGTTGCAGTACTGCTGTTCGCAATGCACAGAATGCATGCAAGAATTGCTAATTTGGAGTCATTATTTAGTGGGGGGAGAGTTAACATCACAGTTAACCACCCTGAATGAAGTGTATATATTTTGTATATAGTTTTAATTATCTATATCTATATATATATATATATATATATATATATATATATATATATATAAAATACAAAGAAGAATGACCCATATATGGCAGACCAGTACCATTATCTTTAAATGAAATATTAATAACTCTTACCATAATCTTCATTTTAAACAATTTTTTATTCTTGCATGTATGCATTTCACTATAATAACCCAAGTACATACTGTATTACAGTTAAATAATTTACTTTAATGCATTTATTCAAATATGTATACAACTTGTTTAAAATGTAATATTACTGAATAATCACTATTTACTATGAATAATATATGTATACAATATTCATACAATTATGTTACTTTTACAATATTATGTATTTCACTTAATTAGCTTATAAGTTCATTATAATGTGTATATAATGTGTATTAATATGTTAGGACTATTAACTGTCGATGGTACGCCATTTTCGCGCGGCCGAGCAGATGTCAGGACTACATATTATAATTACAAATCATAATAGATAGATAGATAAATAGATAGATAGACAGCCCTCTGCGAGCCTGGGAAAAGGAAATGAGTTTGCAAGTTACACTGAGGAAAGCTGACGACAGCGGCCAGTAAGGAGATGATGCAGTTAGTTGTCAGCAAACCACCCGGGAACAAAGCCCTGGTGACCACACGCACATATACACACATACTCACACACAGGCTTCTTAAACTTTCCATCCACGAGGAACACACGTGATACGTCTCCTGTTTCACCAGAATTTAGGAAAGAGAGCTCAGAAAGAGACAGGCCTTAGAAGAGACAGGTCACAGGGAGAAGGGCTTGGCAATTTGAGAGAGAAACAGAGATATAGCTAGCGGGACTGGACTCTATATTCCGCTCTGTGTGAGAGACTTGTTAATATTTCCAAGACAAATAAAAATAGTCCCATACTATCCAAGACAAATAAAAATAGTCCCATACTATTCTTTACCTCTCCTGTCACTACATGACAAATGGGAAGCTACTCCAAGATATAAAAAACGCTCGTCCACAAGTCATATATATATATATATATATATATATATATATATATATAACTCAACCATAAAGGAACCACAAAGTATTTTATGACACAAAGTCATTTGACACCACCACCACCACCACACTATACCTTACCTCCACCACCACACAACCTTTCGTCGCCACTACCACCACACTGCTTCTCACCACCACCTTTCCTATGTTGAATAAAACTGTGTGGAAGTACGAAGAAGGATAAACGTCACGGGATTCCAAGCGGCAACTAGTTACAGCTTCCCAAGTGAATAAAATCCTGTGGAGGCAGCGAGAATGAAATACCCAACCTTGACCCTGAAATGATAAGGTTAAAGAAAAAGAGTAAATATGAGGTAATGCCAGAAGTCGTATTAGGAGCCGTGTTCTCGTGCACACAGGACACTTAAGAAGATTTCTTCCGTGACGAGTTCCTTATTACGCCTGTATTGTTGTCTTGAGTTTACTACATCGTTTTAATCTCAGCATAGTTTGTATCGGTAATATTTATTACAAGATGGTATTAAGAGGTATTCGACAAAATGAGTAGCTGAGGAAGCAGTGTTACGAAGCCTCCTTAAGCCAGTGGGAATATGATCTTTGAATGGAAAGTAAACGGGAGGGTAAACCAAGGCTTGTGGGTACAGTACACTCCGTCCTGATCACACTCTTAGCACACACTGTTCACTCTGTAATCACGGTAATGTAACCCATGTATGGGTACAGCCCCAAGTCTGTCCGACTTGTTACGAGCGCGCGAGCAATGTTTACTCTCAGTTAAGTTTAGAAATAGTGGCCCGGTCAGGCCCGACCGTCACGCTGAGCGGAAGCTAATAACTTTACTCCTATGTGCAGTAGAGCTGAAATTCTTTCTGCATATGATACATTTATTCAGTAAATTTTGTTAACTAAATACTCATCCATAAAGGCGTTGGAACCCCTTGGAATCTCGAGTTCTCCAAGGGAGTGTTCGGCTCTAATCGGTGAACGCCTCATTTACGAAATCTAAATAAAAAAGATTTTCCTTCGTAACACTGCGTTTTTTGGCATCAGTTCTAGCACTTAAATATCAGAGATTATGCCTATAATTTTATATCAGTGAAATTGTGATAATATGGCGCATGCTCACTTGTCACACGCTCACAAAACACACTTTAGCGGTAATATCCTGCCTTTCCTGTTTGGTTGACCCCGAGTTACCTGAGGTGGATGGTAAATCATCATATAATAAGCTGGTTCACTTATACTATGAGGGACAAAATTTCGTTCGCTGCTTCACTGGTTTACTTCACACTTGGGGCACATCCATCACTTTCCCCCTTGACTCATCTTATACAAGAGTTTTCAGTGGATACAGAAACATACCAAACCTCTGTCGCCTTAGAAATATTTGCTAACACATTTATTCCTTGCACCCTTCCACCTGCCACGATCTCAGCCACCCTTTCCTCCTCTACATTTAACAGTCTTTCAAAATACTCTGCCCATCTCTTCCTTACTGCATCCATCTCAGTTAACATCCTTCCATCCTCTGCTTGTACCCGCACTTCCTTCCCGACTTCCCCTTTCGTACCCTTTTAACCTCCTTCCAGAACGTTTTCTTATTCTGTTGAAAACTCTTAGTCAGCCGCCTACCCCACCTCTTATCTGCTGCCACTTTAGCATCACGCACAGCCCTTCTCGCCCTATTCCCCTTTTCCTTATACCCCTCATATGACACCTCATCCTTCCTCTGCAGTCACACTTCATATGCACATCTCTTCTCAGCCACAGCCATACTTACTTCCTCGCACCTCCATTCATATCCTTTTCTTAAACCACCACCCACACGTCTCACACCACCCACCTCTTCTGCATGCCATGATTATAGTAGTGATGATATAATGTTACCAGCAGTGATAGTTGTGTTAAATAGCTAAGTAGTGATAGTTTTAACCCCTTCATCACCATGGCGTATTTTCACCTCCGCCAGGGTTATCTGGTTGGTTCGGTGGATTGGTCACGCTGTCCCTTGCCACCATTGCCGGTTTGGGAAAATTATTCAATGGATTTTTCACCGGATGTAGAAAACCAAATGACAACCATCAGAGGAAATATTGATCAAATTTTGGACACAAGTCAAGGTCAGGATCGTGACAAAGGAAATCTGTTGGATGGATATGCATCAAATATAGATTAGCGATGGAGGATTGACAGTATATTAAGTGATTGAATTTTGAACGAAAAGGTGAAAAGTCAAGATGAATGTCTTGAAACAAAATAAAGACAAGGGACCAAGACATGAGACAGTCATAATATCCCTTGCATAAAATCTGTTCATTTCGTGCTACATTCTTGACATGTGACCTTGAACATTTTGCTACGATCTTGAATTTTTGTCAAGAGGTGAGGGTCAGACTTGTCCCAGTTTGTCTTTGTACTCTCAAACCCTGGCGGAGGTATGCACTCTGCTCCACCAGGGTAGCAAGAATAAAGTGAGAGATGTCATCTTGCTGAAGCAGTTAACCCCTTCGGCCGGATGATATCATTTATTTTGTTATTACTTTTAGACGCTTTTATTCAACACAGAAGAGATTTTTTGAACTAGAGAGATTAGATATAGTATTATTTTCCTTGTCACTACTAGATGTATCGCCAGTGCTGAATGTAATTGTATAGAGGTGGCAAGAATAGACCAGTATAATGATAAGGAAAGGCAAGAATAAACCAGTATAATGATAAGGAAAGGCAAGAATAAACCAGTGTAATGATAAGGAAAGGCAAGAATAAACCAGTATAATGATAAGGAAAGGCAAGAATAAACCAGTATAATGATAAGGAAAGGCAAGAATAAACCAATATAATGATAAGGAAAGGCAAGAATAAACCAGTATAATGATAAGGAAAGGCAAGAATAAACCAGTATAATGATAAGGAAAGGCAAGAACAGACCAGTATAATGATAAGGAAAGGCAAGAATAAACCAGTATAATGATAAGGAAAGGCAAGAATGGCAATAAAAAACGTCAGAGATTCAAGGGGTTAAGCAGCAAGGTGTTTCTGGATCCAAAATGGCCGTTGTGTCTGACTGACACCCACCCTCCCTCCTCCGCCCTGTTTGTGATGCAAAGGAATGTGAGGGTGTGGTGATGAGGGAGCGGGTTAGTGATTGACGCTGTACCACCACGCACCTTTACTACCACCATGCACTACATTCACCACCACCATTCACCACATTCACCACACCAAAACTTATTCATCACACCATACATTCAACCACTCACATCTCATTTATTAGCTACACCACACGTCATTCACTTCATCACGCCTCATCATTACACCACACTTCTCTCACCTCACTATACCTCATTCACCTTGCCACACTTCATTCACCTTACCATTCTTCATTCACACCAAACCTCATTCATTGCATCACATCTCATTCACCACACCTGCGTCAAAATAATACTTGATTCACCATATCTGTCATAAACTTCACCCCGTTCATCACACCTGCCATAAACTACACCCCATTCACCACACCTGCCATAAACTACACCCCATTCACCACACCTGCCATTAACTACACCCCATTCACCACATGTCATAAACTTCACCCCCATTCACCACATCTGTCATAAACTTCACCCCGTTCATCACACCTGCCATAAACTACACCCTATTCACCACACCTGCCATTAACTACACCCCATTCACCACATGTCATAAACTTCACCCCGTTCATCACACCTGCCATTAACTACACCCCATTCACCACACCGGCCATTAACTACACCCCATTCACCACACCGGCCATTCACCACACCTGCCATAAACTTCACCCCATTCACCACTCCTGCCCAAAATTACACCTCATTCACAATGCCTGCCATAAATTACACCCGATTCACCACTCCTGCCGTAAAATACACCAGATTCACAACGTCTTCCATTAACTACACATCATTTACAACGCCTGCCATAAACTACACCTCATTCACAACACCTGCCGTAAATTACACCTCATTTACAACGCCTGCCATTAACTACACCCCTGTTACCACACCTGCCGTAAATTACACCTCATTCAACATACCTACAACGTAAAAAGATCCTATCACTGCAATGGTGACGCCTTCAACCCTAGGCCGTCTTAATTTTGGTAAACGCCAGATGATTATATTTAAATGGAGGGGTTACAGGAGAGAAAACTTTATTCTCTGGAAGAAGGCACCTGTGTGACATATAAAATCATGTTTAAATTCAAAGTTGTATTTTAAGACAACTTATTAATTGGTACGGGAAGTAATTGGAAAAGTGGACATAATATTCTTACAGTTGAATATTGGAAGAAGCTGTCAAAAACATTCATTGTCACAATAAATATATGCTCAATCAGTTACATAGCCATTTCGATGCTCCCAAATAATTATGTGTTTGTATCATTTTAGGTCAGTGCAGACGTAACCACGGAGAGATCATTGATCAGTCACGGCTACATTCTGTAACTTTGTGCTTCTCCAGAAAAATCAAAGGTGAAGTAGATCATACCATGTATCCTCCTCAGTTTTTCGAATAAAGTTGTTCATGTTTGCTCATTTGAACACCAAGGCTATTTTGTCGAAGGGAGCGGCAGTTGTGGTAGACCCTTCCTGTTTTTATACCTTCCTCACACAAGTTAGCATCTGGCTGTTTTGTCGAAGGGAGCTGCAGTCGGGGTAGACCCTTTCTGTTCTCTACACTTTCCTCACACAAGTTGGTTAAGTCTTCTGTGAAATATGCTTTAACCCAGCAGATAACTTATTTTTTGCCTAATATGCCTTCCCTTTTCTATGAACACTATATGAGTATTGTTTTATGTAAGTAGATACGTAAATAATTTGTATACCAGACCAAGTAAAATGTAGAAACAGTGAGTAATAGAAGGCTTCTTAGGAGGGAAGAACACACACACACACACACACACACACAATCCCTTCGCCATAATTATTCACTCCAACACTTAAGCATAAATGTTCAACATACTGCATATTCCGAGAGGTTCTATCATTGCAGATACAGAATGAGATCGTGTGAATTAATGACTACTTTTCTAGTACAGCCTCGTGTACGGATACATCGTATCACTGGGCCACTGATGGGCAGAGAGCAAAGTCTACTAATACCAAGTCGGTTCACTTTCCCTCAGTGCGCAGGGAGGCTTGGCTTGTGTATGACGTCAGTCGGCTTAAGTAACAGAAAATGTATACAAGGGCAGACTCAAATTAAACATTTATAATAAGGGAAAACGAAGATGGGAAAGAAGTGCGGAACATAGCAGTAGGTTCCCTCACACCCCTACGCCTTCCCTCACAGATTTCAGTCCCTTCCCTCACTTCGGACTGAAAATGTGTCATGATCTGGAGAGTGCAGCATACATCCACTCACCACCACGGTCAGGCGTCAAGTGAACTTGGGTTTCGTGCCAGCTGACGTCACTCCGATGCTCCGCCCCCTGCGCCAGCTTTGACCCGTTTTAGATGGAAGTGATCCGACTTGGTATTAGTAGACTTAGGGCAGAGAATGCTTACGGGATCATTCAGGACCCTGTACCAGTATACTAAACGATGACAATTTTAGCCGCTGTTGATAGTACTGCATACTCTGAAACCTGATACTGACGATTGCACAACACAGCAATACCTTCGATTGCGACAATAACTAATTAAACTGTAGCTTCCTGTCAAAACTAATCCGGAAATTTTAACATGTTCCTTCATTTTCATATCTATGCACTTGTGTGTGCGTGGAATTGCACAAGCAAGTGCACACGCATGTGAGTTTCTGGACGCGTTTCCAAGCCACCCAGGAGGTAGCGTCCCGGCTCGTTTTTTTTCTAGTGGTGTCCCTGTCCTAACCTGCATTTAGTACAGTCAGGTCCTGGCCAGGCCTAATCCACCGGGTGTTGGTAGTGGCGGGTGTGGGTGTGTGAGGTACCAGCCAGATGCTTCCGAGCAAAGATTCACTACACAAACTTACCATCACTTCCCCGGCCTAACTCAGATCAGTTTTTCCAGGAAGGACAAACACAGGAAAGCACAGACATTTTCCCAACATCATGTTCTTCCTGGGAAAACCAAGGCTCGTATTCTGGTCACCTCAGGTGACTCTGTAGCGCCTCTTCCTTATCAGTTTATTCTTACATATGCCACGTTAATCTGTGGTGTGTTATTTGTCCAACCTGTGTCGACCTTTGAAAGACATAAATGTTATGCAAGGGAATAGTCGGGTGTAATATACAAAAGAAAGAGGTGGGAAGGCAAAGGGAAATGTTTCCCGCAGCATGACCTTATTAGGTCATATAGCCCTGCTAGGTGAGAGCAGGGCGCTACCCCTCCCTGCATGGCAGCTACCGTGTATAGTTCGAACTCACGACCCTCCGGGCCCGAGTCCGACGCTCTACCACTGTGCCACCCTGCCCTCAGAGAGGTGGGAAGGTCTTCCAGTACCTCTTTCCATAGCGAAACAGTGGTATATTTCACCTTTATATTCTCTTGTATGACTTTTTACATCTTAACATGGACACAGTTGGCATAAACACAGCATAATATTAACGCGGCATGCACAGAAGTGAGCTGGTAAGGGAAAGGTGGTATGGAGCCTGCGAGAATACGGGAGCCAGTCTTAAGGGCCGATTCCACAGTTGTTTGTAGTGGTTGCAAGCACCCAAACGAAAGAAACTGAACTGTGTAAATGACTTATGACTGAATTATATGATGATTTTGGTGACTAAACTATGTAGCAATCTTAATTATCTAACCATTTGACAGGGGTAGTGAAAGTGGATACTGAACTTTTTGGAAAAAAAATATAGTTATAAGTGTGGTTGGGGAGGAAGCAAACAAACGAAAACTACTGTGGAATCGCCCCTTAAGGAGAGGGTTTTATTGTAAGTTTGTTGATGACTCTGAGCCCTGGACTCCGCCGAGAAGCATCTTGGGGGGGAGTACCCCGAGTGTCAGAGATACCCTGCTGGGTCACAAGGCGTGTACCCTTGCCACCCCCTCGCCAGATTACCTCGTGTACTGTATGTGTGTGTCTGTGCCGCCACTACCAAAACCAAAGCTAACCAGCCCAACACATCTGCCACCGCGCATCACTTATAGACAACCTGGAATATCCAAACCTGTTGTTGTTCGTTAGTGCAGCTGTGATGTTATATATGAACTGGTTTTATCTTTTCTTAACCCTTACACTACGAGGGCCACCCATAACATAATTAAAATCGTTCAGCAATAGCAAGAACCAAATAGTTAAGATTTCTCACGTTCTGAAATGGTTACTGGACACTTGTTAACGGTGAGACGATGAGAGGCCACACATGTGAAGTGACTAGAAAGGTTTGGCGCAGCAGGAGTGGTATAGTCAAGATTTCTTTTATTAGAAGGCTGATGGAGACGATATTCAACATTAGATGAAGTGGATAGAAAGGTTTGGCGCAGCAGGAGTGAAATAGTTAACATTTTTTTCATTAAAATGCTGATGAGGACTATTATCCACCTTAGATAACAAGAGGTTTTCTCTTCAGCTGAATAAAATCCTGTATGTCAACAACAAGAAATAAAGGCAACGATTTTTGTCGCCATTAGAGGCAGTGTTCACCTTTAGTATCCCTTTCATCCATACAGATGTGGAACTACTTGTAGTTGTGGTAGCGGTGATGGTGGTAGTGGTAAATGGTGGTAGCAGTGATTATAACAGTGGTAATTGTGGTTGTGATGATTATAGTAGTGATAGTTATGGTAGTAATGATTATGATAGTCATTGATAATTGTGGAGCAGTAACCGTGGAAATAATGATTGTGGTAATAGTTGTAGTGATGGTAGTGATGATTATGTTGATAGTAATTGTTACAGTGGTGATTGTGATATTAGTGTTATTTGTGGTGGTGGTTACTAAGATGGTAGTAGTTGAGGATGTGGTGATAGTGATGACAGTGGTAGTTGTGGTAGCGGAACTTATGACGACAGTAGTAGTCGTAGTAGTGGCGGTGATGATGATAATGGTAATTGTGGTGAGGATGAGGACCGCGCTATCCGTACTGATGGCGATGGTGGTTATAGTTGTGATGGTTGTGCTGGTGATTGTGATGATGACTATGATGTGATGATTATGCTGGTGATAGTGATGTTGACTATGATGTGATGGCGATGGTGCTTATAATTGTGATGATTGTTATGTTGACTATGATGTGATGGTGATGGTGCTTGGTTGTGATGGTTGTTAGTTTGACTATGATGTGATGGTGATGGTGCTTATAGTTGTGATGATTGTGCTGGTGATTGTGATGTTGACTATGATGTGATGGTGATGGTGCTTATAGTTGTGATGGTTGTTATGTTGACTATGATGTGATGGTGATGGTGCTTATAGTTGTGATGATTGTGCTGGTGATTGTGATGTTGACTATGATGTGATGGTGATGGTGCTTATAGTTGTGATGATTGTTATGTTGACTATGATGTGATGGTGATGGTGCTTATAGTTGTGATGGTTGTTATGTTGACTATGATGTGATGGTGATGGTGCTTATAGTTGTGATGATTGTGCTGGTGATTTTGATGTTGACTATGATGTGATGGTGATGGTGCTTATAGCTGTGATGATTGTGCTGGTGATAGTGATGTTGACTATGATGTGATGGTGATGGTGCTTATAGTTGTGATGGTTGTGCTGGTGATTGTGATGTTGACTGTGATAATCGAATCGTCTTGTGGAAGCAATATTCAAATATAAATGACGTAATCGGGGTGAAGTGGTTAACTTTAATAGTTTATTCACAGTTAATACAGGTTTACTCATAAACCCGTTTTAATAGATACTAATGCTTGTGTTTTTAGTTATGTGTATATTTTTGCATTGTACAGTACAAGGATCTTACTCTGGATGTAGGTTACATTGTATATCCCATCTCAGACGCTTATTAGCTAGTTTAGTTCCATGTCGGTAAATGCCGCGCACACGCACCCCTCCTGTCCACACACACACCACCACTTACCGTAATTAGGGCAGGTGATTCAGGTGTGGTGTAATGACATTAGCAGGCTTTTAATGACGTGATGATTTGCCATGTGGGGGGTAGGCAAAATCTTAAGAAACTACACCAACGCACTGGCCCTCTTAAATTTGTGTCATTAATGACTATATGGCAAACAAAGGTTTCCTATCTATCTATTGCCAGACGCCTCAATCCCGTTTGGAGTGGCCACAAACAAATCGCCTCCACGTCGCCCTGTCCCCCGCCATTTCACTGCCCTGCTCCCAACTCACACCCCCCTCTCTCATATACCTCTCCACCCCATCCCTCCATCTCATCCTCGGCCTCCCCCTCCCTCTTCCCCCCTCCACCTCACTCACATACTCTCTCTTCGTCAGTCTCTCACCCTCCATCCTCTCCATATGGCCAAACCACCTCAGTGTCTTCCTCATAACGCTTCCTATCTAATCCACATCCACACCACAACGCTTCTTTATATCCTCATTCGTCAGCCTGTCTCTCCATGTGACTCCACAGGGTCCTCTTAAATAACTCATTTCCACCGCTCTCACTCTTGACTTGTGTCCTTCCAACAACGTCCAAGCTTCACTTCCATACGTTAGAGTTGGTATCACAACACTGTCATGTAGTAACTTTTTCACTTGCATGCTCACTTCCCTGTTTCTTATCTGGTTTCAAAGAACCAGCAACCTTTCTTCCCTGCTGTACCCTTTCAAGCATTTCACCCTCCAAACCTCCATCCTTACTCATCACACTACCCAAGTACTTAAACGTACTCACATTTTCCAATTCCTCACCATCCAACCTCGCTGTACATTCAGTGACTTCACGTCTCTCATAGACCATCACTTTACTCTTCCCTACATTCACCTTTAGATTCCGTTTCTTACACACTCACCCAAACTCGCCCACCAGGTTTCCTGATTCATAAAATATACTCGTACCACTACTGTATGTGCCGTTAAAATCAGCGGAATCTTCTCAGAGTTTATGAAATGGTTCATTGTTAAATATTCTTCGAATATGTAAAACACTAATATAAATTATAATCCTGCCTTCGTTGTTAGTGGGACAGTAAACCATCATACCAGACATGAACCGCCATTACGTGTGGCAGCGTAAGCATCATCGCACGCCTTGACGCCACCCCATGTGTTACACCCGAACACGAACACCGAGGGTGACAAGAACAGTCCGGGAAAAAGTTGACCCACTGGTCACACTTACGTCATGTCGGTCACTTTCCGCCGTGAAACATCGTATCAAGGATAATCATCTATAGCCAGAGGAACATACCAATCAACTTGGAAATATTAGCCAGCAAGGAAAAGTGAAAAGCAGAAGACTTGGGAATATTAACCAGCAGAGAAAAGTGAGAAGCAGAAGAGCTTTTGCCCCAGACTGAACTATTAGCCAACCTGCTCACACACAAGCCCCGCAGGAGTTGAAAAATCGCTTGTTGTTCCTCAGCTGTTTCGTATTTGAGTTTCCAGAGTCGAGTTTCCTTTACACAGTGGTTCCTGTGTAAGAAAGAATTTCTGCTGCGAGAAAGAGAGAGAGAGAGAGAGAGAGAGAGAGAGAGAGTTATACTGTATATCTTGAACTAGATTCTTCTCTTTCTTTTGCGTTTCATATCTTTACCTTCTTGGAAACATTTTCTCTGTGGCTCTTTATTAAAGAAAAAAAAAAAATTGTTCAGCATTTTCGTGTTTTTTTTAAACTTTTTGAAACGTTGCATTTTTGTAAGTTTTCTTACTGTTAACCATGGATTTTCAGGAGGGTTCTGAGGTGCAGTTGTAATCGTCCAGCGCTAGTTGGAGTAATAAGAGAAAATTCGTGTCCTTAGGTTTTATCCCTTCAGTACGGTAATTTTATTATTATTATTTTTATTATTATTATTATTATTATTATTATTATTATTTATTATTATTATTATTATTATTTGCTTTAGCTCACTAACCTATGACGTATTTTTAATTATATTCTTATTATAACCAAACGAGTTCATTTAGCCGTGGGAGGGACATCAGGTTGTGAAGAGCTAAATGGAGATTTTCTGTCACCATCTCTGCAGTTTTTTTCTGCTAATTTAATATAATCTTTTGGAAGTAGTAAAAGTAAACTACAACAGCAAGTGATGGGATTCAGGGGGTTGCTTTGGCCACCACTGGACGATTTTATGCAACATGGATGTCTTATCGCGAAGAGGTAAATAAAGGCTGTATCTAACCCCTCCGGTTCGACAAGTTTAGGAGAGCCACCTGGTAGTGAAGCCATTACATAACTATATATACATCCTGCACTTCCAAAACTCTATCCAAAGCTGGGTAAGTCGTCAGGCGAAAGCAAGCTTAAAACAAAAATCAGTTTTGATGTAGAATAAACGACTTTGTGTATATGTAGGAAAACAAGTACTGGTATTGAAATCTACAAGAAAATGTGTTGTATCTTATCGTAACAGTATTTCTGATGGGTACTATGATGGATTACAGGTTCAGTTAGTGATGTAATAAATTAGTGATGTACGGTAATAGTTTATTTAGGTAGACGCCGGAAAATATGATAATCAGTGCAGCTTAGAAAAGATTTGCCGTGCTGACTGGGTTGCATCTAAGTCAGAAAAGTAAGTGCAGGAGTCGTATATTAGTCGGCTGGTGGCTTAGTGGTTAGAACGCCCCAGTAGGAGTGACGGCCTGCCATAGGTTCCTTCCCCAAGAGGTGACTGGACGCTTTTCCATCATGTATTGCCACCGGGGGATAGAGGCTGGTCATCCACCCTTATATGTTCCCAGACTCGGGACATTACAAGGGTGTAAAATGAGACTGGCTGTTACCGTCACTATCATACTGGCTGTTACCGTCACCATCATACTGGCTGTTACCGTCACCATCATACTGGCTGTTACCGTCACCATCATACTGGCTGTTACCGTCACCATCATACTGGCTGTTACCGTCACCATCACCATCATACTGGCTGTTACCGTCACCATCACCATCATACTGGCTGTTACCGTCACTATCATACTGGCTGCTACCGTCACTATCATACTGGCTGTTACCGTCACCATCATTCTGGCTGTTACCGTCACCATCATACTGGCTGTTACCGTCACCATCATACTGGCTGTTACCGTCACCATCACCATCATACTGGCTGTTACCGTCACCATCACCATCATACTGGCTGTTACCGTCACCATCATACTGGCTGTTACCGTCACCATCATACTGGCTGTTACCGTCACCATCATACTGGCTGTTACCGTCACCATCATACTGGCTGTTACCGTCACCATCATACTGGCTGCTACCGTCACTATCATACTGGCTGTTACCATCACCATCATACTGGCTGTTACCGTCACCATCATACTGGCTGTTACCGTCACCATCACCATCATACTGGCTGTTACCGTCACCATCATACTGGCTGTTACCGTCACCATCATACTGGCTGTTACCGTCACAGTCATACTGGCTGTTACCGTCACCATCATACTGCTGTTACCGTCACCATCATACTGGCTGTTACCGTCACCATCATACTGGCTGTTTCCGTCACCGTCATACTGGCTGTTACCGTCACCGTCATACTGGCTGTTACCGTCACCATCACCATCATACTGGCTGTTACCGTCACCATCACCATCATACTGGCTGTTACCGTCACCATCACCATCATACTGGCTGTTACCGTCACCATCACCATCATACTGGCTGTTACCGTCACCATCATACTGGCTGTTACTGTCACCATCATACTGGCTGTTACCGTCACTGTCATACTGGCTGTTACCGTCACCATCATACTGGCTGTTACCGTCACCATCATACTGCCTCTTACCATCACCATCATACTGGCTGTTACCGTCACCATCATACTGGCTGTTGCCGTCACCGTCATACTGGCTAATACCGTCACCGTCATTCTGGCTGGTACCGTCACCGTCATACTGGCTGATACCGTCACCGTCATACTGGCTGTTACCGTCACCGTCATACTGGCTGTTACCATCACCGTCATACTGGCTGTTACCGTCACCGTCACACTATGTATCTGTCTTCAACAAAGTACACATGGTTGGCTACTTAATTAGTCCCACTCCACCCTCAGGCTGATTGTGCCGTTTGTAGTTGAATAGTGTCCTCTGATGTGGGAGTCTTGGGTCACAGTGCGGCGAGTTCCCTGGTGTTAGTTTTGCCCGACGTTGTGGGTACTGGGGAGATGAAAGAGTGAGGGAAGCCCGCCAGCAAGTATAGTAACCTCTCTCTCTCTCTCTCTCTCTCTCTCTCTCTCTCTCTCTCTCTCTCTCTCTCTCTCTCTCTCTCTCTCTCTCTCTCTCTCTCTCTCTCTCTCTCTCTCTCTCTCTCTCTCTCTCTCTCTCACACACACACACACACACACACACACACACACACACACACACACACTTTATCTGTTCTCTGCCATTTACCCAAACATCCGTAAAGCATTGTCATTTTTGTATCCATAATTCTTCTTTCTTACTAAAAGAATTTTCTTCTACTGTATATCCATTTTTCATAATCAGAAAATCGACTGCCACATCACCAAAAATTCTACCATTTTTTTTTTTTTTTTTTTTTTTTTTTTTCCCTCTGTCAGAGTTACGTCAAAACATTCTTCTGTTACTGTCTTTTTCGTCAAGCTTTACTACTGTTCCACAAAATATCTTCTGCTACTCCTCTACCGTATTATAAAATTGTTCTAATAAAAATTCTTCTACCACTGATACGTCAAACATTCTTGATATTACGACAAAGTTTTTTTCACCACTGTTCGATCAAAACAGTCCTCTCACTGCCATTCAGCCTAAAAACACCCGAGAAATTCTCCTACCATTATTCCTTCAATAATTCTTTTGTCATTCCCATTGGGCCTCACATCCATCAATAGTTATTCCATCATTATCATTCCATCAGTATCCCTTCTATCACTAGTCCATCAAAAATGGTTCTATCATTTTTCCACCAAGTATCCCTCGGTCTTTTCCGTCAGCCTAAAACCCCATTATTCATCTCTCTGTATTACTAACAAATTCTTCTGTCAGTATCCACAAGTTCTCATTTCACCCATTTTTTTCTTTTCCTGTTCCATCAATTTCTTGTAATACTGATCACCCAAAAATTCTTTCATAACTATTCCGCCAAAAAAAAAGAAAAGATAATTCTACAGTTGGAAATTAATAAAAAAAATAGTCAGTAGGTCATTAATTATTTTTCTACCGTACGATGTAACACCTATCATAGTTTCCTTCTATCACTTCCATTTGACACAACATCCATTTTAATTTCTTATGTAATTATCTCACCAAAAATGTGTCTTACCAAACCTTCTTCTGTATTTATTGCCACAGATATCCCTCAGTCACACCCACTGAATCTAACACCCTTGAAAAATACTTGTTTCTTTACTCCATCACAAGTTTTTCACAATTCATACATAATTCTCTATAACATTAAAACTCGTATCTCTGTTCAGGCAAAATATCCGGCTATCACGAAGCGTCTATACAGCGGCCTCCCTCCCTGCCTGCCTCCCTTCCCCTCAGACTTAAAGGCAATTAAAGTCACCCCAGAACTTCAAAATCCTAGGCCACTTAAGGCCTCTCTCGTCCCACCACCAGCCAGTCACCTTTCTGCCTCGCATGGCGCCAAACTTTATATCAGACCACTGCAATACACCCAACAGAATTCTCGCCAACAGAATTCTCGTACTCCATAACTTTCATTGAATCTTATTTTTCGTTTTCACATGACAGTTGTCTGTGTGATAAGACCCAGTCTTTTTTTTTTTCTTTTGCTACAGGGACTGGCACTGTACAGAGGACCTTCATTGAGGTCTACTGTATAAATAGCTGTCGATCTTGTTTCATTTTCCCTCCCTCCCTCGTGTCATCAGGTGTTCCTGCACTTCTTCAGGCGTGTGTTACGGTGGTTTTCATTCCTTTCCTCCCCTGCAGTTCCTCATAGGGTACACTGAGTCACTCCAGTTGTCTGCCCGTTATTCGTCATAGTGTTCAACTTTTTCGAGTTTGTTTTATTTTTCCGTCTCTCTTGCCATCGGACGTTCCTGCACTTTATCAAGCTCCAGGTAGGCAGTTTTAATTCCTTTCTCTTACTGCTTGTCATACACTGCATTTTCGGCCTTGTTTCATTTTCCCGCCTTCTTTTGCCATTGAGTGTTTTTGCATTCTTCTGTTGACAACTTTAGTTCAATTCTTCACCTCCAGTGAGAGTGAGAGTGTCTGTGCGTGTGCGGCGTGTGTATTTGTGTGTGTGTGTATTTGTGTGTGTGTGTATTTGTGTGTGTGTGTGTGTGTGTTAGTATATGTAGGTTGTGTGTGCTTATGTGTGTGTGTGTGTGTGTGTGTGTGTGTGTGAGAGAGAGAGAGAGAGCTAGTCTATAATTATGTAGGTTGTGTGCGCTTGTGTGTGTGTGTGTGTGTGTGTGTGTGTGTGTGTGTGTGTGTGTAAGCAGAATATATATTGTGCTGAATTAACCTGTCGTGCAGTAAATTTTTAAATTGCGATAACATATTATACCATATTTATTTTTTTTCTTACGTTTTGCAAGACTTATTAAGTTATTTTGGTGTAGCTTAGTCCTTCGTTTTTCCTATCCGACTGTTCTGTTTACTCTCCTCAATCACAAAACCCCATCCTCCCTGCCTTCCACTCACCCACTGCATTGCCCAGTAATTCCGCCGATTGTCCTCCCTCTCACCACAGGCAGCGCGAATCGTGAGTTGACCTACTCAGGCTTCGCACTCACGCAGAGATGGCATTGACAGCACTGACTGTAACAGGTGGAAGTGCTGGAGGGTGTACGTGACAATGGTGCTTTGAGCATGCACGCGAACTTGTTCAGCACAATGTTTGAAATGTATTCCAAGCACATGTGTCGAGCACGTGTGTCCGGACTCTAACGCTCAGACCTCTGTTTGGTATAAGAACCACTAAGTTATATGGCGATTTCAAGATTTGGAGTTCTTTTTTTTTTTTTTAATGCGAGGAAGAAGGAGCCAAAGGCTAAGCCCGCATTAACAGTTCCTTCCAAGAAATAAAACAAAAACAGTACAAAAGTGAGCAAAATTCAAGATCCGTTCATTTCGAGATGCTTGGACACACTGCGTTTGAAGGACTGGAGATCATAGGAAGTAGGAAATACAGACAGAGAGAGACAGTTCCAGAGTTGACCCGTTGCATAAATGAAGGACTAGGAGTAACGGTCAACTCTTGCATTGGAGAGTTGGACAGAAAAGGGATGAGAGTTTGTTGCTAGACGGGTGCTCCGCACTCGTCATAGAGGCGAGGGATGCAAGCAGACAGTTCAGAGGAGCAGTGACCATTGAAATAGCGATAGGAAAGAGATAAAGATGCATCAGTGCGGCGAAGAGACAGAGGTTGAAGGGAGCCAGTAAGAGGAGGAGAGTTGATGAGACGAAAAGCCTTTGACTCCACCCTGGTGAGAAGAGCTGTACAGTATATGGGGAGCCTCCCCACACATGAGAGTTATAGCCTAAGCATGGGCGAATAAAACCCATGTATAGAGTCAACAACTGTGCAGGAGTAAAGAAGACACGGAGTCGGCTTAGCACACCCAATTTCTTGGAAGCAGATTTTACAAGAGATGTAATATGATCTTTCCAAGATAAGTCCCGAGTAAATGAAACCCTAAGCAAGTTCAAGGATGATGCAGGACTGAGCTGGATATTATTAAACATCAGTGGGTACTCCTGTGGGAGATTCTGTTGGGTTGATAGGTGTAAAAACTGAGTTTCAGATGCATTAAAAACAACAAGATTATTTTTACCCCAGTCAGAGATACGAGCCAAGTCAGACATTAGGTGTGCCATAGCCTCATTCCTTGTTTGTTGAAGTAACTGCTGAGATGGAAACCGAATGGAAAGGTGATGGGTGGAATCATCAGCGTACGAGTGGAATCATGTGCGTGGATATTGGCGACGTAATGAATGGCATGGGAAGTTTAGGGGTTAATATCGAGGATTAGTTGCCTGAAGCTGCCACCAGGGCAGTATGTAGTAGCCAGGAATTTACATTGTACTCTGTCGTCTTTATACTTATTTTCATTAACTTTAAATACAAGTTTGAGGAATTGATCAGCTTTTTAGGTAACAATAGAACCTACAATTGAATAAGCGTCTGTATTTAGAGGAGAGGCGAGCATTGTCGAGTAGCTGTACTATGGTCGTTAAGTGTCAGTTCAATGGGTGCTGTAGGCTGTATGGATCATTAATAACATCCATATTGAGAGAGGGAGAGTACCAGATCATATATATTTCACAAAATTTACTCTTAACTGTTGGCTCATTGACGCCTGATACAAACTCCAGAACATTGCTAGAGATAACTTGAACAATGACAAATGTATGATAAATTCTCTAAAACGTTGGTCGATTAATTATAGTGTAAGTGTTTCACGGCCCTGTTGAGCAGCTAGGCATTTATTCCAGCCAGGGGCTCTCGAGCTTCGTCCGCGAATCTCGGTCGTTTGCAGCATGACATAGGCTGGGCAGAAAAGATAGATTTGGGTTGACGTTTCTGCAATACCTCGCATTTGCAGCAGAATGGCCGAATTAATGGGGAATCTGTTTACACAGCCGAATGCTCAACACAGCACCTGTACCAACGGGGCCAAATAATTTTTGTAAAGTTAAATTTCAAGTGTGGTAGTCGTGCGCTGAAGATGACCAGTTTTCAGCCATTCATGTTTTCGGCCGCCCGCCAGGATTTGTTACAGTTTCACATGACTCATTCAAAACTATAAATATGCTTGCAATAGTTTTTGTGCCATTGCACGCACAGTTGTATATCGGTGCCATTAATATAACTTTTGTTGAGGAAAACACGTTTTTGTGCTATATTTGACTGTTCAATAAGGGCCGTTTTTCAGCCGAACCTTCCGCTGCTGGAGACTGATGAATAGCTGCTTCCACACCGGATCCCCCCCCCCACCCACCCACCGACCCCTTCCGCCTAATTTAAAACCAGTGGGACATCTGTTAGTACCCCCCCCCCACCGACGTCTTCCGCCTAATGTAAAACCAGTGGGACATCTGTTAGTAACCCCCCCCCCCACCGATGCCTTCCACCTAATTTAAAACCAGTGGGACATCTATTAGTAGCAAAAATACTCCATTAGAAAATTTCAGTCGATATGAAATGGGTCCATCTCTGACCCAGTTGCAACCATCCTGGCAAGTTTCTTTGTAATCGTTTTTCTAGTTTTGGCTGCACCACACAGACACGCAGACAGACCCACGGCTAGAACTGTATTGTATTTGTTTTTTGTTAGAATTTTTTTTTGTTTTCACATCTGCCTTGTGTGTGTGTGTGTGTGTGTGTGTGTACCATTCATTTGCCTGTCTTTCTTGTCAGTAACTAAATCCATGCCTGTATCCATATATATATATATATATATATATATATATATATATATATATATATACTGTTTATATTTATATCCCTCTGTACTTCGTGGTAGGTGGGGGCGCTCACCATCCACTCACTCGATGTAGTGTTGCTGTCAGGTGTCTGCCCTTTCCTCTCCTTCATCCTTCATTCCTTCCATCCTTTCCTGTCTTCCTTTCCTTCATTCTTTCCTTGTCCTGCCTACGGGTAACTTTACACTCCCTCTTCTGTCTTTCCTTCATTCTTTCCTCTTCCTTCTGCCTGTGTGTGACTCTACACTTAGTGACAAGCCAAATGGTTTCCTGTACACCAGGAAACTATTTACTACGCTGGGTGGTAACCATATAACCAAATTTTGGCACCTGGTGGTTTAATGGGTAATTATTGCGGTCCAGTCGGATTGAGCCGGTGAAGGTTTATATCCAAGGGATGGTTGGGGTTTATTGATCATGTAATGCCACTCAGGGATGAGAGGCTGGTCACTCATCTTAAATGTCGGGACCAACTGCCTAGCCCTGGGCTCCTACGCTCCTCATGGGGCAATGTAGGATTGGATGATGGATGGATGGATCCTTCTGTACCATCTGTATATCTATATCCCTTTCTGTTATTTACCTATATCTGTCCCTGTCTGTGTGTCTGTCTGTCTATCTCTCAGTCTATTAGTCTGTATGTCTCAGTTCCCTCTTTATATTTTTATCTACCTGCCAACCTTCCTACCTACTACCTACCTATCTATCTGTCTATCTGTCAGTCCGCATATCCATATCAATCTCAGTTCTCTTTATATTTTGTATCTGCCCACCAACCTACCTACCTGCTGCCTATCTATCTATGTATCGGTCAGTGTTTCTAGATATTTGTCAATCTCTGTATTTGTATATCAGTACAGCATATTGGTATATATCTTACCCTATGTCTGGCTGCCTAATTACCTATCTGTCCATGAGTTCATTTGTCCATCCATCCATACGTCTATCTGTGTGACTATCTCCACTCCACTCTTGCTCCTTCAATATCGTGACTTCCACAAACAACTTAACAAGCGCCTCAATTTAGAGGCGAGACAGCACGCCCTGAACAGCACTGGTATGGTCGTTAACCTGCTGTTGAATGGGTACTGTACACAGCCCACGGGTTGTTTTGATCACTAGTAGGCCTACCTTCATTACGGAGAGAGAGAGAGAGAGAGAGAGAGAGAGAGACTCAAGTCACGCTAAGTAATATTTTACTTTTGAAAGATGCTACACTATCGCTGGATCAGACTAATAATCGCTAATCTTGAAAGTCATAATAATAATTTCGCGATGAATTATAACTCAACATTATAACTAAGTAACATGTTGGATTATAAGGAAATGATGTTGAAATTCAGCAAAATATATAAAGCATTCAGTATGCTCGATAAAAATCCATTAAAATAACGCTAAAACAGCTGGTTTAGTTCCACATTCTAGTCAAAATTTAGCAGGAATACATGAAAAATCTATTAACTAGAGGGGCACTCCATGGAGCGCCTCTATCCGACTAGGGCAGCGTAACTTCCACTAGGAAGTCGCAGTTTTGTTATTGCTTGCCTTTACCGAGGCTGAGTGATAATGTTTTTGCCAGCCTCAGTGTGTGTGTGTGTGTGTGTGTGTGTGTGTGTGTGTGTCTGTCTGTCTGTCTGTGTTTGTGTTTGTGTGTGTGTGTGTGTCTGTGTTCCCATTATATCTCATGAACGGCTTGAGCTATCAGCGTAAAACTTCATAGTATCAAGATACGGCCAAAATCTTGGATGAGTTCGAAAATGAGGACTTGCGGTCAAGGTCAAGGTTGCCAAAATGGCTGCCAAAAGTCAACTAGTTTCTATCGGCCGCCTTTAACACCATTATATCTCATGAATGGCTTGAGCTATCAACATGAAACCTTCAGGGTATCAAGATATGGCCAAAATCTTGGACGAATTCTAAAATGAGAACTCGGGCTCAAGGACAAGGTCACCAAAATGCCTGCCAAAGGCCTCTGTGAAGTTAAAATGGGGTGCCGAATCCCTGTCATGCACTTCTCACAACATTCATCTAGCCTGTTCGATCGCTTGTCAGTCCCCTAGCCTCACCAACTTCCATACCTCTCTTCCTCACACACTCATCCACCATATCCCTCCACCTTCTCCTTGGCCAACCTCGCTTCCTCCCTCCTTCAGATACGCTCAGATATACGTTTTTCACCACTCTAATGTTATTCATTCTTCACTTGACCATTCCATCTCAGCACACTTTCTTCGATTCTGGTGTCCACAGTCTTGCTCACTCCGCATCTTTCACGAATCACATCATTTCATATTCAGTCCACTCTCTATACTCCATATTCATTCCTCAGCAGTCCCATCTCCACTGTTCTCACTCCTGACTTTTCATTTTCATGCCACACCACAGCATAGTTTAACACCCATTTGTTAAAGTTGGCACTAACACTCCATGTAAGATTCGCGCAGCTACAACACTTGTCACTTTCATATCAAGGCCTTCATAGCACCAGCTACTTTCTTTCCTTGTGTCACTGTACTTTCCACTTTTGCACATTTTCCTCTCTTTTCTATCACAGTACCAAGGTATTTGAACTCTCTCCCCAATTATCATTCAGAGGAGTTCTGTCATCATTACCCTACTCACTCTCCGAAATGCGTACATACGTATATTGGTTTACATGCAGCAGAGTAGCAACCGCAGTAATATAAAATCTATCTATCTATCTATCTATAGCCCGACTCCCTAATCCCGCAAAGGGTGGCTGCAGACAAAACGCCTCCAAGTCGCTCTGTCACCCACCATTTAACTACCCTCCCCCCAACTCACCCCCCCCTCCCTCATATACCTCTCAACTCCATCCCTCCACCTCATCCTCGGTCTACTTCTCCCTCTCCCTCCCTCCACCTCACCTACATACACCCTCTTAGTCAGTCTTTCATTCTCCATTCTCTTCACATGTCTAAACCACCGCAGTGTATTTCTCCTAATCTTCTCAACAATATCCACATCCACCCCCCAGCGTTCCTTCACTTCTTCATTCTTCAACCTGTCCCTCCACGTCACTCCACATGCTCCTCTCAAGTAACTCATTTCCACTGCTCTCACTCTTGACTTGTTCCCCTCTTGCAAGGTCCATGCCTCGCTTCCATACGTCAGGGTAGGGATCACAATACTATCATGCAGTGACTTCTTAACTTCCATACTCACCTCCCTGTTTCTCATCACTGCTTTCAGTGTACCAACATCCTTCCTTCCCTGCTGTACCCTTTCACGCACTTCATCCCCCAAAGTTCCATCCTTACTCATCACACTACCCAAGTACTTGAATGCACTCACATTCTCCATATCCTCACCATCCAATCTCACTGCACACTCTGTGACTTCATTCCTCTCAAACACCATAACTTTACTTTTGTTTACATTAACTTTCAGATTCCTCCTCCTACACACTGTCCCAAATACATTCACCAAACCTTGCAACTCCCGTTCATCTTCACTCAACAGTACTGTATCATCAGCAAACAGCAACACCGGAAGCTTCCAAATCTCAATCTCATTCATTAGAGCCACCCCCACATCCACTGCCCTACCCTGCACCTCCTTTACAACCCCATCCATGTATATATTAAACAGTCATGGAAACATCACACAACCCTGTTTCAGTCCCACATTGAGATCAGAGAACTCACTCAGCTCACCATCCACTCGCACTGTAGCCCTAGCTCCCTCGTACATACTTTTCACAGCACTCAACAATTTCCCCTCCACTCCATATATTCTTAATACCTTCCACATACCTTCCCTATCTATTCTATCATAAGCTTTCTCCAAGTCCATGAAGGCAGCATACACTTTCTTTCCCTTCTCTAGATACTTCTCCACTAAACATCTTAGAACAAATATCTGATCCACACACCCTTTTCCCTTCCTAAATCCCCCTTGTTCTTCTCCAACTAGCTCCTCTGTCATATGCCTAACCCTATCAATGAGTATTCTACCGTATATTTTACCAGTCACACTAAGAAGGCAAATACCCCTATGGTTACCACATACTTCTCTCTCCCCTTTTCCTTTGTACAGAGGAACAATTATACCTGATTTCCAGTCCTCTGGAACCCTTCCCTCTTCCCAAGCCAATCTACACAACTTCCATATCCACTCCACAACAATCTCACCCCCATACCTAAGCATTTCACCACACACTTCATCAATTCCTGGGGCCTTTCCTAACTTAATCTTCTTCATCGCTTCCACTACTTCCACCCTACTGATCTCTTCTTCCCTCCTCTCATCTCTTCTTCTCCCAGCCATTCCCCAACCACTTATACTCGCACTGCTCTCACTCTCTACATTCAACAAATCCTCAGAGTGCTCCTTCCATCTCCTCAGTTTCTCTCTCTTCTCCACCAACAATCTATTATTCCTATCTTTCACTCCCCTACTATTTCCCCTTTCACACTGCCATACTTTCTTTACCTCCTTCCAAAACAATTTCTTACTCTCCCTCCATTTCACACTCAGATTCCTCCCAAGCTCTTCATCCACTTTCTTTTTACTCTCCTTCACCAGTCTCTTAACCTCCATTCTCCTGCTCACATATACCTCTCTCTTCTCTCTCTCATCTTCTCCCCTACCTCTACTCGCTAACCATTCACTATATGCCTTCTTCTTTTGTTCCACAGCTCGTTTCACCTCATCATTCCACCATGCTGTCCCTTGCACACCCTTGCATCTCCTCCTCACTCCACAAACCGCCTCACACGCTGTGCCTATCTCTTCCGTGAATATCTTACATACATCTTCCACCCCTTCCATCTGCTCTAGCTCATACCTTCCCAATCTTTCCTCCACTATACTCTTATACTCTGTCATTTTCTCACTATCTTGCAATTTCTCCACTCTTCTCACAGGAGTTGCTTCCTCCTGTCTTCCCCTTCGTCTCCTCAACCACTTTTTTGCAGCTCTACCTTGGCCATCACTAAGTGATGGTCCGAGACTCCAGTCCCCCACCCTCTCCACACTCTTGCATCCAACACTTGTCTTCTCATTCGCTGATCCACACACACGTAGTCTATCGTTGCCTTTCGTTCAACAAGTTCACCATCCATCCTCCTCATTACTCTCCATGTATACCTGTGGATCATCTTATGCCGAAAGTAGGTGTTGGCTATTACCAACCCCTTACAAGCACAGATGTCCACCAAAGCACTTCCATTCCCATCTACGTCAACTGGCACACCCCACTGACCAACCACTCCATCCACTCGTACATTCCCAACTTTGCCATTCATGTCATATAAAAATACCACCATATATTCATTGCAAGTGGTGTCCCAAAATAATGGTTCGCCGAGGAAGTAATAGTACCCGGATGTATACCTGCCATTATTGCCTGGGTCAGTTATGGAGAATAAAAACCAACAGGCTTGACCTTCAGCAGTTGGCATCACTTTTAGTCCCGTATTCTGTATGGCTGTGGAGGTGTCGTAGCACCTCCTCCTTAGCGACTTTTACTGTAGACATTATATAGGCACTAGTATATATCTCATAACACAATGTACAGGATGTAGTGTGTGATGGAGACATACACAACCCTTCACTAGGAATGTCAATCCACATAATGTATATCCACAATCTTGTTGTCCCAGATCACCAAGAATCCTTAACAATGTCTTTGTAGTCCAGACGACTAAGAGTTTCATGACTTATTCAAACACGTGGAGTAACCAGCTCTAGTCGGTTAGTCCACGTGAATAGAAATCTACTAGACACTACATCACACACACACATCCTCTCCAAGCTGTATATAATGTCGGAGAGATACCCTTCAGATCAGAAAGGGGAGAGAGGGGCTAGAGAGAAGGCCCGACACTAGGGTCACTAGGCCGTCACAGTCCATTACGCTGTAAGTCACTGTTGATATCGCTGTGCAATAAAACTCCGTAACCCAAGAGTGCTGTAACTCACCTCGTTGACACTACGTCTCACGACTTTATTCTGGCTGTGCTTGACGATCCACAATCGACTTCCCTATCACCCTACAAGTACCTACGACTTTACTTCCATATTCGGTGTGGCAGTGGAGGTCTCGTAGCACCTCTTCCTTAGCGACTTTTACTCCCGTATTCTCTATGGCAGTGAAGGTCTCGCAGCACCTCTTCCTTAGCGACTTTTACTCCCATATTCGGTGTGGCAGTGGAGGTCTCGTAGCATCTCTTCCTTAGCGACTTTTACTAACGTATTCTGTATGGCAGTGGAGGTCTCGTAACACCTCTTCCTTAGCGACTTTTATTCCCGTATTCTGTATGGCAGTGGAGGTCTCACAGCACCTCTTCCTTAGCGACTTTTACTTCCATATTCGGTGTGGCAGTGGAGGTCTCGTAGCATCTCTTCCTTAGCGACTTTTACTAACGTATTCTGTATGGCAGTGGAGGTCTCGTAGCAACTCTTCCTTAGTGACTTTTACTCCCGTACTCTGTATGGCAGTGGAGGTCTCGTAGCACCTCTTCCTTAACTACTTTAGTCCCGTATTCTGTATGGCAATGGAGGTCTCGTAGCACTTCTTCCTTATTGACGTGTTTTGCATATTACACCTTGACACTCTCTTCTGGATTATTTATGCCCTTGTGCCAGTGACGTGGTTTGCATCAGTAAGATGCAATAAGGTACTGTGGTGTTGTGTGCAGAATAAATCACCTAGGAAGAGGTGTTACACAATCTCTGGGGCTACTCAATACGGCACATGCTCTCAATGAATGCTGTGACACTTCTTCCCACTGGCAGCTTACTTTAAACTTAGTATTGTCATCTCCATACCGTTAAAATTAAATAGGGAGACATGATTCGCAATCCGGTCGTTAGGTATTGCATTTTTTTTATTGCTTCATTCACTGCAAGATCCTCCCCGAAGCTGCATTACATAGCACAACAGCAGGATGACAAAGACATAAACAACATACTCGGACATAAGTTGTTTCCATCAAAATATACACCAGATTGACGTCACTTAACTGCGTATGGCCATTCATTCCCACGTATGATATTTTAGTGCTTTGCAAAAAATGTTATTTGAATCTTTAAAACAACCTTTTATTTTTTCTTTTGGCTTCTTATGTTAATCGCGTCCTTAAAAAAACTAAATCTAGAACAATTCTGGTGTATTTATTTCAGTGAATGTTTTGTCATCCTCATCTGTAACATTTTAGTCGTTGGCAAAAAATATTATTTTTGGCGTACAATAAAAATTCAGCAGTTTACATTTCGTCAGGAGTGGGAGTATATCACAGTGCACACTTTTTAACAAAGCACGTTTTCCTGTCGTCTCTAAAACGGAGTTTCGTTGTTGGTGGTGCATTGGAAAAAAGGTTCTCGGTTATTAACCCTTAAACCGCGGGCTTGTTTTGCTTTGACTTGCGGCTCCTGCAGACATATTCGCGCTCCAACAGACTCTCTAAAAATATTTGCCAAAAATCAGTTATTAGTCCTAGAATATTAAAATCACATATACTTATGGCACATACCTTCAGCTTTCTCCTTGGGTTTTTGTTGAGCCTTCGTCGAGTACCGAAGGACTTGTGGAGACCTCTGAAGTTGGGTAACGAAGTCTCCACTTTACACTTCCCGACAACTCGTAATATGATTACCACAGCCTGATATTATCACTAGAAACACTAATCTATGATTCTCAAATAGTTTGGAATCCATACTCCCCCCAGAAAAAACTCTGTGAAAGCAATGAAAATTACGAGGGCGTATGACCATCCCACTTCCGATCGTTCGCCGCTAGTGTTGTCTATTATTCATAAAAACACTCACAGTTTATATTTCTATTACTATATAACACTTACATATATCTATAGTCTTTATCCATAAGTTTCCTTCAGTAATAGTAGTTTATTGTCACTGTAGGGATTCAATTTCTTTCAGTAAAATATGTAGCATTCACTTTCTCGTCCTGTATACTAGCATTGAGAGTGAATGTCACTTTCACCTTCACTCGTATAACTCATAGTATTCATACATGCTAGAGTGAAACTTTCACTTTCATTACTTCTAGTATATATACTCGTATTCTTATAATACCACTCATTTACATTTCTATTTACGTTCCCTACTTTATTTACATTATTTACATTTCTATTTTATTTACACTGTGTTATGCACTGTCACTTGAAGTAACTTATAAAACTGTTTTCCACTGTTCACTTAAATTTATATTCATTGCTGTCACTTGCTGTTTACACATTATTTACACTTTATTTACAATTCCACTTGCACTGTTTTACTCAATAAAAAGATCATAGTCACTCTCTATCAATTGTCAGCCCTTTACATCTTTCCACACGAGGTTTAGTAGGGGGTATAGGTCACAGGGCCCTTTGCAAGGGGCTATAAAGCGGCGGAAGTTAGCAGTAGCAAATCAGACATACTCCCACTTTCAAAGACGACAGTGAACTGATAGTAGTGGCCTCCTGCCGCCTGGCTAGGGTGAGTGCAATACTACCAACTTCAGCCCTGTGAGATCTGCTAATATATAGCAATGAAATGATTGGCAGGAAACCAAGACAATACATAATAAATTAGGTAGTTCCAGGTGAATGTAAATATCACTTAGGCTTCTCCCTTCCCTCCTTATATGTATATTTATTACGAAAATAGATTATACGGCATATTTCAAGGGGAAATAAACAGCGAAAATTAGCGAACGAGTGCACGTGAGGTGTTGTCAGGTGATAATTAGCCAATTCCTGTTGTATGGCACTATCACTTACTTATTTCTTTTTTGTATATATTATTTGGTATAAGAATAGGGCATAGGGCTTATTTCAATGGATGAAATCAGTGGAAAATTCCAGGGAAGATTTACTTAGTGTAGCACGGCCCGGCAAGCGAGAGGATAGGGTAATGGAGGGGGGGTAGGGAGGGGAGTCAAGAACGGGAAGAAATGGCAAAATTGTCAACAATGGATGGCAGTACAGACGAGATTAGGAGTGCTGACTAGTGTTGGACATTGGCAGTACTGATAGATGATACAAGCCGCCACTTCAAAGCCCGGGTGAATTCAAAATAACACAGAATCACAAAAGTGTCGCCTCGCAGTATGATCCCTTGCTCCCAAACGTCACGAAAGTGACTCCCTGCAGTTAAGGGGTTAAAGAGCAGTGGTGGTTCGTGTGGTACAGTAGTCACAAGTCCGTGATACAGTGAGTTGTACAGTTGGGGACATGAATATCGGTCCACTTCCATTCGATAAAGAACGAGACGAGCAATAAGTTTGGAATCCCAGTGGTGCCATCTTCCGAGCCCAGGAGACTTCAGAATATTGTGTAAGTTTCAGTATAACGGTCCGGCAAAAAAGTGGAGCCATATCATTGTCTGAACTGTACATGTGTGTGTGTGTGTGTGTGTGTGTGTGTGTGTGTTTGAACTAATTAACCGAAGCCTTTTTTAAGCGTTTCTAACCAAGTTTATGTAAGGATAGATGACCTTTTTATAGGTCAAAAATCAGTGTCACAGCAATAGGTCGAAAAATTACATAGCAGAATCAGCTTAAACAGTTTATGACTGACTTATACCAAACTTGATTGCAGAGTTAAGACTAAGGCAAGAATGATGGAATTCAGTTTTGAGAGTAACCAGAGGTCGAGGTCATAGGGCAAAGTCAAAGTTTTCCTGATGATCCGTGTGTAAACAACACAATAAAATAGTTTTGAACTGATCTGACCCAAACTTGGTGGAAAGGCTGAGGGTCAGTCAAGAGGTTTATCTAAAAATAAAAACAGGTCACGGGTCAAGTACTCATGGTATGATCAATTGAATCTTTATTTTGTCAGATTTAACCAAATTTTGAGAAAGGGTTCATGGTGGGGGTAGATAGATTAGATTATAAGAACAGTCAGAGGTCAAGTTCACAGGCAAGGTCAACTGGAACAGTTTTAAATCGATTTGCTCCCAACTTCTTGGAAGTGTTAAGGGTCAGGCAAGAATGAAGTCGATTGTGAGAGCAATCGGTCAAAGGCAAGTCACTGGGCAAAGTTTAATGTTTGGCCTTAACACCAGTTGGTGGGCGCAAGTGTTGCACTCTCCAAGTGCACCCTCTTGGGTATTTCATATACCTCCTTCAGAAAAATCACAACTTTCAGATGCTACATCAGACAGTTATGTTTACCCACAATCATCTTTATATTTAAGAGGGTTCATTCTTGTTTTCTTTTCCGAGTTTTCCGCATCAAACAATGCCACACAACAAGAACGTCCAGATTGATCCCCCACCAGCACAGAACGTAAACACAGCAGCAAAAGATGGTAATACTGCTGTTAGGGAAACTAATGTGGTAATACGGCAGAAGAGACAAGTTAATTTGGCCGTATGTGAGGGTAATGTGGCAGTTATGGCACCATGCTTAGGCGGTGTTGGCTAGAGCCATGACACTGCTACAAGGGCTGTATTATTTATAACAAAGCAGACTTGTATGTCTCTTGAATTATTTAATTTTCCATATTAAGCACACACCCTTACTAACCCTTTCGCGATTGGGGCAGTTCCATAGCGCGCTTCTTCTAACCTGACCAAGATCATAAACTTGTTTCAGTCCATTTGATGAACGCATAGTCAGGCTGGATGGTGGAATAGATTATCAACGAAGATGACTCATTCCTGCCTCATAACCAAGGTTCACCATATTTCATGCAACTGCTACTTGGTGTGCAATTTATGGGAATGGTTCGCTTCCTTCTGGTGAAAACCGACTTACGAAGTATTCTGTTTCTGATAACGCCAAATGGTTTTGTTCCATGACAGGAAGTAGTGGGAATCAGAGGGTTAATACTCAGCACCACTGACCTTCTCCTGATAAGGACAGCTGTAGCATTCTGTTCCTGATAACGCCAGACGATTTTATTTCGCCGAGCAAGTCACAAGAGTCGCACTATCATGTGGCATGTATAAGGAGTGCAAGCAAAATGAGGGATGACAGTGTGTGCTGGACCATAATCTGTTATTGTGACTCATCCAGTATTCTGTTTAGTGTGAAGGACAAGAAATGGCGTCCATGCTTTTTTTTTTTTTTTTTTTTTTTATGTTGCAGGGAGGGTTGGTAGTAGGGCTGAGGTGGGTAGTGGGGAGGCAGGAGTAGCAGAAGTCATAGATTAATGCCTGTCATTGCGTGAGGGTCATTAAGAGTGAATGTAATGGGATACTGGGGAGACTGGAGGGATCGTGGCAGCACTGCATTGGAGGATGGGAGGCTTGGAGGGGCAGGAGATGTGATTGAATGGGGAGTGGGAATTTTGGAAAATTCAGGATAGGGATGTTTGAGGGGGGATGTGGTAGCTTGAGATGTGTGAAGGACTGCAGTGTGAGATGTGGTGTGAATTGTGGCAGTTACATTGTGTGATATATCCATAATAATGATACGGAGGTGTGTGTGGGGGGGGGCGGGGGGAGGGCTGGGAGAAGTGGACGGACAGGGAGACATGGCTGGCTTGAATCACTTGTTGCCTTGCCTGTGGTCCAAGTTTCGTGTTATTCTCCTCTCCCAGTAAGTCACTTTTCCACTCTTGAACTGCTACAGATATATCAGCTGGTGTAGTGTTGGCATTTGAGGTGAGGTGTGTATCAGAAATAAAACTGAAATAGTAAAGAAAAAAATTTGCGTAAAATATAGCGATCCGTATGGCATTATCATCCGCCCCTTTATCCCCCAGCCTTCCAAACTTCCCCCTCTCTCATGGCCCCTTCCCTCCCCTCCCCTGTCCTCCCCACCCTCCACCCTCGCTGTGTGGAGAGCTGATTTGACTGGATAAATTTTCGCGTACGGTTCTACATTACACTTTTTGCCGTCACACACGTATTAACTTCCGTTGTCTTCCATGGGCATCATAAAATAATAATACCAATTAATCTCTGACAAGTATGATAGTATAAATAAGCATAATCATCTTTGAACTATAATGTCTGTATAAGTGTGGTGCAGTGTGAGGTAGCCGGCTCTGGGCTTGAGCAAGTCAGTTTATGTTGTGCTGTTGGTTAAGTGTGAACAGGTGTCCTCGACGTTACTTATAAACGTTGCATAGTGTGACTCGACTGTGTGGAGTTAACTTTGTTTAGTTAATGGACTGAGGAGTTCATTAAAACTTTGCTCAGTGAAATGATTGTGGCATTCCTCATAAACAATGCCTGCTTGTTACAGATGATTGGGAATGGAATTGCCTTGTGAAAGGAGTTGATTAGGGATTGCCTTTTGAAATGACTGGATTTAGGATTGTCTATTGAAATGACGATTTAGGTTGCCAAGTGAAATGACTGGATTAAGGATTGCCTAGTGAAATGACTGGCTTTAAGATTGCCAAGTGAAATGACTGGATTTAGGATTACCTAGTGAAATGACTTAAATTAACGTTGCCTGTTGAAATTACTGAAATGAACGTTGCTTTAAAAATTACTGGAATTAAAGGTGCTTTGTGAAATGGCTGTCATTAATGTTGCCTCGGGAAGTTGCTGGAATTAACGTGGTGTAAAAAAGTGACTGGAATTAAGCTTGCCCAGTGAAATGACTGGAATTAACGTTGCCTCGTGAAGTGACTGCAGTGCCGTACAAACTTTGCTTAGTAACTGTGTGGAGTTTCCTATAAACGTTGCGTGGTAAAGTGACTGGGGAGTTGCTCAAATTAACCTTAAACCTATAGTAAAGTCTTTATTGTTTCATTTTTGCTTTCGTCCGAGGTCATTTGAAGAGACTACTCAAACTGGAGATGTTACCTACCGTTGATGTGTGGAACCATAAGGCTGAGAATTTCTGAAAATTAGTGACTAGTGCGTGCCTGGAATATCCTGGTAATTGTTGTGGTTGTCATCGTTATCTACACTAAGGCCTCTCCTTTTGCCCCTTCATTCATGGCGAGGTAAGTTGTCTCAAAAAGTGTGTTAGGCCTAGACTTAATGTAAATACAGTAAACACAAATTAGTGTCGTGCAAACATGCCATATACAACCAGTATTATGGAACCCTTGTTATGTATGTATTCATTGGTGCAGCTGGATACTGACATTTTATATACTTGTAAGCAGTATTAACATAAAGCAGTGAATCATTAAGTAAAATCAAGTGGAAGTGTATGTAATGGGTCATCTGGTCAGAATAACCATGTCATTAGGAGGGCATAATTTCTGCCGGTTGATGTGATGCTGTATCCGGCTATGTGTAAAAGAGAATGTTTGTCTGTGTGAGTGTGTTTGTCTGTCTGTCCTTTATGGAAGTTGAAATGGATGCATATGGAACTCTCAGAGCAGCTCTGGTAGGTTTAACTGTTACGACGAATTTGAATGTGTACATTGCAGTTGCTAAAGTGGCTCCCCTGATGGCCAAGATTAGAACTAATTAAAAATTAACAAGTCAGCATGTTAGCCAGTTACTGTGGTGTTTTCTTTTTTTCTATAACCGTATCATTATTAGCTAGCCTACAATGGATCAGATGGGTGGATGGATTGGTGGGGTGGACTGGGCGAGTGGGTAGGTGGGCAAGGTTGAGTGGATGGGTAGGTGTGAAGGGGCAGGGAGGATGGGTGTGGCAGGGCAGCATGGGTGGGTGAGTGGGTGGGCAGGGAGATAGACATCAGTATGTAAAGTTTACAAAACGGGCATGAACAAAGAAGTAGCAGAAGCGAGACGGGAGTAAGACAAGAGAGAAGAGAAAGAATAAGTACGGGATGTGACAATAAAAATGAGAAGAGAGACGAACAGGAATAAATGAGAAAAAATTGAAAACAAAGCGTAAAAAAAATAAAAGGAGTAAAGGAGAAAGGCGGGAAGGGACAGGTTAAAGAAGACTTGGCACGAGAGAGAGAGAGAGAGAGAGAGAGAGAGAGAGAGAGAGAGAGTCGGTGAAAGATGAGAACTGGAATATTGGGTTTTCCTTAGTCCGGTACTGACGCGAAAGAGCTACCAAAAAATTCTGGTGACAGCCGGTAGGCGACGTGGCCAGCTTTAAGCGGACCAAGCCTTGTCAGCGACCGAAAGTGAGTTTCGACACTAAAAGTCGTTTCTATATGGAGGTACTCCAGTGCAATATTCCACCCAAGAATCATGGCCCTGGCTTAATAATTTTCGGAGCCATAGCATTTCACGTGAGCGTAGTCATGAGTTTAGCTTTTTTCACCATTTCACATTTGATGATCCTTGACCCCTGACCTGGCCAATGTCACCATTTCACATTTGATGACCCTTGACCCCTGACCTGGCCAATGTAGCACATAGGTGTAGTACGATAGAAAGTTATAGTACTAATCAACGTCTATAAGCATGCAAACTTTCATTCCGTTCCATTGAATCGTTGGGAAACTAGGGGAGAATATTTGAAAACCGGTACTGGTTGGTGGGGACGCTTAGGCCAATCTTTGCAGGGTTGCCATTCGAGCGCTAATTTAGAGGAGAGAGGGGAAAAATGGATTGCATACTTTCGATAGGGAATGACCACAAGATTACGCCTAAAGTAGTCAGAGCTTTCTACGCCCATTAGTAATGCTTCTACAGCTCAAAACGTGAGAAATCCTAAATATTTGTTTTTTCGGCCGTTACCAGGAAACGAGTAGTTGCCTAACAGTCAAAACCCTGTGGACACAAGTAGGTCATTGGCTAGTCATTTTTTTCTAGTCTGGTCGGAATCGGATAATTCAGAAAGGTAGAAGTGCCTGCCACAATTAAGCATGAAAGAATACAAGAAAGAAAGAAAGAAAACGCGACTATCAGTAAGAGCAGCATCGAGCTAGCCTAAAAGGGGAGAGAGAAACTGAAGAGGACCAGGAGGAGGGGAGGTGTAAGCAAAAATAAACTGCCAGCAGAAAGAAGAGGAGGAGGAAATGGAAGAGGCAGGGAGGGGATGGGGAAGGAAGAGACCAGGAAAGAAAGGAGGAAGAGACAAGGAGAAAAAGGGAGACAGTTAGAACTGAAGAACTAGCGAGATATTTGGGTGATCCCATACTTTCCATGTTTTCATACCTCTTCTCGTACTCAGATTGTGTGCTTGATACAGGTAGGCCTACTGTTGTCACAGAATAATATTTCACTTCGCTACAGCCAGCGGGAACGTGTCGGTAAACTTTTCATCATAACAGTACCAGTCGCATTCTTCGGATTCAAAGTAAACAATCTTGAAACCTCCATCCGTTACTCATCTGGTTCAGGGTGTTACACTCCCGTGCTAAAGCTTCGCCTCGAATGCTGACCTTATCCCGCAGCAGCTCATTCAGTGTAAATTTGCACGTTACCCGGACATGACAAACTGCTTTACGGGGAACGAGTTCAGCTACTTGGGAAATATTACTCGTGAGCTAACTTCACACACACACACACACACACACACACACACACACACACACACACAGTACACCCCTGCGGTACCGTGCGCGGGTGTAATAACGTTTCACTGAGCCATGTTGTGTGGATAATGTTCCCCTTTACTTTGTGCATCATGTCTGGCATGGCCAACCGGAATGGCCAGTGGCCTGATGCAACGGAGTGTTATTATTGCAGTTTTTACCTCGACGCACAGGATCGGACACGTTGTGTGCAGTTCCGACTAAAGTGTAGCGAAACACGAAGGACCAGCAAAATATTCAGGTTGAGGTACTGTTTCATAGAAAAACAGCTTGCATAACAAGTTTATGAAAAGAAGCCCAAAATTTTAAATTTCATATTCATTATAATTTTCAACAGAGGAGGACATAAGTATTTTTGTTTTTACTCTCCCTAGAATATTGTGCAGTGATGATAAACTCGTTGATCGAAATTGAAATATTTGTATTTTATTTCGACAACGACCAAATGATTTCATTTTGCTCAGTGAAACTGATCGTGGGCAAGAGGTTAAGAGACACTATGTGTTTATCCATCACACGTATGTACATACATAATACACCATCATATACACAGTTTTTTTTCCCACATACCTGAAGCAACCAAAGGCTTGGGTCCATAAATGTTGTCCCTTAAAAGGAAAGATGAACAAGAGAAAAACCCACACTCAAAAGTCCGTTCCAGATGCCCAGCAATGGTATTTCTCAAGTTATTTTCTAAGCTGAATAAAATCGTTTGACAGCTAGAATAAAATCTCTAAGGCTTCCAGGTGCAGAAGGGACTAAAGGACATCGTTTGAAACCCTTTCACTTTGAGATGTGCAATGGTGTTTTCGTAAATGCGAGAGGTTTAGTTCTGAGTTGTATAAAATACTGTAGCGCTAACAAGAATAAACTAGAATTTTGAAATTGCTGAAGCAATATTAAAAAAAAATTCACATTCCAGATGATGATGCCACATTCCAGATTAGAATGACAAATAAAAATCCACACTTGTACAAACTTTGAATTATACACAGCATTTTGATGGCAAGTGCAAAAACCGTCAAAAATAATGGTTTGTCATAATTGCTGTAATGAAATGGTACAAAGTAGACACTCGTAGGATTATGAATATACTTTTGTTATCATTGTAGACCTAATATTAAGGGACTTTTGGTATGACTCGAAAGTTTTGAGGATTTTGACCTGTGACGTTGAGATCAAGGTCAAGGTCATTCATACTGTGCAGATCATGTTCACTCATGACCCACTACATTGCCAACGAGTTTGGTCAAAATCTGCCAAATACTTTCCGTTTTAGCACCTCCTGGCATGAGGCGGCCAGTGTGATTTTCCTTAATATCTCAGAAAGTATCTGTTGGATCTAATTATCAGTACCCAGGTGCACCAGTATATGTTGACAGCTACGTACTGGAGCATTTGCAAAGCAATCGATTAAGTAGCTTTTGCGGCGCAGGAGTACAAAAATTTAAAAAATAACAGAGGGCGCAAATGCTAGGAAAAAATTGTGTTAAAAGAAGCCTGCAACGAAGATAAATGACTCCAGAAAATTTTCGTCTCTGTCTCAAACGGTCTCGGATTGCCAGCCTTCTAGACCTGCCCCCCCCCCAAATAATAATAATAATAATAATATTTACAATATTAATTAGAACTCCACAGAATGTGAACTTCTTAAAAAAGCGTAATCCCACTGAATTGGACAAAAATGATAAAAACTAAAGCAAAACTCCGAGTTTTTTCAAGCTTATCAGGTAAAACGTACATTTGCAAGAGGTCCTTCTTAAAATGAATAATGCAGTGCGGTAGGGGAACAAAGTAATCTTAATGACAGGGAACAGTGATATAATAAAAATATAAACTTAACATTTCTTAAGTTTATCTAGCGAAAAAGTGTCTGCGAAGTTTGCTTAAGAGTGTTAGAGTAACAAGAATAAAAACCTCATTGTACTGAAGGGATTACCAGTTATTTTAACAAAAACAAAACTCGCAATATTTAAAAGCTTATCATGTAAAATTCACCTCGGTTGGTGTAAAGATACTTCCGTAACGGCTGTGAGTGGTCTGTTTTAAGATGAATAAAAGTGTATGGCAATAAAAAGGAGGAGGATAAAAATGATGACAGTGTAATTCCGACATTTACCCTGGCTTATCTGGTAAAATGTCTGCTGAACGATATGAATCCAGTGGCCATGCTAACCAACTGGTAGCACTGACAAAACATATCCCTCAGTTTTGTTGTTGGTGAGGCCCATAATTAAATTAACAGATGTATAAAAAATGAAGGTCAGCAGTTTATACATTAAATTTCATGTGTAATATTTCCGCATGCAGTGAATATATGTAAATAATTAATTACCACGGGACATTGTAAAATATTGTTGCACGAGACTCGTCACAGCAGAGCAGCGTGATCATGTCGGCATTGTGTATGATTCAGTGTTGTAGTATTGATATGCATCATTCTTCCCAGTTGCTTCTGCCTATGGGTGACTCTGCACTGAGTGACAAGCTGAATGGTTTGCTGTACGCCAGGAAACCATTGACTATGCATGATGATAACCATATAACCAAATAATGGCGCCTGGTGGTTTAGTGGGTAATTGCAGCACTCCAGTCGGATTGAGCCGGTGAAGGTTTATATCCAAGAGATGGTTGGGGTTATTGTTCACGTAATGCCACTCAGGGATGAGTGAAGCTGGTCACTCTCATCTTAAATGTCAGGACCAACTTGCTTAGCCCCGGGTTCCTACGCTTCTCATGGGGCAATGTAGGATTGGATGATGGATGGATGGATGGATACCAGTTGATATATCCATACAATACATGTGCCTACATTATTATCGAACCACTTCTTTACGATAGTTACCGAGACCTTGAGTGTTGACTTTCGACACTCAGTGATGTGATCCTCGGAGCCCAACAGAATTTTCAGAATTTTTTTTTTAAGAGTGTCAGTTGTTCGACTAAAGATATGTTGATATAATGTGCACCTGTACTCCTCACTGCCGTACTGACAAACGATTGTTTAACTATCCACTGGCTCCACCGCTCTTGTGTTTGGTTGTTAGTCCCTTTGATACAATTGCGTTTTTCATGTTTTATTCTTGCTACGGCCATTTTTTTTTCTTTTTTTTTTTCTCGTCAGATTAAGTCTACACGTTATAAAGAGGTTATTAATGGCTACATCTGTCCCTTCTATTTCGAAAAGTTTCCGACGCTGAATAAAATCGCGAGGCAGTAATAAGAAAATATAGTAAGTACGTTATCAGATTTAAGGGATTATTATCAAAAAGTGCTGGATAATGTAAAGGCCGATCTCTTTGCCTTATGATGTTAATGTTTGTGTGCTTTGGTCCGTGTGGTTGGCTGTGTGGCTGTTGGGTGAGAGGTGTGTCGAAGGGGAGGATGTGTGGCAGTGGTGGGTGAGAGGGTAATGTATGGAGATTGTATGCTTGTGGTGTGTACAGTGAGTGGTGTGGGTGGGGAAG
>NC_136991.1:43820000-43840486 GCF_032717465.1 Coenobita brevimanus
AATTAAGGACGATATTCTTCAGCAGGGACGAGATCTCTCATATAAGGGGTATTAGAAACTACCGGTGTATCCATTAACCCTCTCAGTACCATGATAGCTTTTCATTCTTGCCACCGCCTCATTACTTCATTCAGCTCAGGCCAGACCGATGGTAATGAAGGCGGTGCATTATATTCTTGTTCCCTGAAGACGATTTCATTCTGCTTAGTGGAGAGCGCTTGTAGGGAAAGAGTTAAATTTGATTCTTAGTCCCGCCAAAAGAATTTTTTCTTTAGTGTATTGGGGACGCTTGTTGTGAACGAGCAAAATTTTATGGTCTTCCCACAGATTATTTTGTTTATTTTGAAGGCGATCGTTTAATATGAAGATGCAAAATTTGAAAGCAATCTCTGTGAACAGTTTCCGTGTATTATTTATTCGTTTCCTCCATCCACAGGACTTTTTATTATCATGTGGAAATTTCCCTGTGCTCTTGCCTCCTCCATACAATATTTTATTTCGGGAGTTAATTTACGTCTTTAATAAGATGATGATCTTTTCATGTGTTAATTAATCTTCTTGTTTAATTCAAACAAGTGTATTCAGCCCATGAAGGGTGTCTGAGAATGACGGGTTTTAGTCTGAAAGCGAGTTCCAGTAATGCTTGCCCTTATGTCTCCGCCCACCTGTGGTGGTGGAAGGCATTAAGTGTTGCGTGCGTGCGTGCGTGGGTCCATGCGTCCGTAGCGCTTGTCGGCGTGCAACACACCGACGGATTTCCACCAAACTTTTGTCAGTGATGCAGTATGAGATAATGATGAGTCGATTAGGTCAGCTAGGTCAAGGGATGAAAGGTGAAGGTCATAGGGGGTCAACATAGTATATCCTTGTGGGCCAGGCATCTCGTGAACCCCTCGAAGAATTTCGACCAACCTTTTGTCAGTGATGCAGTATGAGATGATAATTCTGTTAGGTCACCTAGGTCAAGGGGTGAAAGGTGGAGGGCATATGGGGTCAGCATAGTTTATCCTTGTGGGCCAGATATCTCGTGAACCCCTCGACGGATTTCGACCAAACTTATATCATTGATAGAGTATGAAGGGATGATGAACTGATTAGGTCAGCAAGGTCATAGAGGCTGTATGGCGAGGCCGTGCGCATGGCTTGGCCAAGGCATACCCAGCCACGGTTTGCCTCCACAGCTCGGAGCTCTAGTACTTGGCGTTTCAGTTAAGGTATATTTTTGCTTCCTGTAATTGATATTTTCAGTTTACGAAGAATGGAACAAGTTAACATTCATAATATATTTCATTTGAGGTTATTTCTGAACGCGACCTTTGGTGATGGTGGCGGCGGCGGCGGCGGCGGCGGTGGTGGATGATCAGTCATCTTTAATTCGTATTTTACATACATACGATATACGATCGTATACCACAAAATTATAGGCTAGTCGATGACTTCTGCTGCTCCGCCACCGCCGTTTACTAGTACAACTACTGAGAATCACTACTGGTCCATTTCTTCCTCTCATTAGCAACCCCAAAACAACATTTTTTCTTTTTTAAATGCTGTTTTGGCTAAACCAGTAAGGTAGGCTTGCAAAAATTGAGTTAGTTTCACATCATTAAAGTGTAGTGTGCGGATAGTTGTTGGAAGGGAATCAGTTTGTATTAACTTTTTGAATGAAATGGAACTATACTTTGTGACCAGAAATCTGCTCCGCTCCGTCGTTATTGCTAAATTGTAACGAGAGATAGGAATACGATGCTAGTCACGAAGAAATGCTGTGGAAAGATGTCGGAAGCAGGACTTTTTTTTTTTTTTTTTTTTCCTGCTGGAGACATAGAAGCCCAGAGGACGAAGATCTGAGCGAAGTCAAAGGGATAAAGATCATAAAACATCCGCATCACTCATGGTCCCTTCAGGCTGGTGACGCATTTCAAATTTTGTTACTGGTATGTAGTGCTGCCTACTTCTTCCCTAGCCTTTATCATTCTTTTTCTGTGCCTGCCATCCTCTCTTCCTATTTCTCCCGTCTTTCCTGTCACTTCTTATTGCTTTTCTTTCCTTTACAGGTGGCTTTACTTTGAGTGACAAGCCAAATGGTTTCCTGTAAGCCAAGAAACCATTTAAACACTGGGTGGTAACCATATAACCAAACCATACGTGCTCCCTACGTGTCAACAAGTGGGTTGGTAGAGGGTTAGTGCCCCTTCCCGTAAAACAAATAACTCAAAGTCAAATGGCCACCCCTTACGGGATTATGGCGACTGGCAATAGATAGATAGATATTTAGACGATTTTATGCAGCTGCGGATAAAAATTTCGAACTAGAAGTGTTAGATATAGCCTCCAGTAACTTCCTTAGCAATTGAGATGATTCCAAAGTCGAATGAAATCGTTTGAAAGTATCGAGAATAAAGTGAAAGATACGTTCTCGGATTAAAGGGGTAAAATAACGATTATTCCTCAAATTTATTTTGTAGGTGCTGAATACATCCTTCAGAGAATTGATAAGGAGCACAGATTGTATTTTTAACGTAATGTACGCTAAAAGAATTGAAATAAATGTTTAATGCTGGTTGTGGTGAGAATACGAGAATATAATCAAACCTCTCCCCCCCCCCCCTCTCTCTCTCTCTGTTCTTGCCTAAATGCAGTGCTTAAATGGCGTCCTTTATTGTTTACATCTTCAGATAAATCGGGATTTTAAAGGGAGGATGAAGGCGTTTAAACAATCAAGTAAATAATAGGCAAACTGGCATCAGCGCGTCATTTGAAACTTCTAAAAACAGTATCCAGTGACTCGCACGGCATGTTTAATAAACTAAAGTAGGAAGATAAAGTTATAAATACGCCATTTTTATTGTTTGTTTATTGAGAATGGTGAAATTAACGTTGGTATATGTGAAGGATCGGTGTAAATTGAAATCAGGAGAGTATTGCTACATCGCGAGTTCCTATATTATCCACGTCACGTGACAATGTGATCAGTGACCCACAGGACTTGGTAAGGTGTGGTGTTGTGTATGCTTGCAGTTATTACATGAAGGAAATGAAGTTCCCATGTGTTTCCTGCTTCGAAAACTGACTTGCAGTGAGTGTCTGCACAAATAGTGTTGTATGTGAAAATAAGGAGACGGTTTGATCGAGATGCAAAATAGGAGTTCTAGGGCGGTGAAAATGGCGAGACTGAATGACGCCTCGAGTGGACGGCGTCATGGCGCAAGGTGTGTGGCGTCGCGTATTGTCGAAATACGTAGGCTTGATATTGTAGGTTATGGATGACTGTATATTGTAGTTTGTTGATTTTATGTTGCAGGATATTATATTGATTTTGTTTCTTGCGCCCGGCTTGCTAACGATAGGTAAATGTAGGTTTTTCTGCAGCTTAGTAGGTTTGTTCTTGTTATCTTCCTCCGTCTTTCTTTCCTTCCCCCCACCCCTTCTCTCACTGTCTTTCTTTCCCTCGTCTCTCATTCTTCCCTGTCATTGTTCTTTCTTCACCTTATCGCTTATTCCCCACATTTTTCAAAGATTTGTTTGATTATTTTTGTTATTTTTTCACTATCCTTTTTTATGCCACTCTCTCTCTCTCTCTCTCTCTCTCTCTCTCTCTCTCTCTCTCTCTCTCTCTCTCTCTCTCTCTCTCTCAGGTAAACAGTCGAATTTCAAGGGAACCCAGGGACATGTGTCACTGTGTGGGATTTAAAAGGAAACCTAACTTGAAAATAGAGGCATCTGGCAACTGTGACTGACTACTCTCACTTGGCTCAGAATTGCCATCTCTTCATAGTAAATGCTGAGTTGTAGCAATCCATTGATACTGGAATATGATGCTGCTCAAAGAATGGCTATGGTAAGAATGTAGTGCCGAAACAGTGTCATTTTATTATCTCAGCTGCATGGAATAAGCCGCAAAAGGCCGACAATCTGGGCCAAGCTCGTGTAAAAACAGTATAGTGTTGGGCGAGTTTTTAAAACATTCATGATTAGTTTTAATGACAATCTTCTTGGATTATGTCAGATGTATTGAATGTGATACTGCCATAGTACTTTGATAGAAATTGTCAGATAACTTTCTGTTATGTTGTACAGTACACTTTGTAAACGATGTGGTGTGTTCCCACTTAGGAAGCCTCATTAACCATGCTTAGTCATTTCATGTATGGCTGACCAAGAATGTGTGTGTGTGTGTGTGTGTGTGTGTGTGTGTGTGTGTGCTTTTACCTAATCGTATTATATTTTTTTTTTTACTTGAGTCTGGCATGTCATGCCCGGTTTTCTGTAGTTAGTTTATTGTACAATTTATGAATAGTTTTAACATACACAAGCTCATCTGGTAGTTGGTACAAAGTCATATGCTTTGGAAGGAAAGGTGTACTTTAGTACAACTGTACATCATACTAAGTATATTTTCTGTCTGCGTCCTCTTGGTGATTGCAAGTACAGGTGTTGGGTAAACTTTTTCAGTTTCCATCCAGCTGTGATACATGCAACATTATCACTTACATTTTCATATGATTATCATCATCACCATTATCATCACCCGGACCTCTTTTCCCACGCTTGGGCAGGGTGAGGAGTAGCACTGTCCAGGTTCCATTTGCACGCCATTCAAGCCTCCGGAATCCTGGCTGTGCCTGATACGCCAAAAACATTCATCACATTCTGTTGCTTCACATCCGATAGAGTCAGGCCGGACGCTGTCACGTTAAAAAGGGGTGCCAAATCCCTAAATCATGCACTTCTACCCACAATATTCATTCAGCCAGCTCGATCTCTTGTCAGTTCCCTAGCCTCACCGACTTCCAAACGTCTCTTCCTCATTCACTCATCCACCGTATCTCTCCACCTTCTCCTTGGCCTACCTCCCCTCCTCCCTCCTTCAGTTTCGCTCAGATGTACCTTTTTCACCACTTTATTGTTATCCATTCTCTCACATGACCATACCATCTCAGTACATTCTCTTCGATTCTGGTGTCCACAGACTTCCTCACGCCACATCTTTCACGAATCACATTATTTCGAAGTCTGTGCATTCTCTGTACTCCACATACATTCCTCAGCAGTCCCATCTCCATTGCTCTCAGTCTTGACTTTTCGTTTTCATGCCACACCATAGTCTTACATTCATATGTTAGTTGGCACTAACACTCCTTCATGTAAGCCTCGTGCAGCTGCAACACTCAAGCTTCTGTTTGTTATCAAGGCCTTCATTGCACTAGCTACTTTTTCTTCCTTCTCACTGTACTTTCCACTTCTTTTGCACATTTTCCTCTCTTTTCTATCACTACCCAGGTACTTGAACTCTCTCACCTAATTCCAGTCTCTCCATTCACTGTAACCTCGCAGTGGGAGTCACCTCTTTCAATAACCATAACTTTACTCTTTTCTAATAATAATAATAATTATAATAATAATAACAATTGCCATTATTATTATTATTATTTTTATTATTATTATTATAACAACGGTTAGTTTTCTGTAGTATCAAACATTTATTTTGAGGGAGGAACAAGAAACGTGGGATATTTCTGTGCTTAAAAGAAGAGACAGTCCTGGCATTATAGAGAGAAAATTTGAGGCGTCATCGAACTGAAGGGATTAATTGTCAACAGTATTGGTCAGTTGAATTCCAAATGAGGCAGCATCGATATTCAGTATTTGATTTTGGTTCCCCATAAATACTGAATAATGCTTTTCTTTTGCGTTCACAAACATTCGTAGGCAACGATATTTAAATAACACTTTTCAGCACGCCACTGAAAGCAAGCGAGAAGGCCATGAATCAGAACGTTTCCAAAAATTCCACCCCTTGTTTCAAAAAGCCTTTCATGAGCCAGATATTATTACTATTTATTACTATAACAAAATTGATGTCGTAGAAGTCGATAAAATGGATGAAATAATAAGCAACTATTATATTTTACAGAATAATGAGGGAATACAGGATGTAAGAATAATGAAATATATCAGTATGTGAAAAATGTTTAAATATATTATATTAATAAGCATATAAGTGAAAATGTGCAAGTAGCCAGGAAGTGTTGTGAATTACCTTATAGGAAACTGATTATATCCTGGTAAGGGTTGGGGGGGGGAGGTCAAAGGAACGCATGTATGTATGTATGTATGTACTGTATGTATGTATGTATGATGTCGGCTTGCACACGCTTGACATGGGCGGGTAGATCGACTGTACAGGTTCAAGCCGTGTTTTACGGGTCCTGAAGACCACCGGATCCTTAGTGCAGAGAAGCATCATTCTGTGTCACGTGTGAGTTGACCCGTACACACACACACACACACACACACACACACACACACACACACACACACACACACACACGTTCACGCCACTCTTTTTTTTTTTTTTTTCCAAGTCCTCGCACCTCCTTGAAAATTACTCAAGTTCCCCTTGGAGGCTCGCCCCCCAGGTTGAGAACCTCTGCTGCAAAAAGAAGCCTCTTGATTGGAGGACAAGGCAGTTATGGTGAGGGTGTAAAAGGAAGCCGACCCTCAGTGCCATCTCAATTGGAGGACTAATCTAGTTAGTCTGAGGGCTGTACTTTACCTGGCGTAAAACACTTCGTAGTAACTTATCCTCACCGACTTACTTGGCTTTTTTTTTTTTTTTTTTGCTATGTTCGTATGTTATTTATATACCGTATTTAGCTTTAGTAATAATAAAAGTTCTATCAGTGATAGAGAAGGGAATTCTAAGACGCAGTTTGAGGGAGAAAACATTAAAAGTGTACAAAATAATTATATGTCTCCCACTCATAGCACGACTGAATGGAGTTCGTTTTCCTTGGATCTCCAGTGAAAGCATGGCGATGACAAAGATAGCAGATGTGGCCTCAGTTCGTCCCTCGTCCACAAAACCCCTTGTTTAGACCTTGACTCCAAGGATGACAATTGGACAAACTCTGCCTCATCCCACGACAGTGACGACCCCAGCAGCGGCACAGAATACCCCAGCGCATGACAACAGGAAGAGTGTAGCCTAGTTGGGTGTTACCATTGACACAACATAGGATGCCTGGTGGTTTAGCGGGTTAACCCGTCACGTCCCGAGGTTTTCCGCACCTCCGACATCCCCCAGTCCCGAGGTATTTTCGATTTTTTTTTTTTTTTTGGCTAAAACCTCTGCTTTTGGTGAGAAACATCGAAAATTCATAGAGAAATCGCTCACCTGAGGTTTAAAATACTCAATCCAGGTAGGAGTTCCTCCTTACCTGACTGGGTTTTCTAACATGCTGGCACCAAAGAAAACGAGTTCTATGGGAGGGTAACTATTTTATTCACTCATAAACGGTATTTACTTGGTACGAATTTATATGTAGTACAAGAGTATATTGGTTTTCAAACAGTAATATAGACATTATAAGCATTGTTTCACTCACTGACTCATCACCATTCATGACCTTTTTTAAATTTCCACATTACCTGATCATCATTTCTGACTCTTTCTTCCTCTAATGCTATGTAAACCTTGTCCTCCACATTGTCATCGATTGGGAAATCACTCTGGCCCTGAATGTCTTTATTGGCCATGTCACTGGTAACAGGTGAATTGCCGAGACAATGGCGTGAGGGGGGGAGGGGGGAGGTTATGCGGTGTAAGGCATTGTCCCTGCTTGGCATCATGTAGAGGAATACAAGAAAGTGTCCCGTGTATACATACAAAAAATCACGCGCGAAAATTGAAAATTGTGCAAATTAGGGACCTTGCAATTGCACGACATACTGGTATGTCGCCGGGACTGGCAAATGCAAATCGTTGCAACGTACCCATACGTCGACGGGACGTGGCGGGTTAAGGAACACCAACTGGATGTAGTCCATTAGTGTTTGAATTCCAGGGCTGGTTGAGCTATTGTTCAATTAATGCAACTCATGGACAAGTGACTGGTAACCCCTTAAAATGTTTGGACCGAGCAGCCAAGCTCTGGACCCTAAAACTCCGATAGGGCAGCAAACGACAAAGTAAAAGAACAGATGTTACGTTGCAAACTGTCAGTATTAAGAATTATTTAAACGACACATGAAAATATTAAGGTAGTTTTAAAAAGTAATAGCACAAGTAAACAGTAATAATGTAATGCTAAGGAAAAAGTTCTACAAAATTTACCTGGCCAATCGAGAATGCGGTTCAAAGTCAATAGCTTCAGTATAGTGAGGTGTCGGCCACAGCCAGATAAAACTCCTTCAGTAATCAGTTGTCATCAAAACTCATCGGTGGTAACCCAAAGCCAGGTGTAGTCAGGCGTAATCAGCAGATGTCAGCCACAGTCTCATGAAGTCGCTTGGGTTCTTCATCTGAACGTCTTGACTTCCCGGAGGAGATAAAATATTTTAAGATTCTGTCGGGAGCTGACGGTGCTCTTAGGAGGAAGGGCAGCGATGGAGGAGGAGGAGGGAAGGAGGGAGAGAGACTGAGAACGGAAGGAAAAAGATGTCAGAGGAGGAAGGAGCAGGAGAGGAAGAGGGGAAAACAGGAAGAAAAGAATTGTCAGAAAATGGAAAATATGAGGTAGAGGAAAAGGAAGGAGAAAAAGGAGGAGAGGGGGAGATGATGAGGTAGGAAAGAAGGAGGGGATTGAAAGGAAGAGGAGGAAGTGGCAGGGATAGAAAGGACAGAATGAAGAGGAAAAGAAGATAAGGAAGGAAGGAAAAGAACCCTGTGGAGTAGTAGTGAAAAGCAGAAGAAACTAGAGGAATGAGAAGGAAGGGATGATGGGTTAGGAAGGAAGAGGAGGTGATGATAGGAGGATGGTTCAGGAGAAGTTGGAGGAACGAAGAGAACGAGAAGAAGAAAATAGGAAGAAGAGGCCTGACGGATTGGAAGGAGCACGAAACTAATGAAGTGGATGGAGAAATGGAAGATGAAGGAAGATAATAGACTAATTAGAAGGAAGATACTGACCTGGTTGAAGAGGGAGATGAAAGAGACTGGAAGAGGTGGAAGAAATTTAGCGAGGAAAAAAAAAAAAAAAAGAGGAAAAAAAAAAGATGTCAAGATGTAGTAGTAAGGGGTTGAGGAAGAAAGGGAGAGCTGGAGAAGTAACAGGAAATGTAAGAGAAAGAGAAGAGATGAAAGATGTAAGAATGAGAAAAGATGCTACAAGAGGTAAGAACGGGAAATTGACGAAAAAGGGGGAGCAAGAGGAAACGGGAGAGCAAAGGGAAATGGGCCCGAAAATTTAACTTTAATTATTACAGTTACGAGTTCAGTAAGTTGGGTAGCACACCAGCGGCTCCAGCATTAAAGAGATTTGAGCAAGAAAATAAAAGCTGCAGGACTAAACACAGCCACTAGTAAATCAAGCCTTTATCTTCGTGCCCACATCCAGCAACGGACATGAGAAGCTAATAAGGCCTGATAAATCCATCTTAACAAACGTTCCTGGTTTATTCTACACAAAATAAAATAATTCATAAAGACAGAGGTAATTTGTGCGGTGCCCTGGGTTTATAATTAGCATGAGTTAGGCGACGTATTGTTCAGAGACAGCGACTTTAGTGCAGTGGAATTTCGATAATTAAGGTGATGGATGAACTCCGCTTGGACAATGTGGAACATTTTTTTTTTTTTTCCCCTTGTCTCATTGATCCTCTGCCTTAAAGGTGGCGAGGGGAAACTTAAACCGTTCAGCCCAGTTACACCATTCTTATTCTTGCTACTACACGGTTTTATTCAGTTTGAGAGAATTTTAAAAACTCTTTAACCCCTTCAATTCAAGAAATCTGTATGAAATGAAACACAAAATCATTTAGTGGTGAACTAATTATAATAAACTAAAGCAGTCAAGCTATTTCCTCCTGGAGTCTTGGAAAAGGGCTAATTTTTAGAAAGGGTCCGGCATAAAGTATTATAGAATTTCTTTTCCTGAGAGAGAGAGAGAGAGAGAGAGAGAGAGAGAGAGAGAGAGAGCACCCCAGCGGCGCTTGGCATCTTCCCACATAAGATTTGTCAGACATTTGCTGTATCCATGTATCTTTGTATACATTCATCCATCCACCACCCACCAGTATATATATATATATATATATATATATATATATATATATATATATATATATATATATATATATATATATATATATTTTAAATCCAACCACTCATCTAGATATTTTTTGCTACCCACAAATCATCATTTTATCTGTCTGTTTACCCTTCCATCCATACACCTAACATCAGCGGTTTCATTCATCCATCCATCTGACTTTCTGTCTAATTATCTATTCATCAAACCCTAACAGTTCTTGTGGCTTGTATATTTCTACCACTACTCGCCTGCAAACTCAGAACAGACCTGTCCCACCAAAACTCGAACTCAGATCTTTCCAAAGTTACTCAGACTAACCAAGACTATCTATCTATCTATCTATATACCTAGGCTGCTTCCCCCAAAGAAAGGGAGGTAGCCGAGACAGGACGACACACTCCCCATTTACTCATCCATTTAAACACATTCATTCGCATCTTAGCCCCAAAGGGGAGAACGGACAGATCCTCACCGCACCACACTGCACAAGGGTCAACTGCGCAATGCTATCATTGACATCCGCGGCAGGGCCCGACAGCAGAGCTGGTTTATCCCTGCCACATCATAACAGACTCATCCCCTTACCCGCACCTGACCTGAAATAGCTGATCAGACCAAATGTGGGAGAATATCCCCTCAGGGCTGCGTCATCACTTATTCATTCACAATTTCTCTCCACCCATTTCTGTCACGCACAGCCACTCTTCCTTGCTCAACAGACATCCCTCTCGCATCCAGTGCTCTCTTCACACTGTCCATCCATCCTATTCGTGGTCTTCCTCTCAGCCTTACACCTCTCACATCAGATCTAGTTATCTTTTCATCAATCGCTCATTATCCATTCTCTCCATATGCCCAAACCATCGCTACACCCTCTGCTCAACTCTACCAGCCATCTCCCGAACAACTCCAGTTCTCCTTCGCACTTCATCATTCCGCACTCGATCCGTACGCGTCACTCCACACATACTCCTCAGACACCTCATCTCCATTACATTCAAACTTTTCCTCTCTGCTACACCCATATTCCATGTTTCAGCCCCATATAACGCAGTCGGTACCACAACACGCTCATACAGCCTTCTCTTTACATCCATTCTAAGCGAACGACATCTAAACACTTTTTTCATTCCTCCCAGCTTTTCCTACTTCATTTTATTCTGAACTTCACTTCTGCATCTATTCTTCCATCCACAGCAACATGTGACCCTAGATATTTAAAACACTCTACCTCCTCAAGCAACTCGCCATTCAAAACTATATTCATCCCCCTACCATCTACCAACCTCGTACACTTCATCACTTTACTCTTATTCTCATTTACTTTCAATTTCCTCCTTTCACACACCCTTCCCAACTACTCTACCAACTGTCTCAATCTCTCCTCTGAATCAACCACCAGTGCAGTATCATCTGCAAACAGCAGCTGCTTCAGATTCCACTCTCCACCATCAACATTCACCAGACTCAGAACCTAAAACTCTTGCATTCACCTCCCTTACAACACCATCCATGTAAATATTAAACAACCAAGGCGACATCACACATCCCTGTCGCAGCCCCACTCTCACAGGAAATCAATCACTCACAGCATTTCCCACTCTTACACTCGCTCTACTATTTACATAAAAACTCTTCACCCCTTTTAATAACCTACCATCAAGTCCATACAATCTTAAAACAGTCCACAAAGCCTCCCTATCAATTCTATCATACGCTTTCTCTAAATCCATAAATGCCCAAAACACGTCCTTGCCTTTCGCTAAATACTTTTCACACACTTGTCTCACCGCAAACACCTGATCCACGCATCCCCTCCCTCTCCTGAAGCCACACTGCTCATCACCAGTCACTCCCTCTGTACCCTCTCTAACTCTCATAATTAACACTCTACCATAAACCTTACCTACAACACTCAACAGACTTATACCCCTAAAGCTAGTACATTCATACTTATCACCTTTGCCTTTATACAGTGGGACCACACAAGCACTTGCCCAGTCAACTGGCACCATACCTTTCACAAAGCACACATTGAACAATCTTACTAACCAGTCAACAGTAGTCACTCCACCACCCTTCAGGCATTCCACAGCACACCCATCCATACCTGCAGCTTTCCCTGCTTTCATCTCCTTTACTGCCTTCTGCACTTCCTCCTTCGTGATCAAAGAATCATTCAACTCTCCCAACACATTTATTCCTTGCACCCTTCCATCCGCCACAAGCTCAGCCACCCTTTCCTCCTCTACATTTAACAATCTTTCAAATACTCTGCCCATCTCTTCCTTACTGCATCCATCTCAATTAACATCCTTCCATCCTCTGCTTTTACTCGTTCTTCCTTCCCAGACTCTCCCTTTCGCACCCTTTTCACCTCCTTCCAAAACATTTTCTTATTCTGTTGAAAATTCTCTGTAAGCCGCCTACCCCACCTCTCATCTGCTACCACTTTAGCATCACACACAGCCCTTCTCGCCTTATTCCTCTTTTCCTTATACCTCTCATATGACATCTCATCCTTCCCCTGCAGCCACACTTCATATGCACGTCTCTTCTCAGCCACAGCCATACTTACTTCCTCGCACCACCCACACGTCTCACACCACACACCTCTTCTGCATGCCCCACCACAGCACTCTTAAATAACTGCCATTCTTCCTCCACACTGCCATTTTCCCGATCTTTCACTGCGTTCCACTCATCTTTCAATTTCTCCTGATACTCTATCTTTTTCTCTCTTTTATCCAACTCACTCACTTTCAAAACCTCCCTGCCACACCTAACCCTCCTAGCTCTCACCCATCTCTTACCTACTCTTAACTTTCCCTCCACCAGGTAGTGGTCAGACATACCTCCACCCTTCCCTCTCAGAACTCACATCCAACAATCTTCCTATTACATTCCTAGACACAACCACATAGTCCATCAAAGCTCTATCAACAACCCTTCCACCCTCCTGTCTCACCCACGTATACTTATAAATATCTTTCTTCTCAAACAGCGTATTTCCAATCACCATCTCTCGCTCAGCACAAATCGCTATCATTCGCTCCCCATTTTCATTTCTTCCAGGCACACCATGCATACCAACTACACCTTCAACTGCTACATTTCCCACTCTAGCATTCAGATCTCCCATCATTACCACATTCACATTCGCTCCAAAACTCTAGAGACATCAACATCATTCCAGAAAGACTCCCTCTCTTCTTCATCCCTTTCACTACCAGGCCCATATGCACTCACAAACACCCACAACTCACGTTCAAATTTCGCTTTCACCCACATCAGTCTCGATGACACCTCCTTCCATTCAATCACACACTGCTGTACTTCCGGACTCACTAACAAGGCCACACCTTCTCTTGCCCTTCCTCTATCAACACCTGACAATCTTCCATTCACACTTCCAAACATAGACTCACCCTTCCCTTTCATCTTCGTTTCACTCAAAGCTAACACATCCAACTTTCTTCTCACAAACATTCTCCCAATCTCCTCCTTTTAGCCTCAATCGTACTACATCCACGCACATTTATAGACCCAATCTTCAGGGTACGGGGATAACCATCCCCCATATATATTGAAAGCCGTACCTTGTACAGGAGAACTCAGGGGCGCCAACCTCCTTGCAGTAAAAACCCATCATATTTCGACTTCATGTAGACATTGCCAAATGGTAAACATGAATTTCTCTGTTTCAAAATGTTCTTAACCTATAAACTCACAGTAAAGAATGAGTCCAGCAGTACAACAGCGTGCCGGGCTTGCAAACACTGGATAATCAGATCATCAGGTAATCAGGAACTCGGAAATTTCGTGATAAATGCGTATCTAGGCCCGGCACCTGGGAGGATCTGGCAAATATAATCTGTTTGACTAGCGGTTAAAACTAATTAAGAATGAGCCTAAGGGATTTAGGGATTTGTTAAGGGTGAAATATACAGATAGGAAAACAAGGCAGGTGGATCTCGAGGGAGATGGAGCGCTTTTAATGGGTACTTTTGGAAAGTACGAAGGAATGGTAAAGGAGACGATAGGAAACAAAAGAGGGCGAAAGAAAAAGAAGAAGTAAAGACGTGGAATGGAATGGAATTGGTGATAAAAGGTCAGGGGTGGGATTGAAAAATGGTGGGTCGGAACTAAGGCTACTCCTTGGGAGTAATAGTGGAAGAAGAGACTAGGAGTAAGATAAAAAGAAAATAAAACCGAGATATTATGGTGTCAGAGTAGGGAAGGAAATAAAGGAAATGAGGACAGGTCGAGGGGGTGGGCAAAACGGAAGTATACTCGTAAAACAAGGGGGGGGTAGGACCCCAGGATGTCATAATGAGGTCACTAATGAAATCAAGGGATAAATGGTAAGTCAGGGGTGAGTCTTAAAGTACAAAGGAAAGGGAAAAGAAGGACACCAAAGCACCCCCGAGTGAGATGTGATGGTGCAGTGGTGGTGAGTATGTTCTGGGGATGCGAGGACAGTTTAGCCCCTTTTAATGTAAGAAGTTCTTGGTAATGTTCGATTGTGCCGTGGTATATTGAAACTCATTGAGGACTCCCACGTTAATATGTACCAGTACAGTGCGCTTTGTGAGCGCGTGGCGAGCGAGCGAGCGAGCCCTATGTTATCACAATTTCCCTCTTTGATTTCTCTTGGTGATTTCGCCATCAAAACATATAAAAAACGTTAATACTGGGGAAAAAAAAATTATAGGCGGAATCTCCGATATTCAGTTTCGAGTTAATACAAAAAAAAAAAAAAAAATGTTAAAATGGAAAATCAAATATTTTATTTCGTAACTGGGGAGTTACCGATTAGAGCCGGGCACTCTCCTGGAAAACACGAGATTCCAAAAGGGTTCTTATGCCTTTGTGTGTGAATTTTTAGTTGATAACAAAACCTACTAAATGAATGTATCACATGCAGAAAAAATTACAACTCCACATAGGAGGGAAGTTATTAGTTTCTGCCTAGTGTGACGGTCAGGTTGGGCTGGTTGGGTCGGGCCGCTCATTTCCAAACTTATCTAAGAGTATACATCGCTTGCTCGCTTGTAATAAATTATCCTGTGTACGTCTGTGTCTGTTCAGTGATATGTGCAGTATTAATGATAGACGACTGTGTGTCATTTCTATACTTCACAGGTTTTCTTTGTTTATCATAGTACTTTGCATGTTCTTATTTCACCTTCATTGTAAATGACGAGAATAATGTTAAAGCTCCTCTTTTTGCTTGAAAGTGGTTTAACAGAATAGGCTAACATAATTGTTTATATTTTCCATTTTTAGAAACACCTGTACACAAATGGTGAAATGTCAGCGTTTGGAATATTTCATCGTTGTTAGGCAACTGCGTTAAATTACTTTTGCCACAATGTTTCACACTTACAAGCATCGTTTATAAGATTTTTAAAAATCTTAGTACTACATCTCCATAAATACCGATACTTCATCCTTCCAGTTATATCATTTTGATATATTTTCGATCTTCATTTCCATATCTGGCTTACTTATACCTTACTGGCAGATGAATCACACACCTTCTTTGCCCTCCACGCCTCCTCGTTACCCTCAGCCTCATCCCTATATTCTCCTTCCACCATCCAGCTAACATCCATCAATGTGTGTCCAAATCATCTACACACACACACACACACACACACACACACACTTGTTTCAATAGACTTTCTTACTCCACATCTATTGCTAATCATATATTTAATAACCTTTCCAGCTTATAAAGTCTCCACACACTGCCTTGACAATCCCATTTCCACTGCATACACTTGGGATTTTTAAGATTTGTACCTTTCCTGACTTTTACACTCATATGTTGTGTGGGTAAATATAAATAAAATCGGTCGGAAACAGCATGATTAAAATGAGAAAAGAACTTCATAGACGGGGGAGTAAATCTCAGTGGAAGTGTTTACGTTGAGCAGCTTCAAGATATCTCCTTGCTACCACTGGTATACCTTAAGGTTTCCCATGTACTGTACGTAAGTGCGTGGTACGCATGTATATATGAATGTCTTTGCATGCATGTATGTTTTTCGTGTGTGTTTCTGTTTGTATGCATGTGTGTATGTATTTGTGTATATATGTATCGTAATGGCGCGCTTACTCACACGCTTTACACAGTCAGATCTGTTACACTTTCTGTATTTTACGGGTCCTGAATGGCAACTGATCTGTAAGAAGGAGGAACACCACACATTTTTCCCCAGAAGTAACCCGCCACCATGTACAGTACTGTTACAGGTGAGGGAAGGATTCTCATGTATAAGGTGACATGTACAGCATGAAGTATGTCCTCTCTCACCTTTTGCCTCCATTTTCTCTTCTGTCCCGTTTTACCGCCTCCTCACATCACGTCTCTCCTTTCGGTTCCCCTCCTCGTATTATCTCTCCTTTCTCTCCCTCCCCCCACTATCTCCTTTCCCTCCCTCCCCCCTTCATTCTCTGTCCTTTCTCTCTCCACTCTTATTCTCTATATCCTTTCTCTACCCCCGTTATTATCTCTCCTTTTTCTGTCCTCCCCCCATTAGTCTCTCCCTTTTTTTTCACCCCCTTCATTCCCTTGCTCTTCTTTCTCTCCCTCCTCTTTTTTCTTCCCTTTTTCTTTCTCTGCTTTTCTCTACTTTGTTTCTCCCTTGCGGGTCTCTCTCTCCCTTTCACACCCCTCTTTTTCTCCCCATGTTTTGTCCCCCCACTCTCTCCACCCATTTCCTCTTCTCCCCTTTCACAGCTTCTCTTTCTCAGATCGTCGCCTTTCATCCCTCTGTGCCTCTTTTGTCCTCAGTCTTTAACCTACAATAACCAGCCACTCTCTCTCTCTCTCTCTCTCTCTCTCAGCCTTTGGCTTCTGCGGTCATCGTTCAGCCCACTACGTTCATATAGTAATTTGCTATTACTTTGCATCCATTCCTAGCAGTGTTGTGGTGCATAGTTTTGTTGCATAGTAATGATGAATGAGCAGTATTCAGACGGCTGGATACATTTTGCCGTGGCAGGACAAACAGAGGTTATTTTACTGAGATCTGCTAGTTAACGCTCTTGTGGTCGAGATAATTTTGAATTCTGTTCCAGCTGAACACCAGACATTTTATTCAGCTGAGGAGAGTATAGGAGGTACAGTGTAATGCTGGTACTGTACCATTGGCCCTCTCATGGACGGGACAGCTCTAGTATTCTGTTCCAGGTAACTCTGTACGGTACATTGTGTAGTTGAGAATGAGTCAAAGGAGCCTGAAGTCTAATTCTTTCCGTCCTGCTGTTTCCAGGCGATGTTATTCCGTTGAAGGGACTGAGGTCATCAGGTTACAAATGTTATGAATCCAGTTGCACAAGAGGCTCCTTCGAAAGTTCACTAGATTCGTCTGTTGGTAGTCTGAATAAAATTGAAAAAGTTATCATATTTATGGGGATAACTCTGTAAATACAACAGCATCTCTAATATTTTTGTTACGCCTTTCCGCCAGACGATTTTTTTTCATCTCGGGAAGGGACCTACATGCGGCGAAGGGATTAATGAAGTTAATATCTTTAATCCGCCATTTCCAGCAGTGTCTCATGAGCTGAATAAAACAGTGTGGGGATACCACCAGTGTAATATATATTCTTCCTCACAGTGAACGAGTTAAGGCAAATGTGCAGGACTGTGGATGGAATTTGAAAGGGGGAACCGTATTCCAGGTGGTATATATGTGGCTTCTCAGCACCTCTTCCTTAGCAGTTTATTTTGCTTATTACACTGTAGTATTGTCTTGTATGTACTGTCTACTGTATCGTTTAAAGTCGACATGGTTTATTTTAAGTAACGTACTGGAGAATATTTATATGTTATGTGCCGAAGAAACACTACATGTATAAATCTATTTAGAATACGACAGGATGATGGGGTAGTGTTGGGGATTGGTTGAAATATTGGCTGTATAATTGCCTGCATAGGAACACTCTGTGGTGCCTTTTCTTGGCCAGTTAATTTATATGTTTTTAAAGATAATGTTGGAAGCGTTTTATATCTTTCTTACGTAGACAGTTTTCATCATTAACATATGAGATTAGGATGTGATATGCAAAATAGATCGGTCACGAAGAGGTGGTACGATACCTCCGAAGCCAACTACAAATATGGCCTAAAGTTCTGTGGAGTGCAAAGTTCAAAGATATCCTCAGACTTTGGCAGTGAGATCAGTTTGATTCTGTCAGTCCGATGAGGCGGATATTTCACCTTATTCTTGTGATGTTACCAGACGATGTTATTCAGCCGAGGAAAGAAATGGGGAAATGACAGTGTAAACAGAAACTATATTTAAACCACGTCACTGCCTTCTCCAGTGTTAACTAAATCGCTGGAGGTAGAGTAACACATGTATTCCAATGTCGTAACATTTTTTTTTTTCCTGCTAACTATGTAAGAATTTATTCAGCTGAGGAGAGGTCTTTTGAACCCGACAGGTTACAGTTATAGCCTTCAATAACCCCTTCACTTTATGAGGTCTCCCTTAGACTAAATAAAATTGTTTGGAAGGAGCAAGAATACATTACAAAAGATTTCACCGAACTGTTGAAGGGTAAAGTATGTCATGGTACTGAACTAGGTAAATATACTTATGCAGTGTTACACAGTGAGACCTGTGGACTGATGTGCAGCGGTGGCTCAAGGCCTTGGGTGGCTGCAGCACAAACACAATATCCCTCTCTGCTCGTCCACCCTCCCTCTCCCTACACTTCATTCTTCCGTACTTATACTTACCATCCTCCTTGTACTTTCATGCCTCCAGTTCCATATTCCTCTGTACCCCCTCTGTACCCCTTCTCCCTCCTTCCCCCCCAACTGTTTCCTCCGTACACTGAAAGCGGAACATAACTAATGATCGCAGTTATACAATACACAGATTGCAGGTGATGGCTATAATGGCATTATGTTTACGGGTTATATTTACGAGCGTTTTGTACAGTACAGTTAATTTGTCAGTCCTGTCCAGAGTCACAGCCATTAGGACCAAAGTTAACAGAGTACGGGGTGGGTAATTACGGTATAATAAAATTTGATTGTCACTGAAATAATATATACACATCGGCTGCCTGACCTAATACGACTGTATTTTTATTGGTGATGGGGATCGAATTAAACAGGTGCTACACGTCAGTAGTGAAGTGTGTGTGTGTGTTGTACATTGTGCGTTAGATGAAGCAAAGTTAATGAGCGAAGTACACGAAATGAGTGGAATGTGAACAAGGCATGAGGTGAATAACGTCAGGTGAACAAAGTAAGTGATTTGTGTGAGGCGGGGAGGAAGGAATATAGTGTACCTCCACCACTCATAACTCACAGGCCGTTCCCACCACCACCACCGACCCCCTCAGGTCAGTAAACAAGATGTAGTGTGTAGCGTCTGACCTGCAATCAACAGTGTGCACCATAACCTACATGCATTAACGGTCTGTCTGTAATCCTTGATTGTGGACGATGAGAGAGAGAGAGGGAGAGAGAGACAGAAACAGACAGACAGACGCACGGGGAAACGTATGGAAGGTGAGAGGTAGGCAAGGACAGAGATAGGGAAGAGAAGTGGAAGTGAAGGAGAAAGGTAGGGATGGCTAGAGAAGGGGAAGAGAAATGTATAGGAAGAACAGAGTCAGGGACGGAGAGAGGTAGGGAAGAGAAATGGAAGGGAAGAACAGAGGTAGGGAAGGTGACAGGTAGGGAATGGAGAGGTAGGGAAATGAAGAGGAAAGGAAGGATAAGCAGGTATGGAGAGAGGTAGGGAAGGAGAGAGCTAGAGATGAGGAAAGGTAGAATATGGGAGAGGCAGAAAAGTGGAGATTTAGACAAGGAGAGGCTGGTAGTGGAGTAAGTAGACAGTAGGTTTGTGCACGTTCAGTTATCTGAAACACGACACTATCGGATGCAGTGTGTGTGTTTGATGTGTCACTCGTTACCAGTCCCCGCCCTGGAGGGGTTCGGGGACTGGTATTGTTTTCATTTGGTTTGTCTGTCTGTCTGTTAGCAACGTCACGCGAAAACTCCTACAGGGATGATGGGCTAGAACCTTCTGAGCAGCTGATTAAAGTTTGAGCCAAACTGGGCCAAGGCCCAGGCTGTTGGCCCTAAAAATGTAAAATTATATATATATATCGCCAAAACGCCTTTTAAATTCGTCATAATAACATGAAACCCAAACCTAAGGGTGCATCTTTCAAATTTGCATCCTATAACATGCTTCATTACACCACGGGGGTCTTCCCCCCCCCCCAGTAGGGAAGGTCAGTGTCAGATGGGTCGGACCTAACATTAAAAATGGCATAAAATCGTCAATTTTCACCCGGTTTACTCCAAATTTGATATATGACATCTGTGACTAAATATCCTGTTGTGTTTATACGTCAGCAATATGACGCGTGGACAGGATGTGACACGCTTCTTGTATGAGCAATACGTAACTG
>NC_136991.1:43840586-44047909 GCF_032717465.1 Coenobita brevimanus
CTTAAATAACCCTATCAGTACTGTAGGTCTTTACTTAGAGGAGTAAAATGTTATAACAAGAATGGAAAAAAAAAACAGGTTGGCTTTGGACAGGGCTAACTCCTTCCCCATCACATGACGTCTTTGTTGGCTTTTGGCCCTGAACAATTACCCACCAGACTATATTGGTTAGTTCAGGGAGTGATTTTATTAAATGCAGGAGTAAGATGTCTTCAGTGTAATTAACCACATCACTACTAGAGATATGTCCTAAACCGAAACAAAATCGTATGGAAGAAGCCACAGTGAAGTAAATAATACGCAGTGTTTGTGAAGCTGTTATTACATACGTCACGCCCCGCCATCACCACACTCCAGCAACTCCCACACAAATGAATCTGGTTACAAAAGTCTGCCCACTTTCCCTCACCTGTTATGTTCATTTGGCGCCGCCACTTTCAACAAAGTGAGCATAAAAATAAACCTCAAAGTACCTAAATGCAGCTCTGGTGGATAAAAATATCTCTCCTAATACATTAAAATGCGAAAGTTCTGACAGGGCTTTATTACCTCCGCCAAGGACGTTATGTTTTCACCCATGTCCGTTTGTTGGTTGGTTGGTTGATTTGGCAGAGCAAGATTACACAGAAACTACTTGACAGATTTCCACGAAACTTGGTAGAAGAATGGTACCTTGGCCCAGAATACCACTCCCATTAAATTTTTGGTGCGGATCCGGATAAAGGTGCGGATCTGGGATTTTTTTTTTTTTTTTTTAACTATAACATTGCTAGATAGGGCGTTGCCGGAGGTATACGCTCTACTGAGTGTCATTCTGGTTTATATGTGTTCTTTAAGAAATATACTCCCAGTACTTTTATGACATATCTGTGGGTTAATTTTTTCTGTCAAAGTGAAAACAAACTCGGCAGTAATTCTGTGTGTGTGTGTGTGTGTGTTTGTGTGTGTGTGTGTGTGTGTGTGTGTGTGTGTGTGTGTGTGTGTGTTCATAAAAGCACATTGTAATAATCCTGACTTTTTTCCATATTTCCCCTTGTGTCTAAAGATTGGGCGAGGACCGAAGTTTTGTCCACATACAAATAAGGAAGAGGAGCGGTACTTCAGTGCAGCCTTTTGGCAGGGTGTACTTTATACTGTTGTGGAGATCATATCACCTACAGTACCAGATTCAGATAGTTCATGTGCAAACCAAATGCTTTTTGTGTTGTTATATAACAAAGTCGCATTTCCTAAGCAGTGCAGCTGTTGCACAGTATATTGTAATATTTTGTAGAGATATAATTAAAAATCGCATTTGTAATCGTACAAAGTGGCCTGACATAAAACCAAACTGCATCTCTGTCAGTAGTCACGCTTTCCTAAACATACCTTCTAGGACTGCTCTCCATCACCCTCTCATTATATGGTCCAAAGTTTTATGCCTCTGTAATTTCCTCTTGCCAGTGCATCAGCCCTTCCCCTTGTACACATTTACATAGTCACAGTCTTAAGCCAGTAGTCATCTACGACAACACATTCATATACATTCATAATTATCACATCAGCAACTAGCTTCTCACTCCTGTATCTCCTGAGGCCTTCGGCATTTCAGCAGTTCAGCCCAAGAAACATCTGCCGCCATACCCCAGCTGCATCCTGTCTGTTGCCCTGCTCACAGAAGCAGCATCAGTCAGAGGCCTAAGGAGCTAGACTTACTGGAACTGCTGACAAAGCCCTCCCTTTTCCAGTCAAACTCCCTCATTCGGCAATCTCGGTTATAATGCTCTCTCCAGGCGTCTTTAATATCACTCACTGTCCACTACTACTTTCCCCTCATAATTTTTCACACACTGGTCACACCTGTGACATCCCCACGTTTTCCCGCCTCATCTGGTTTGCCACCTTAAATACCATATTCTTCTTTTCAGCCGCTATTTAGGTTATGCAAGTTGTCCAGTTACGGTCTTTAGTATCTATTACTCCACAAAGAGTGGCGTTCCCTACACGTTGAATAAAATAATCTGAAATAAGCTTGAACAAAATAAACGACCTCTCCGCCAATAGTTAACAGCATACTCAACAGTTTCAGGAATATCTGTTAATCACTTCAGATATAGTAATTTATTTTGTTTATTCGTGGATGGTAGAGAGATTAATGAAAGTTATACCTGAACTCCTCTAATCGGAAATATCTCTCTGAGTGGAACATAACCATTTGGTGGCAGCAGGAAAACATAAACGAGGATTAATCACCAAATACTGAAGTGTAGCTTACATGCATTATAACATATCCCACGTAATATCCAACTAACATCCACGAATTCACCCGAGAGTTGAGACTGCTGGAGTGAACAAGAGTAAGAAAGTGGGAGAGCAAACTGAATCCCCAAGTCAGACCGGTGCGGCGCAGCTCGACAATTGGACCTCACGAATCTTCCTTCTTTTGTGAGGTGGGAATGTGATGACTCTTGCCCCACAGGGTCCCCTCTTCACGTGAAGGGGTTGAGCCAGTCGTCACGAGTGTCAGTGCAGTAATTTTTGTGATGTGTAACAGGCTTCGAGTCCATTATGAATCTTTTAAGTCCCTTGTGTTCTCAGAGATCACTGTGTCATACAAGTAAAGGCGTGTGTCCAAAAGTCAGCCTTGTCAGTGACATATACCATTTAGGAAGTCCTCATATGTGGATGGAGAGGGTGGGATGGGCTGGGATAGTGGTGTGTGGTGAGGCGTGTACGTGGACATATATCCTGTGAGGATTTTATAGGCAGCTCGTGTAAGGTGTACTGCTTATCTACAGTGTAGGGGAGCATAGAAAGGGTGGTGTGGTTGGAGAGTAGATGGACAGTGATGAGCCTAGACGGACTTGGATGGTTGGGCAGACCAAAGTTAGTTATCTTTGTAATTTTGGACCTAAAAGATTGGCCAGTATGGGCGTTTGTGATGTTTTAAATCAAAACTTGCCCCCTGAACGTATGAAGAAAGATAAAAACAGTAGCGAAAAAGATAAGAGAGAAAAGCTTCCCCTCCCTCATTCCTGAAGTCATAAGGCGCTTGTAGAAAGATATGATCGATCTTGAAGCCAAAAAATGGAGAATAAATGCATTCGCTGGTTAGGAGAGTAATAAAATAGAGAAGAAAAAAGACTTCTATCACGCTTGTAGGTATAAAAATATTTCCATTGCTGTTTGTTTTTATTGTCATAGGTCTCTGCGTCCGTATATGTGTACTCTGTGTGTTATAGGGGTCGTCAGCTGTCAGTATTAAGTCCACGCTTTTATAGCCCATATTGGTTGAATTGTTCCTTGTGTGTTTGTTGAGTCTGTCATTGTGTGTGCTTGTCCTGTTTCCTGCCCTTTTGATTGTGAGTGCCAGTGTGTGTTTTTATTCTGCTTTTTCTGGGACGAGTTTTTGTGCTCGACACAGATATAATTGAGCTCTCTCTCTCTCTCTCTCTCTCTCTCTCTCTCTCTCTCTCTCTCTCTCTCTCTCTCTCTCTCTCTCTCTCTCTCACACACACACACTCTCACACACACACACACACACACACACACACACACACACACACACACACACACACACACACACACACACACACACACACACACACACAGGCATCAGGAATGTCCTTACCCCGTGTTTTCCAGCTCACGCCATTCTATTCACACTCACGTCCGGGAGAAGACTTATCGTAACTCACAATATGTCCGAACTGAACAGCTTTTGATTATTACACACATCCATCTTATTGGCCAGCTCCATGCTGCCATTACTGTTGGTCCTGTTTCCTTTCTTTTTCTTTCTTTCTTGTATTATTTCTTTCTTGTTTAATTGTGGCAGGCACTTTTATTCGTACCCTTCAGAATTAACCGATTCCGACCAAACTTAACAACAATGACCAGCCAATGACCTAGTTGTGTTCACAAGGTTTTGGTTGTTAGACAACTACTTGTTGCCTAACACGGGCCGAAAACCGTGTTTTTTTTTTTTTTCCGTACTTTTCAAGTACTGAGCTGTAGAAGCATTAGTAATGGACATAGAAAGTTCTGATTTCTTTAGGTGTAATCTTGAGGTCATTTCCTATTGGAAGGGTTCCATCCATTTTTCCCCTCTCCCCTCTACTTTTCGGGTGGCAACCCAAGTTTGACCTCAGGGACCCTAGCAACTAGTTCCGGTTTTCAAAAATGCACGCTAAGTTCCCCAGCGGTTCGTTGAAAATGAATGAAAGTTTGCATATTGAAAATCATAAAGATGTATGTTAAACTGTTTACCTTTGAAGAAATAAATATCAGGAAGTGATGAAATCATCTTTCCGAAGACAAAGTACAAAAGTTTTTAAAGTAGGAATATAACGCTGTTTGTAGAAAACAAAATAAAGGTACTTTCTAAGCTGCTTACTTGGAGGAAATAAATATCAGACTGTGATGAAACTTCATTTCAGAGACAAAATAAAAACTAAAACAAAAAGGAGGGGATTCTAAATGCATGAATCGAATGTGATAAACTTTTCAGCTTAGATTGTAAGACCAACGATTTTTTTTCCGCCACAGAGGAACGAAACAGAAAGTTACGTAATGAAAATGTCGTAGATAATAACCAAATGAACTTTGACCTTTTTGCTGTAGAAGTATTAAGAATATGAAAAGTTAACTGCAAGAAGTTATCAAAACAAATATGCGTTGGTGGAATCAAAGGAATTATTAATGCAAGAGAAAATGAACTCCAGATGAATTTGTGTTAAAAATCATGTCGAGCAGTATATATCTGTTTATTGTCTGACTACATTCCTACTCAGTAACAGTCCACTTACCAGCGACCTACCATATCCTTCCACTTTGTCCTTGGTCTGCTTCTCCTTCTTCCATCCACCCAATTCCTTTAATTTTCACAACCTTGTGCTGATTCCGTCCACTTGGTCTTCATCATCATCCAGCCACCTACAGTAGCTCTCATACACATATTGCACCTCTTTGACCTTGACTACCCATCTTTCATACTTGTATGCTTCTCACTTTTGCACCACCCTCTGCCGTCTTTTTAGTCTTACCTCTCCTTCTTCTTCCAACCACCCTAGACTCATATACTGTACACTGTTAGTTCACTTCTCACCCTGTTCATACCTGACAGATCAACCCCATGAGCCCGTGGACGTAATAGTCTATACTTCCTGCTGTCAGCTTAACTTTATTCACCTCAGAACAGCTCCCAGATTGTGAAAGCTTGATGGAACGTATATGACACATTCAGTTCGAAAAGTCCATCATAAGCCAAAGAAAATTGTCAGGTGAAAATCTGTGTCTGGATCAGTCCGTATTAGCTCAACTGCAGGACCGGACACTCTCCTCGGTGGGAGGAGTGATAGCCAGAAGTAACTCATTCCCCATGTTGGAGAAGTACGAAATGGGGAAGGGTGTGTGTGTAGGGAGATTGATGCATTTGTTAGTAGAAGTGTTGTATTTGCAATGTTTGTGTCAGAATCTGTATGCTCGTATGTCATTGATACAACGAAATGCGAATATGAAAAGACACACTGTGCAGGCCTGAAGCCTTTGGTTCCTTCTTCACTGCGTAAAAACACCCACTTTAAATGTCCGCCAAGGCGCGGGCTCAGGGCACTGGCATCATGGATATGAGTTTGCTACCACCGAGCAGCTGCAGCTTAATAGCCTGCCCTAAATAAAATAAAAAACTGCTTCCTCGAGCTGGAAGGCATTAAATGACCAAGTGAAAGACAGTAAGTACTTCTTCCATAAAATCTCACTCCTATGTAGCCTATCTCATTGTCCATCCCTATTTTATTTGTATCAGATATGCTCAACATATGGGTGAAAGCTGGATTGTTGACAGAGTAAAATATTAGGGGAAACAATTATATACGTATTTAAAATGTTCACACCAAACAACACATGAATTTGGGTTTCATTACAATTGTTGAGCTCTAGCAAAGTAAAAAACAAATAAATAAATAAATAAATAACAGTAAGGAAGAAAATAATCATGATAAATATTGAAATAGACCCCATTATAGGAAAAGAGCTCTGCTAAAAATTAGCGCCAGTATGAAAGAAGAGTTAAGTAAAAAGAAGTTCAGTAAGGATATGGAGGAAAATTAACCTTTCGCATGAGGCTGACACAAAACTAACCGTGTCAGTACGATGACGCCTTATAAAATTCTTGGTGCCTCCTGGTGATTTTATTCAGCTTAGGGGAAGACTCCTCGTAGTGAAAGGATTAGAAACTTTCTATGGATCCCTTAGCTACGAGAAGTCTGTCCAAAGCTGAATAATGGCGTGTGGAGGAGGAAAGGATAAACTGAAAAGCGTCTCCAGTTTGGGTCGGTTAAAAGCGTGTTGTGGGACAGGTTGTCACTGATGAAATGAGAAGAAAGTAATCGAGTAATATGAAGAGGTTGACTAGTATAAAAGGAAATAAACATGACGTCAGTATATGGGAAGAACAGCGTCAGAGTAAATATAGGTCGATTTATTGGGAAAAAATGACGACACTGCATCGACTTTTGAGAAAAGTGAGTTGACACACAGCGAATTGGTTATGGACTGTGCGGTAGAACTGATGGGGATAAATAATTGTAAGAAGTGTTGACGTTAAAGACAGTAGTCGTATACTTGACTAAAACAACTGGATGTAAAGAAAAGTAAATCTCATTAGACAGATGTTCACACCAGTCCAGCAAAATATAAATACAAGAATATACCGAAGCCTACATACATCACCTCAGTTGATCGATATTTTCACGTCATCTGAGTATGAGAGAGAGTTGTAGGGAAAGAAATGCTAGGGTTGAAGATATAATTAACCTAAGACGGATTGGTAATGTACTAATTGGCAGAAGTGACGAAAGTATAACATAATATATATATTGTAGCAAGATGTTTAGTTGAAGAAAACTGTTGAATAATAGAAAAGTTTATTGCAGAATAGGAAGAAAAAACACACCTCATTTTTCTTCTGCGTTTGCATCACACCAAGTAAACTACAAATAAAAAATATAAGGAAAAAATATATGCCTTTTCGATTACTGCAAACTCGAGTCAGCTAAACATGATAAAGATTTGTTTGGAGAGAAAATGTGGAGTCTGAAGAAAATGCAGTTTGCGTAAGAGGAATTGGGTATGGAGTTGCGGGAGTGGCACACATGGGTATTGGTTTATCGGCAGCCCCGTAACAGCCCACCCATTTTTTGGTATTAAGTTGGTAACGAGAGTACGGGGGAGAAAGGGACGAATGGGAAAAGGGAAGAGGAGGAGGAAGGGGGAAGGGGGAGTGGGTAAGAGGAGTAGAGGTGAAGGGAAGGAGTGAAGGAAGCGGGTAGAAAAGGATGAAATAAATGATAATGAAAGTGAAGGAATGGGAGGTTGGAAGAAAAAAGGAGTATGGGAAAGAGGAAAACGGGTGGGAATAGGGATATGGAGGGGGAAAGGGTGAGGATGGGAAGAGAGAAAGAACTGGGAAGGAAATAGGAAATTACGGTGGAAAAGAGGAGGAGTGAAAGACTAAAGAAGAGGGGGAAGATGTGTAAGACGAGAGGAGTAGGATTATGAGGTGGAGGAGGAAAAGGGATTAAAAGAAGTAAAGAAACACGTTGTATAGCAGAAAATTAAGAACAAGAGCAGGAGGAAGAGGAACCAGAGGAGGATGGAGAGAAAGAGCAGGCCACCACCACCATCGCCACCTTAGTCCCTTGCGTCACGAACCATTTATATTCTTCCACTGGGACCACTACCTCACTTTTTTTCATACCCACACAAGTTTACTTCACTTTTCCTCTCTCACTCTCTCTCTCTCTCCCTCTCATTACTACATTTGTTTCTCATTCTCTTACATTTTCATTCCACTTCCAATCCTCATCAGTTCACGTTCGCTCTTGTTCCATCTTTTCCTCTCGCTGTCTCTCTCTTATATATATATTTTTCTCTTGCCACAATAACCAGTCCTCATTTACTCTAACTTCCTCGGTCTAGTTCAAACTTTCCTCATGCCTTCCCATGTTCTTCGCCATTCATTCTCTTCAACTCCTTCTGTCTTACCTCCTCATCCTCCTCCACTCCATCTATGTTTTCCCCTCTTCCTCCTGCACTCCATCTATCTTTTCTCCTCTTCCACTCAGTCTTTCTTTTCCTCTCTTCCACACTATCTGTGTCACCCCCGTCTTCCACTCCATCTTTTTCGTCCCCTTCCTCTACCACTCCATCTTTCTTTCCTCCTCTTCCTCACCCATTCCATCTTTCTTTCCCCCTCTTCCTCTTCCTCTCAGTCTTTCCCTCTCATTCCCTTAGGGTCCGGACACACTTGCTCCGAACATGTGGTCGACAAGACGAAACGAAGCACCGGGTTAGAGCTGTTTCAGTACTCGAGTCTGAACGTTGGACGGACCCCTGAGCCTCGTTTCCTCTTGACGATCACATGTTCGGGGGCAAGTCGGAGTAGACTGTAGCACCAGTCGAGCAGGGCAGTACTCTCAAGGTGGATGGAAAGCTGATGACAGGGAGAGCTGGAGCTCCCGTTTCATCTGACCTTGGGACAAGTTCCTGACCATCCCCCTTTGTTGAACTTTTTCAATGTCTCAGTAACACAGAGAGTAGGTCAGCATAGCATGCTCTCCAATACAAGTTTCTCCAACTGCCAACACCAAACTACACGCACAGTACACACTACACTTCCTTCTACCTTATCCCTCCCTCTCACATCTCCCTCTCCTCTGTCCTCCCAGCCATTCCGACTCTTCCTCTACATTTTTTCCTCCATTCTGTCCTCCCTCTCCTTCCCTCTTTTCGCCTTCCCTTCCCCTTTATTATGCCTCTGCCTACTTGTGTTGGAGGTGGCATTAAGTGATTGGTCTGGCCGTCCGTGCGTGCGTGGGTCCGTCCATCGGTAACGCTGTTGTGGGCGCGGTATCTCCCGAACCCATCGACGGATTTCCACGAAACTTTTGTCGTTGATGCAGTAAGAAGAGATGACGAACTGATTAGGTCAGCTAGGTCAAAGGGTCAAAAGACAATGTCATTTGGGGCTGACTTATTTAATATTTGTGGGTGCGATATCTCCTGAACCCCTCGACGGCTTTCGACCATACTTATGTCAGTGATACAGTATGAAGGGACAATGAGCTGATTAGGTCAGCAAAGTCAAGGGGTCAAACGTCAAGGTCATATGGGGCCTATATCTTTAGTCTCCTTTCAACCCACAATGAACCCTGTCATGCAGGTTGTATGGCGAGCCCGTGCGCAACGCTTGGCGGAGGCATAGCGAACAGTATCGAGCAACGCTTTGCGTAGACAGCTCGGAGCCCGAGTTCGCGGCATTCCATTAATGTATTACAATTCTTCCATTCTTCGTTCTTTTCTGTATGCTTCCTGTCCATCCTTGCTTCTTCCCACTCCACTCCTCCTTTCTTTCTCCATTTCCATTTCTCTCTGTTTCCTATAGTCTCTTTCTCTTTCCTTCCGTCCTTCCTCCTCTGCTTTTCATCTCTTTCTAGCTCCACTCCTTCCTCCCTTTTCTATCCCCTCCGTTCTTCCCAGTTTCCTCCCCTTCCGGTAATCCATCCTTCCTCCTTCCGTCCCTCCTTTCGCCTTTCTTGCCATCTTTCCTTTCTCGCATCCACCCCTTGCGCTTTCACTCCTTCCCCCTATTCCTTTTACCACCCCATTCATTTCTTTCCTCCCTTTCCTACGCGCCCGCCCTTCTTCCTGTCCACCGTTTCTCCCTTCCCTCTCTCTTGCATCCTTCCCTGTTTCTTTCATATTTTCTCCCTTGTTGCCATTTCTATCCATCTTCCCCCCTCTCCCATCCTTCCTTCCTTCTTTCCTTCCATTCATTAATCCATCCTATTCCCCCTCTCTTTCCCCCTTCCCTCTTCCCCTACCTTCCTGCCTTCACCCCCATCACGGGCCTGTCAGAGAAATTTCAGCATCGAATTTCATGAGGACCTAAATAAATTCCGACCATATAGGGCGTCTGCAAAATTGATAATGAGCCTCACACCCGTCCCAGAATTGTCAGGGACCCTCACTCCTCCAGAACGTTACGTATCGCTCTCGTGCATTTTGTGAGTTTATTTAGCTGTATTTCTCTCTGTATTAAGTTGCTTTTTGTTATTAGTACCGTAGATACATTTTTACCCGTCCCCGCCCCTCCGATTGTTTTCACTTGGTTTGTCTGTTTGTCTCTGTCTGTCTGTCTGTCTGTTTGGCCGTCTGTCTGTTGGCAACTGTAAGCGAAAACTACTGGTGCGATTTTGACTAAAATTACGGGGATGATGGGCTACGACCCTCTGATCTCATGATTAAATTTTTGGCCAAACTGGGCCAAGGCCCAGGCTGTAGGCCCAAAAAATTTTTTTATAAAAAAAAAAAAAAAATGCACGTTGGTTCCGTCTCAGACAGTTGATTCAAGATAATGCATATTCTTAACTCTACTCGTAGATTGCTCGATTGAAAGTACTTCAGTAACATCCTCAGACATTTCTCGTGTACTTTTCTCTTGAAGCATTTTCGAAGATGTGCTTTCATTTGCGCAGTATTTGAAGTAATAAAAATACAGTATTTGCAAGCTCTGTTCATAAACTTCCACTGTAACCACCTCACCCCAGTCAGGTAATTTCATCCTTCCCAACCCCCTCCTCCTGTCCTGTACCTATGCAGCTGCGAACCTGTCACTGAGTCAGTCACTGAGACTCAGCTCAGCAGTGACCAGAACAACAAAAGAACACGAGGCGTCAGGACATTACACGAATAATACGCGTATTATGGGTACCAGAGTACCCATATGATGAGTCAGTGGCATGTGATTGTGCATTATTTAAGAATAGTTGATGTTTTAGGTGTCAGTAAGGATTCTTGTAAAAAAATAATAATAATTTGATACGAATATTTGAAATTAGGAGAAGGCAGTAAATCCAAAAAGGGCCATTAAAACCCAGATTTACTTCCCCAAACCAGGTTGCCTGGTAGGAAAAAAAAATCCGTCGCTGATGGACTGGTTGTGTCTTGCAGGCATTGTAAACCACAGTTTTAGTGTGTGCAACGTTTGGCCTCTGAGGTGGATCCAAGAATTTTGAAAACTTGAATGACAGTGAATGGATGAGACTGATTTTCACAAGGCACAGTGCTGATAGCTGTCCTACATTTGTGCTTACCTACTCCTGTGTCTGGATCCTTCCTCCCCGTTTAAGTGGGAAAGAGGGTTAAAAGGATGATGATGGTGATGATTAAAGAATGTTACATTATTCGAAATAATATTCATTCCTTGAGCAGGATATAATTTCCGTCAGTTGAATAAAATTGTCTGGTGTTGGACGCTGGCAGTATAATTGTATTGTAGCGGCTGGTTTTGTGACCTAGGCAGTCAGATGTACTGTACGCGGTAAAAGGGTTAAGGTTATGCTGTAAACTGGTTACCCTCGGCCCGGGTGGGAGTAGAGGCGGGACATTGAGTTTTGTTCGTCCATCTGTCCATCTGCAGTACGGTGGTCGTGGAAATTCACGTGGAAGAAAAAAAAAACGGAAAAGAGAGTTAACTGACACCTTTTTGTTGAATTAGTTTTGAAAATCGCGCGCGCACAAACACACACACACACACACACACACACACACACACACACACACACACACACACACACACACACACACACACACACACACACACACACACACACACTATCTGTCTCATTGTGTGTGTGTGTGTGTGTGTGTGTGTGTGTGTGTGTGTGTGTGTGTGCACACGTGTGTTTGCGCTGAGGAGCTCAGGGTAGGGGGACGCCATGACCCAGGTCACTGCCAGTGGAATTAGACTCAAAGTGCAGTTATATAAGTAGCAGAAGAGAGAGGGAAGGAAGATTGATATTGGCTGAGACCATAATCCTGTTTGTTTTGGCTGTTTGTTTGTGTGTTTTGTTTGCTGGTGGTTTACGAGGAGGGTAATGGTGCTTGGCAGAGGCAGTTTGCTTCCACGTGGACTCACTTGGAGTTTTATCGTGAGTTTCTTTCCTTGGTTTTATGTCTTTGTGTGTGCTTTCTGTGTGTCGTGTCTGCGTTTATTTTTTTTTTTTTATTATTATTTTAGTTGTGTGCACCGAAATCTCTGTTATTTTTATATACTGACCAGACTTAGTAGCCTCGGCATAATCATTTTCATATGAGTAAAATCGTCTACAGGAAGTAAGAATGAAGTGGAAGATACTATATGGAGTTCGTGTCAGTAATCAAGGTTGTTTAACCACTTCACTACGACACATCTCAAAGTTGTCTGACGGAAACAAAAGGTCGAGACCATAAGACATCATTGTAAAGAAGGGGTTAATCCTCACTCCTGTTGCGAAGCGATTAATGATTATTTTTAAACCACCTGTGCAGTGAATAAGGTAAAATTTAAATACGAGTATAAAAGACGTCATCAGATTGAGTGGTCTAGCACTCAGGCGTTTATGACTTTCAGGTGAATAAAATCGTCTTACATCAGCTGGAGTAGTGTATCAGAGTTATCCCCACCATGCGAGGGTTAATGGTGACAGTTTTAATACTCAGGCTCCTCTCACTCCTTCGCGTGAGTATAAGTCATCTGATGTTAGTGGAAATAAGACACTAGAGTTGTGCCTACCTTCAGGGGTTTAAGGCTGGCAGTTTGTGTTAAGTCTCATTCTTCCCCTACAACAACCAGCAGCGGTCGGCGTTATACGTACGTTCCCAGTTCCTCTGCCGGGTGAACAGAGGCAAGGAGGAAACAAACTACTGAACTCTCTGCACATCTTTTATCCCATCCTGCCATCATCGCAGTATTTATATCTTAAACCTTCAGGCTTAAATCCTGTCATCCCGAGGACGTTGCCTGTAATTTGTTCTTGCTGTCTCCCGATGAATTTATTAGTCAAACTTGATGGGTTAAATATAGCCTTCAACTCCTCACTTAGGTGCTCCTCTAAACGAACTGAATCGTCCGGCAGCAGGCAAACTAAACGTGACGTACTTGGGCTGAAGATGTTAAAAGTGAGTATATCGATGCCGCTCCCCAGAAAATAGTCCATTTAATCTTCCCTACGTTTTTAGGTTAGCATTTTCACGAATTAATACATTTTGTTTTATATTCCAGGAACACAACTATGTATTTTTGAGTTTTGCGTCTTTGTCTATATATAATGATGTACAAGCCTACGTGCCATATGCTTACAAATTATATCGCAACGGAGAAGGCAGACCGCATACACGTATATTTGCCAACAATTTCTGGAGCCCCTGACGAAGCTAAAACGTGCTTGGTTTCTCTGTAAAGCCTGACAGCTCTCAGTGATGTGAGATGCAGGCTAAACAAATCAAGTAATCATAAGTGTCGTATAAGTAATCGTCAGGACTTACGGGCTTGCCTTCCACTTTGTGGTTCAAGCTGTGAGAAGATGGCCGTATATGCCACAAATTATTTACTTATGTTTAATTAGTCTGTCTCACTTTCCAGGTACGGTATGTACAGACTACGGCAGGTGTACACAGGCGCTATTGTAAGTACTGGCTTTGATGTACACACACACACACACACACACACACACACACACACACACACACACACACACACACACGAGTTCATATATATCTGTTAACTTATATATTTTGTGCATGTTGCATATAAGTACACCCACCAAACTAAGTTCCAATAGACTTCTCTTGTCTGGAATTGAAAACGCTAGACGAAATGCATTGATATATTCCGTAATGCCTTTTCATAATATTGCATAGTGAGGGATTCATCCATTATTCTTATTTTGAAGGTTTATTTTTTCAGTTTGGCGAAACGTAACCAAAATATTAACTGGAGTAATCTATGCAGCAGATGGTGCGACATTTCCACAATAAAGTCGCCAAATTTTAGGAAGGCACTCAAATTATTTGTTATGCTTGTTGGTCATATCAGCACCAGTTAGAGGTGAGGGTAGGATTGTGGAGGGTGAGTGGGTGAGGGGTATTGTGGAGGGTGGATGGGTGAGGGGTAGGATTGTGGAGGGTGGATGGGTGAGCGGTAGGATTGTGGAGGGTGGGTGGGTGAGGTGTAGGGTTGTGCAGGATGGCTAGGTGAGGAGTACGACTGTAGAGGTAGGATGAAAAACTGTCTTCAATAACCCCTTCAGTACGATGACGACTTGACTCTTGTACTACCACCAGACGAATTTATTCACGGTAATGCACCCCCCTGTAGAGAAAGAGTTAAATGCAGTTTCCACTAACCCTGTTCAACACGAGGACGACTTGTTTTATCCTTACTACCGCCAGACGATTTTATTCAGCATAATAGCAACCCCTCATACCAAAGGGGTTAAAGCACTTCAGTACCATCAGTGACATTGGATTATTTTATTTTTGTTCCCTTTAGGCTGTATTATTCTTTCTCCCGCCAGACGATTTTATTCAGCGTAGGAGAAACCCCCGGACAATATGTAAAAAGATGTCATCATTTCATTACCATGACGTATCTCTTATATATTATTTAGGTATGTGAAGAGATATAACCACTTCACTAACATGACATCTTATGTTTTATTTCATTGAGTGAAAGGATATAATCACTTCACTACCATGACGTATATTTTATTTCACTTAGTGAAGGGATATAATCACTTCACTATTTCATATCTTATTTCTGCTACCTTCAGGTGATTTTATTAAACTCAGACGAGACTTACTGAACTGGAGGCGTAAAACATATCCTTCATTAAGCCCTCAGTACGAGAAGTCCATCTTACGGTAAAAGAAATGGCCTGGAAGTAACAAGAATAAAACTTAAATAACGTCCTCGGGCTGAAGGGACAATAATATTATAGTTGTCACGTCTTGGTCATTCAGTGTACCACCGTCCTTCAGAATATAATTATTTTCTGGCGCCATTTGAGTGAAGGAAACGGAAATTATTTTCCTATTTTAAGTTTCAATATCGTCGATACTTCATTCCTAACATGAAGCCGCCTCTCAGGCCGAAATAACAGGGTGAGATTGTGAGTCATTTGTCCCAGTTTAAAGAATAAACGATGAAAATAAAAAGTCAACAAGTTAACGAGCGCTCCAGATTTTTCTTTCTGTTTTATTACAATGTAATTTTTTCCAAGAATGCCAGAAATTAGAGCAAGTCGTGAGAGGACGGACTCAGTCAGGGTTATATTTCTGGCAGTCGGCTAAAGGCTTGTGTTTTGTGTTATTTTACGTCAGCATTTCTCAGCCGTGGGGTTTTGTATTTGCCTTGTGGTCGTTTTATCATTCTTCGTCGAGGCTCTGGGTCAGAAGAAAAGCTGTGTTTACTTGTATTTATTCGCTTTCAGTCTGCCCGAAGACGATTTTAATAAGCAAGGAGGAATTCTAGTGGTCAGGTGGTAGAAAACTGTCTCGAGTAACCTTTGGAATGTTCAGACTATCTTTACCTGAGAAAATATATTTGATTTAGCCCGAAAAAATGCTGTCTTCCTCAGTCAGTATTTCCCTGCGCCTGTGACCTCCAGTCTCTGAAACACGACGTGTCCAGGCGTCCCCAAGAGAACATATTTTGAATTTGGCTCTCTCTTGTGGTCAGTTTTTTCCTGGAAACAATTTCTCTCTCTCTCTCTCTCTCTCTCTCTCTCTCTCTCTCACACACACACACACACACACACACACACACACACACACACACACACACACACACACACACACACACACACACACACACACACACACACACACACACACACACACAGTATCACTTTCACTTGTTCGTACACACTCTTTGTTGACCTTTCAACTCGACCTTTTCACCTGACCTGCAAGGAGAGAGGTGATATACGCTGAAATTTAAGAACGACTTTTAGTACGGAAAATACTCTCTGTGCAACACGTTAAGTAATTTTTGTGATGGTTGTGGTGGTGGAGATGGTGGATTTGGTGATAGTGGTTGTGGTGGTGGAGATGGTGGATTTGGTGATAATGGTTGTGGTGGTGGAGATGGTGGATTTGGTGATAGTGGTGTGGCGGTGGAGATGGTGGATTTGGTGATAGTGGTGTGGTGGTGGAGATGGTGGATTTGGTGATAATGGTTGTGGTGGTGGATATGGTGATAGTGGTTGTGGTACGGATTGTGATTGTGAAGTTGTTGATCATGGCTGTGGCAGTGAAACTAGAGTGAGTAACTGAGTGTGAATGAGGCGTGAAAGTATCTGTAAAATAAGAATGAAGGAGAGTGAATGAGTGGGCGAGAGGGTAAGTGTTTGAAGCATGGACGTGAGTGAGTGAATTAGAGTGGTGAGGTACGTTTTGGCCAATCCTTCTTAGTGAAGTATATTTGTTTGTCCCTATTGTCCCACTCATATTTTTGCCTGTCCCTTTCTCCCACGCATATTTTTGCTCGTCCCTATAGTCCTACTCATATTTTTGTTTGTCCCTGTTGTTCCACTCAGAAAAAAAAAAAAAAAAAAAAAAACTACTCTGTGTAACCTAGCTGCAACCGTAGGATAAGTGCATTGACCTTTAGATGTTCACAGATTTTTCGCTTGTATTTCTGATACTGAACTCTTTCTAAAAGCAGCGTCATGTTGTATGAATCTTTAATGTTTGCAGTAGGTACAGAAAGAAGTTTATTTCCTTTTTGAAGAAGGACTTCTTTCAAGCTGACTGTTGACGGATCTGTGAACAAGCGCTACTCGTCCACATTGTGTTTTTGACCAAGAGCCCCCATGACTGAATTAACATCATTACGAAACGCAAGACCATCCTCTTGAGAGTAGCATTCTTTGAAATCATCATGGAGGCTGCGGGGAAAAAAAATAATCGCGCAGCAGTAATTTCCAGCCCTCTGATCTTGAAACTGAAAGTTCAGCCAGCTTCTTAGGTAAATCCAAGCCACGAACATCTTAGGTAAATCCAAGCCACGAACATCTTAGGTGAATCCAAGCCACGAACATCTTAGGTGAATCCAAGCCACGAACAAGGTCATTCAGATCTCCTTGAGACAATAAATATGGTTCTTTGGAAGAACAGGTTACCTGGAATGTTGGATCAGAAATTATTTCATTTTTTCCTCGTGATGTGCTGCAGCTTAGTTTGATTCCTCATCTCTTAAGTTACCTGCTCTGGAGGATTTGGTACTGGAAGTTCAGCACTGTGGGGAACTGGTCTCATTGCAGATGGTAAATTATGGTATTTCAAGAAGCTCTTTGTTTTTGAAGTAATCGCTTTTGTGCTTACAAGGTAGAAATACTGTGGCATTCTGTTGTGCGATCTTTGGGTTCCCTCGATATCATTGCAACAGCAAATGGCATGTGATGTGAACCGCTTAGCTGTCTTGTGAGTAGTTTTAGTAGTAGTGATAAAAAGGTGATAGGGAAGATGGGAAAAAGATTGGAAGAGAGGAGGGCAGACACAGAAAAGAATACTAAAGGTGAAGGAAGAAGTTGGCAGTACTACGTCAAATGAGTGGATGATGGTCACCGCAATTTACCACCACAAATTTTGGATTCAGTGATAAAAGCCGTTGAGGTTGACTTTGCCATGTGACCTTGACCATGACCTGTTGTACTAAAAAAAAGTTGATCATACCCTTGTTTGACCGTCAACCTTTCTGTGATGTTTGGTCCATATCTGATCAAAAGTGTTTTAGTTTTTTTGTTCACACACACACACACACACACACACACACACACACACACACACACACACACACACACACACACACACGCTCGCTGGTGCAGTGGTAACGTTCTCGCTTGCCAACTGGTGGACGGGAGTTCGCGCCTCGCTCAGGTTGCGAAAAGTTTCACTGATGAAGTGGGTGGTTATTGTCCCCCTTGAGCAAGGGGATGGGTGTGTGTGTGTGTGAAGGTCACAGCCTTGCCCTTAGATCGGACTATATGAGCTCTCAGCTCCCTTCCGGGAGGATAAAAAGCTGACGATCACGACCATCAAGTGATAATGACCGACCCGGTGAATTACACACACACACACACACACACATGTAGCTTGCCATAGTTACCTCTTGGTGCTCACAACTCTGCCTCTCCACATCATGGGCTTATCCATTTCAGTGCCTCTCCCATTTCATTGCCTTTCCAGTTTCACTGCCTCTTTCATTTCACTGCTCACAGCACACCCACATCACAACAGCACTGATATCACTGCCTCACCCACGTCACTGCATCTCGTGCCTCACTGCAGTGTAGGTTTTTAAAAGATATCTTCCATAAATGAAAGTGGCGGTGGGGGAGGGGTAAAGAAATTAGCGTGAGGGACCTATAAATGGGTTGCAGGAGGTGGAATAATTATGTGGTATATGGTGGGAAAGGCCATGGAAGTATGCCGTGTAAAGGTTTGATGTTGTTGGAAAAATGGTTTGAAAGCAGTGGAGGCATATATAGGCTAAATGTTTTCTGCAATAGTACCAACAGGAAGAACAACACCAGAAAGCGCTCAGAGAGCGCGTACCTCCTCCAGTGCCAGTGCTATTGAAAAGGATCCGGATCCGGATCCCCTTAACCCTTTCTCAGTCCGCCACATATCATGTGAATGTGACAAGCGATAGATCCCCACCTCGACGATAGCGTCACGATAGATTACTGGAAATTATATATCGCCCCGGAGTGTCAGACCTGATTGCTTTATCCGTCATCTCGCTTATGGCTTTTTTTCCTCTCTTCTGCTGTTCACCCTTTCATCACCGGAGATCTTTCCTACGATTTTTAAGTGAAAGATTTACTCGCATATTCGTCAATTCCGATAACTTTGTTATTGGGGACCATTTTCTCCATTTTTTGCACGTCTAATCTCATCACTACGAGAAAACTTTCCTTCGATTTTATTCAGATTCTTACAGTACTTCGAGCACCCTTTATTCTTCTCTTCCACATCCTGCTCCTTCATTACGAGATCTTTTTCGTGATTGTATTTAGACTTCCTAGTAGTTCCACGTCATGTGCTAATTTCAATCACACACCTCTCTTAGTAGAAAAACACTCTCAGGACACGTTATTCTTTTTTCCATCCCTTCCCCATCTAAGCCCTTCTGAGCGAGAGAGCTTTCCTACGGTTAAACTCAGACTGCGGAAAGATTTCCTGTAGTGACAGCTCAGGTTGCTTTATCCATCACTGTACACTTTTCTTTTCTAGTGTATACTCCTTCAGATTACCCATTTCTTCTCTCTTCCACGTCTGACACCTTCACTACGAGATCTTTCCTACCATGTATTCAGGCTTCTCGCAGTGGCACATTTATTTGTTTTATCCGTCATTTGGCACCTCTCTTAGTACAGACTTTTTCTGGGGACACCGATTTCGCTCGCCTTTACGTTAAACCTTTTCATTACGAGAGGTCCCTTTTTTTTTTTTATTCTCTCTAGTGTCACATGTCACATAATTCTCTTCGCACCTGAATGTAATTGCGTTTTTTCAACTTTTCATCACGGATATTATATTCTTCGTTTGCCTTTCTTCAGTTTCCCGTGAACTTACGTATTATTTTTCGTTACTTTTTCCTCCAGTTCTCCATATTTCCTTTAGCTTTCGTTCTTAATACTTTGTAAAATCTCAGACTCCCGTGACTCACCCACAGCTGAATGAAAATCGTCTGGCGTAAGTTGGAATAAAATATTAAATACAAGAGTTGTTTGAACCATGAGAATCTTAAACTTTATTCCGTTTATCCATCTTCCCCTCACTTTTTTTAAAATTCTTTGATAAACATTTTTCCATCTCTCAGCTTGAACTGCACGTCTTAACAGAAATCTAATATTCTTGTCTCTTCGTCTCCATTGTACCCTCCATGAAAGTCACTGCCAAAAGTTAGAGCTTCAAGTGTCGACTGAGTATCCCCTTCGCAATTCTTTTGTGTTCAGTGTTCCTTGTGCTCGAGAGAGAGAGAGAGAGAGAGAGAGAGAGAGAGATTTGGCATATCTGTACAATATTATGATCTTTACCCTTATCAGTCGGGTGGCGTCTTTCATATGTTTTTTTTTTTTTTTTTTTTTTTTGTGTCCGACTCCGGGCAAAGGCTCAGGGCCTATTTCTTGGGGGCAGTCACCTATCCCAAGGCCCAGTAGTCCTCCTACACCTCCACATGTCACCACTTCGGCGCTAACACCCACCGTCCATATTGAATACATGCTAGGGCGATCTCATACATGACTGATGTATTGGTATTAGCAGGGGTATTTTGACGACATGTCGGCGGGTCATGTGGTAGTTCAGGAAGGTCTGCTTTTTATGAAAGTCAAATCCTTAAACTGTTCCCTGCCCCAGCCGGGATTCGAACCTGGGTCCATCAGGACTGCAGGCCGCCTTTCTACCGATTCAGCCACCACTTACTCTACAAACAGATGATTTTATTCAACTGAGGAGATCTTGTTGGGATTGGTGTTAAGAAATTATCTCCGTTAAAACAAACAAGTGTGTATCTCGTATTGAGGTTAGAAACAATATCTATTAAGTGTGTGTGTGTGTGTGTGTGTGTGTGTGTGTGTGTGTGTGTGTGTGTGTGTGTGCGCGCGCACAAAAATAAACAGTTTGTATCAGTCTGTATCTACTTTTAAACAAATTCGGTGAAAGTGTTGAGGACCAGCCAGTAAGGAAACCTATGATATTTGGGAGGTGTGGTAGGGACAGAAACACTCTTCCATACAAAGACTGACCTTGCACCCTGCACACACCTAATTGTAACTTTCTTCCACGCAAAGATTCAAGAAGCGTCAAGAAGAAGAAGAAAAAGATTCAAGAAGCTTCAAGGAGGAGGAGGAGAAGATTCAAGAAGAAGAGGAAGAAGATGCTTCAAGAAGGAGAAATTTTTAAAAGATGATGATGATGAAGGACAAGGAGCAGAAGAAGGAGAAGAAAAGCTACAAGAAGAAGAAGAAGAAGCAGAAGAATTTTTTAAAGATGATGGTGAAGAAGTAGAAGAAGGAGAAGAAAGGAAGTTGCAGGTGGAAGAAAAAGAAAAGGACGAAGATGAAGAACAAATCTTTAAAAAGATGCAGAAGTTTAAATGAGAAGTTTCAGGAAGAAGGAGAACATGAAGAAGAAGAAGGAAGACGATGTTGATGATGATGATGATGATGATGATGATGAAGCAGCTTCAGCTAGAAGAAGATTGAAGAGGAGGAGGAGGAGAAGAGTTTTGATGATGTACTCGTATGAGGGATATTGGAGCCAAGGATGGGAAGGAGTTACATCAAAGGGGCAGCAGAGGCGGGTGTTTATACTTGAGGGAATGCTCAAAGTGCCTGGTATTCCTCAAGGGATTTAAGCGATTACTTAGTATTGCGTAGAAGGGAGGAGGAGGCTGTGTCGGTAGCGAGATGGTTTCTGGGGATTCAAAGCCGCAGTAGAAACCCAATCACCTTGGGATGGTTTTATGAGGACTGTAGTAAATTTAACCAGGTGATTGCGTTTTTTTTTTTTTTTTTCATACCCTTCTAGCAGGTGATTTTATTGAAGCCGGAGAAGGACTTTTAATATTGAAGAAGTTAACGATGGTTATCAACCCCCCTGTTTGGAAAGTCTCTCCTGTGGTGACTAAAATCGACTGACGGTAGCTGTAATAAAAGGTAAGGGACGTCATCGAGCAGAAGCAGTTAACACTTACAGTAAATGATGTAACATTCATTTTGTTCCTGCTGCCTCCAGACGATCTTACTCGGCTTTTGGGTGACGTCTCTTCGTCAGTAAACGAAGGATGTGTGTAACCTCGCCAGCTCGAAAGATTTATCTAAGGCTGAATAAATACGCCCCGAAAAAGCAAGAAAAAGCACATAGGCGTCATCGTAGTGAGGGATTTAAGCCGGCAAGTTACGTCCACTTAGTACGAGAGGCCTTTCCTAAACTGAGTTAGTTTTAAGGTGACAACAATTCCTGGAGCCTGTCCGTTTGCCGTCCCCCAATTTTTTTTTTTTTTTTTTTTTTTTTTTTTTTTTTTTTTTAAATGGGAAGCCTCGTATAACTGTCTACTGGTTCCGTGTATGTGTGATCTTTGTACTTGTTTTACTGCCTGCGTTCATTCCCAAGCTAAGATGGTGGTATGAGTAGCTGCCAGACACCCTGCTTAGCACTTCAGTCCGTTGATATACTGATTTCTTTACTCTCGCTATCATTTGATTTTTATGCAAGTTAGAAAGGATCTTTAGAGCTGAAGAGATTAATCAAGGCTGCGTCCTTTCCCTTGTTTCGAAAAGCCTTTCATGAGCCAGATATTATTACTATTTATTACTATAACAAAATTGATGTCGTAGAAGTCGATAAAATGGATGTAATAATAAGCAACTATGAGATTTGACAGAATAATGAGGGAATACAGGATGTAAGAATAATAAAATATATCAGTATGTGAAAAATGTTTAAATATAATGTATTAATTAGCATATGAAGAAGTGAAAATGTGCAAGTAGCCAGGAAGTGTTGTGAATTACTCTATAGGAAACTGATTATCTCCTGGTAAGGGATGGGGGGGGGGCAAAGGAACGCTATGTACAGTATGTATGTATGTATGTATGTATGATGTCGGCTTGTACACGCTTGACATGGGCGGGTAGATCGACCGTACCGGGTACAGGTTCAAGCCGTGTTTTACGGGTCCTGAAGACCACCGGATCCTTGGCGCAGAGAAGCATCATTCTGTGTCACGTGTGAGTTGACCCGTCCACACACACACACACACACACACACACACACACACACACACACACACACACACACACACACACACACACACACACACACACGTCACGCCGGTTTTTTTTTTTTTTTTTTTTTTTTTTTTTTTTTTTCTCCAAGTCCTCGCGCCTCCTTGAAAATTACTCAAGTTCCCCTAGGAGGCGCGCCCACCAGGTTGAGAACCTCTGCTGCAAAAAGAAGCCTCTTGATTGGAGGACAAGGCATTTATGGTGAGGGTGTAAAAGGAAGCCGACCCTCAGTGCCATCCCAATTGGAGGACTAATCTAGTTAGTCTGAGGGCTGTATTTTACCTGGCGTAAAACACTTCGTAGTAACTTATCCTCACCGATTAACTTGGCCCTTTTTTTTTTTTTCCTATGTTCGTATGTTATTTATATACCGTATTTAGCTTTAGTAATGATAAAAGTTCTATCAGTGATAGACAAGGGAATTCGAAGACGCAGTTTGAGGGAAAAAAAAATAAAACTGTACGAAATAATTATATGTCTCCCACTCGTAGCACGGCCAAATGGAGTTCGTTTTCCTTGGATCTCCAGTGAAAGCATGGCGATGACAAGGATAGCAGACGTGGCCTCACTTCGTCCCTCGTCCACAAAACCCCTTGTTTAGACCTTGACTCAAAGGATGACAATTGGACCAACTCTGCCTCATCCCACGACAGTGACGACCCCAGCGGCGGCACAGAACACCCCAACGCATGACAACAGGAAGAGTGTAGCCTAGTTGGGTGGTACCATTGACACAACATAGGATGCCTGGTGGTTTAGCAAGTTAAGGAGCACTTGGATGTAGTCCATTAGTGTTTGAATTCCAGGGCTGGTTGAGCTATTGTTCAATTAATGCAACTCATGGACAAGTGACTGGTAACCCCCTAAAATGTTTGGACCGAGCAGCCAAGCTCTGGACCCTAAAACTCCGATAGGGCAGCAACGACATAGTAAAAGAACAGATGTTACGTTGCAAACTGTCAGTATTAAGAATCATTTAAACGACACATGAAAATATTAAGGTAGTTTTAAAAAGTAATAGCAGAAGTAAACAGTAATAATGCAATGCTAAGGAAAAAGTTCTACAAAATTTACCTGGCCAATCGAGAATGCGGTTCAAAGTCAATAGCTTCAGTGTAGTGAGGTGTCGGCCACAGCCAGATAAAACTCCTTCAGTAATCAGTTGTCATCAAAACTCATCGGTGGTAAGCCAAAGCCAGGTGTAGTCAGGCGTAATCAGCAGATGTCAGCCACAGTCTCATGAAGTCGCTTGGGTTCTTAACGTCTTGACTTCCCGGAGGAGATAAAATATTTTAAGATTCTTTCTGTCGGGAGCTGACGGTGCTCTTAGGAGGAAGGGCAGCGATGGAGGAGGAGGAGGGAAGGAGGGAGAGAGGCTGAGAACGGAAGGAAAAAGATGTCAGAGGAGGAAGGAGCAGGAGAGGAAGAGGGGAAAACAGGAAGAAAAGAATTGTCAGAAAATGGAAAATATGAGGTAGAGGAAAAGGAAGGAGAAAAAGGAGGAGACGGAGAGATGATGAGGTAGGAAAGAAGGAGGGGATTGAAAGGAAGAGGAGGAAGTGGCAGGGATAGAAAGGACATGAAGAGGAAAAGAAGATAAGGAAGGAAGGAAGGAAAAGAACTCTGTGGAGTAGTAGTCAAAAGCAGAAGAAACTAGAGGAATGAGAAGGAAGGGATGATAGGTTAGGAAGGAAGAGGAGGTGGTGATAGGAGGATGAGGATGGTTCAGGAGAAGTTGGAGGAACGAAGAGAACGGGAAGAAGAAAATAGGAAGAAGAGACCTGACGGATTGGAAGGAGCACGAAACTAATGAGTGGATGGAGAAATGGAAGATGAAAGAAGATAATAGACTGATTAGAAGGAAGATGTTGACCTGGTTGAAGAGGGAGATGGAAGAGACTGGAAGAGGTGGAAGAAATGAAGGGAGGAAAAAAGAAAAAGAGGAAAAAAAAAAAGATGTCAAGAAGTAGTAGTAAGGGGTTGAGGAAAAAAGGGAGAGATGGAGAAGTAATGGGAAATGTAAGAGAAAGAGAAGAGATGAAAGATGACGTAAGAAGGAGAAAAGATGCTAAAAGAGGTAAGAACGGGAAATTGACGAAAGAAGGGGAGCAAGAGGAAACGGGAAGGGGCAGGAAAGGGAGAATAAAAAGGCATAAAAAAAGATGGGAAAGGAGCTGGAGGAAGACGGAAAGATGAGAAGGAAAGTAGATAGATTATGAAAAATAGTTGAAAAAGAGGTGGAAGAAGTAAGCTGGATTAGAAACAAAGGAAAAAAGCAAAAACGACAAGAGAAAGGAGGAAAGCACTGAGAAAGAAAGAGAAAGGGAAGACAGAGAAGGAATAGAACCAAAGAAAAACAGACAGAAATGGAGGAAGCAGGATGATAAAGATGAATAAATGAGATGTAAGAATAAACTGGAGATAGGGAATAAAGAGAACAAAGAAGAAAAGGAGCCGGGAGAAGAGGAAGGAGGAAGAGGGTGAGGAAAAGAAGAAAATAGAAATGGAAAAGTTGTTAAGAAATAATAAGATAGATAGATGGACAAACAGATATAAATACATATAGATAAGCAGAGGAGAGAGAGAGAGAGAGAGAGAGAGAGAGAGACCCTCAGAGAACCCCATTCCTACACGGATTCATACCTTCCTCAAGTCCATATTTGACTCCATGATCTTTCATTCTTCTTTGTCTGTGTGTCTGTGTGTCAGGGTGGCAGATATTATTAAGCCTTCAGAGGGTGGTGGATACAGGAGTCTCACTCACCAAATACCACTTCTACCTCCATAGCTTAGCATCACATTTCCATACATTTCTCGCCACGTCTGGCCACCATCAAGTTGTCTGTGTATTTGGCTGGAAGGAGGCCTGATGGATTCAAATGTGCATGACATATTTTGTGTGTTTTTTTTACTGCGGGGTGATTTACCATGGTCATACTTTGGTATATTGTTAGTGTTCTATATTTATCTATTTATTTGTTCATTAACTGTGTGTTCACTTATATAGTCACATACCATCATCGTCATCAGCACCATGATAATTATAATTATTATTTTGTTGGAAGAAGGTTGTCATAAGTAAACAGTATCATTACAATCGTCACCATCCTATCACACTATCCCAATACTTCAGTGGATTCAGAAACATAAGAAACTAGAGCGGCACTCAGTGTAGCGCATCTCACCGTCAGGGGCAACGTAATTTCCAAGCCACTCTTCATAATGGGTTAGGGTTTCTTATCACTGATTAGGGTTTCACAAAAAATGTTTTCCTGATCCAGAATCTGTTATGCAATCCAGATCGGTCCCAAAAGTTAATCGATTGATCCCTGGGACATGGGATATCTACCCACCGAGTATGGTCCGAATCTCTCCTTCTGCTTTTGAGTAATCCTGCTGACAAACAAACTACCAAAAAAAACAAATAGAAGTGAAAACATTCTCTCCTTGTCGGAGAGAAAAACTCTTAAGTAGGAGAAACCGATTAGCGATGGTGGTCTTTAACTGTTAGACTGTTGTGGTTGTTTGAGCTATAAAAATTTGCCAGTCGTAAACTGGTAAAATAAAAATACGAATTTCCATGTTTCTGGAAAAACATCCATTCCAATAGTTTTTAATATTTCAGGTGTCTTATGTTTGTGATTAGCTTAGTGATTTTTTTTTTAATGCTAGGAAGAAGGAACCAAAGGTCATGAGCCCGCAATAACTGTTCCTTCCAAGAAAAAAACAAAATACAAGAGAGAGCCAAATTTAAGATCCGATCATTTCGAGATGCCTGAACACACTGCGTTGGAAAGACTGGAGATCGTAGGAAGCAGAAAATACAGACAGAGGGAGACAGTTCAGGAGTTGACCTCTTGCATAAATGAAGGACTGGGAGTAACGGTTAACTCTTGCTTTAGAGAGCTATACAGAAAAGGGATGAGAGTTTGTTGCTAGACGGGTGCTACGCGCCCATTGTAGAGGTGGAGGAATGCAAGCAGAGAGTTCAGAGGAGCAGTGACCATTGAGGAAGCGATAGAAAAGAAATAAAAATGCAACAGTGCGGTGAAGAGACAGAGGTTGAAGGGAGCCAGTAAGAGGTGAGTTAATGAGACGAAAAGCCTCTGACTCCACCTTATTGAGAAGAGCTGTATGTGAGGAACCTCCCCACACATGCGAGTTGTATTCCACACAGGGGCGGATAAAACTCCTGTATAGAGTCAACAACTATGCAGGGGTAAAGAAGGAACGGAGTCGGCTTAGTACATCTAATCTCTTGGAAACAGATTTTACAAGAGATGTAATATGATCTTTCCAAGATAAGTCCCGAGTGAATGAAACCCCAGGCATGTTCATGGATGATGCATGATTAAGCTGAATATTATTAAACATTAGTGGGTACACCTGTGGAAGATTTTGTCGGGTTGATAGGTGTAAGAATTGAGTCTTTGATGCATTAAAAACAGCAAGATTATTTTTACCCCACTCAAGAGATACGAGCCAAGTCAGACATTACGTATGCCATAGCCTCATCCCTTGTTTGTTGAAGTAACTGTTGAGATGGACGATGTGGGAACCAAATGGAAAGGTGACGATTGGAGTCATCAGCGTACGAGTGGATAGGGTTAGATGTACAGCTTAGATCATTGATGAAGAAAAGAAGAGAGTTGGTGATAGGACAGAGCCCTGAGGAACACCACTGTTAATAGATCTTGGAGAAGAACGATGGCCGTCTACAACAGCGGCTATAGAATGACCAGAAAGGAAGCTATAGATAAAGGCACACAGATAGAAGGGTATAAACCATCAGAGGGCAGTTTGGAAATTAAAGATTTATGCCAGACTCGATCGAAAGCCTTTGAGATGTCAAGTGCAATGGCAACGCTTTCGCCAAAGTCCCGAAAGGAGGATGACCAGGTGTGTGAAAGGTAGGTGAGAAAATCGCCAGTGGAGCGTCCCTGACGGAACCCATACTGTCGATCAGAAAGAAGTTTGTGGTAGGAAAGATGCTTCAAAATTTTTCAATTAAGAATTGACTCAAAAACTTTAGAGATACAGGATGTTAAAGCAATTGGACGATAGAGGGCTGGGAATGGTCACCCTTCTTTGGGACTGGCTGAATGAGAGCAAACTTCCAGCAAGAAGGAAAGGTACTAGTTGATAGACAGAGGCGAAAGAGTTTACCTAGGCAGGGTGTAAGCACTGAAGCACAGTTCTTGAGGACAACAGGAAGGACTCCATCAGGCCCATATGCCTTATTAGTATTGAGGCCAGTGATGGCAGAAAATACATCAGCTGAAGAAATTTTAATGTCAGCCATGAGGAAGTCAGAGGGGGGGAAGTGATGGAGGAACAGCACCGGAGCGAAGTGATCTTCTTGATCAGTAGAAGAAATAGCTACAGAACCATCAGAGTAGAAAAGAGGAGGGAAAGATGATGAGGTAAAGTTTTTAGGTAAGTTTTTGGCGAGGTACCAGAAGGAGCGGGAAGAATTCGAGTTGGAGAGTTGAGAGCATTTAGTACGGTTGAAATTATTTTTAGCAGAGCAAAGATCAGACATAGCACGATTCTGGGCAGAAACGTAAAAAGGATGTGATTCAGGGGTGGGTTGGCTCCGGTACCTTTTATAGGCCCTCTCCTTGTTGCTGACAGCATTAGAACAAGCGTGATTAAACCAAGGCTATCTTGCATTAGTCAAAGGATATGAGAAAGGAATGTATGCTTCCATGTCCGAGAGAATAACCCCCGTAATGCTCATGGCACACTCATATGGCTCCCATGGAAGCAATAATCATTCCATGGAAAATCAAAGAAGTACAGTACATCCCCCTAGTGCGCGCCTGTATGTGCGCCAGAGGATGTCGTGTACTAGGAATTTGCGTACTGTGAATGTATAAACTTTGGGAGAAATTACATATGGGCGGCACCCCCCTTCATGGGCAACCCTTGAGACGCCTTTCAGACCTAAGTATTGTGCTATACAGGGAAACTATCGAAGACATATTACCTAAGATAAAGTAAACCAACAAGATTATGGCTTTACTAAGTAAATCAACAAGGATATGGCTTAACTAAACCAACAAGAATATGGCTGCTCACCTTTACCCTTTATTGCTTCTTGGGGGGGCAATGTTGCGTACTCGGGGTAACCCCGGATTTGGGCCACTCTTCGCTGCCCATCTCGCTTACAAGGCGTTCAATTCGCTTACTAATAAAAAATACACTAAAATAAAAATTTTAAAAATCAGTCCTCGTGTACGAGGGGGATCGCGTACTCGGAACTCGCGTACTGTGGAGATTTACTGTACTGCCTTAGGGCCTCCCAATCTGCAGCTCCAAAGTGCCACAGACGACTTTTATATGGAGGGTCCACAGGCCGCACCGGAGCGATAGGACAGGTTGAGATAAAAAGGTTGTGATCGGAGGAGCCCATCGGAGAGGAAAGGTTAACAGTGTAAGCAGAAGGATTAGTTGTAAGGAAGAGGTCAAGTATGTTGGAGCTCTCTCCAAGGCGGTCAGGGATACGGGTAGGGTGCTGTACAAGCTGCTCTAGGTCATTAAAGATAGAAAAGATGTAGGCTTGTTCACCAAGATGGATCATATGCAGACCAACTGATACGATATATCTATTCATATGCAGACCAACTGATACGATATATCTATTCATATGCGGACCAACTGATACGATATATCTGTTCATATGCAGACCAACTGATACGATATATCTGTTCATATGCAGACCAACTGATACAATATATCTGTTCATATGCGGACCAACTGATACGATATATCTATTCATATGCAGACCAACTGATACGATATATCTATTCATATGCAGACCAACTGATACGATATGACCAACTGATACGATATATCTGTTCATATGCGGACCAACTGATACGATATATCTATTCATATGCAGACCAACTGATACAATATATCTATTCTTATGCAGACCAACTGATACGATATATCTATTCATATGCAGACCAACTGATACAATATATCTGTTCATATGCGGACCAACTGATACGATATATCTATTCATATGCAGACCAACTGATACGATATATCTATTCTTATGCAGACCAACTGGTGCGGTATGTCCATGCAGTATAGGTGCAGACATTATTGTTATTATCGAAGCACTTCCATACGAAAGTTACCGAACCTGTGAGCGTTGACTTTCGAAGCGAGCCTGTTCATATGTATGTAATTATGGAAGCAATTGATTTTTATTGTCTGGATATGTGTTACATTATTTTAAGACCTTTTATCATGAGTAATTGTTTCTCTATCTGTACCTTTATTTTTCATTTTGTCTATCATTCTTCATTTTGCCCTTTCATTATTGCAAGTGCATAGAGCTAGGCTACTCAACCCCGGCAGCTAAGGCGAGGGTGACCAGCCTCGCTTCTCCCTGAGTGGCATTATGTAAGCAGTAAATCCCAACCATGCACTTAATATTCTTCCAGTATTCGAAACTACATTGTCCTATGAAATGCCGTTTCACTTTCTTACAAGAGAGAGAGAGAGAGAGAGAGAGAGAGAGAGAGAGCATATTGTCTGGTGACGGAGAGAGATATTTTTACATTAGAGACCAAAGCTGTTGCCCTTTTGGATAGAGAATAGGTATGTTCCCCATATTCTCTCTCTCTCTCTCATTAAATACCACTAGTCCATTTTATTTAGTCTAGGGGAAGACTTTTTGTTGCTGAAAGGTTATTGAATGCTGTGTTTAACACTGCAAACTTGAGAAATCTCTCCAAATCAGAATAAAGTCGTCATGTGGTAGCAGGAATAAAATAGAAGAAAGTCATTACAGTGTAGGAGGTGAACATTCCGGAACCCGGGTGTTGAACTCAGTAAAAGAAGAAGGAAGAAAAAATAAGTTGACACCGAGATTTAAAGCCGTTTGATGCAAATTTTATCGAGGCCATCTCAGGACAAGAGACGTAGCCAATTTCGCGCGTAATTATTGTAGATTTCCAGATTAGCAAATTCCCCATCCCGCTGCCGAACACGCCGTAAAAAATGTGTTGCCTGAGAGATTTAACGCCGCTTCTTGTATGTCTTTTCTTTACTCAGAATAGTTTCGATTCTTTCACTGTTTGGATTTCTTATAAGTGAAGAAATAGTTTTGATGCTTTTACTACCAGGATCTCCCACATCTCAAGAAAATCGCTGTCATTCGGAATGAAAAACCATGGCAGCGAAAGGGTTAATCTCTGTCAGGACAGAGTTCTTCCTAATCACAAAAAATTATTCTTTGTCAATTCGAATGAAGCAGCAAAATGTATCCATGGCAACGAAAGGTTTACCTTTCTGGCATGCAGGCTCTTGCCAGTGATATCAAATAATCCGGCGTTGTCTAGAGTTCACCATAGTATTAGCGATCGTATGCCGCACACAGGGATTCTGCATAGAACTCCGGCCCTGATTCACAAACTTACAATGATTTGTTGCCATAGGAGGTCTAGGAAAGAAGAATATTGGTTCTTGTTATGTCTGTTGTTCTTGCTACAAAAACAATTCTTGTATAATAGAGGAATAATATCGTATATTTAGTATACGAATATTAGTTCTGCGATCACCACCACCTGCGAGGGAGTGGCGATGCCCCGATCGTTTGTGGTGGACTTCCTCCCTCTTTGTCAGAGTTCAGGGCTGATAAATGGGATACTTCATTTCTTCCTCACCTCGTACTTTTTTTTTATTTTTCTAATGCAGTCGCTTCTCAGCATAGACTAGGCAACCTGTTCCCAGTTGTTCTTGTGGGGCTGCAGTTGCAGCATACACCTTATTTCACTTAACAGTTTCAGCACGGTAGTATTTTAATTATTTATTCTGGTTTCTGTTTGGCAGTTGTATTCAGCTTATGGGAGAAGTAAGAGTGAAAAAAAAAATCAATTAAGGCCTGCAGTACAGTGATACAGTATTTTATTGATGCTGCCACCAAACCATTTCATTCAGTGTTGAGTGATCTCTTGTATGGAACTATTACTGATTCGAATAATTTAACCGTCCGTTCACTGAAGCACAGCAATCCAATTGACCAAAAGTGGCCCCCCATTACTTAATATATCACAGTTTGTGGACGTCTGATACTCTACCACTGAATCACCACCACCTTCCTGTCATCTTCATGATCAGATATATAAAGTATTTAACCCATTAGTGCCCAGGGTTCCTGTGTGAGGGATTCTGCTGGAAGGAAGGGACTCTATTAAAGGCGTTAATAACAAATCTGAAATGTCTTTGGTAATGTGAAGTAATTAATCTGTTAGAGATAAGAACAAACAAAAATGTGACACCAGGCAGTGAAGTGTCAAGGGACTGAGAAGTAAATAAAATAAAGGCAAGTACTGATGTTTAGGACAGCACCACAGGAATGAAGGAGTACGTCAAGGTTATATTTTATCCCGCCAGTTCCAAAAGTGTCTCCCGAACTGAACAAAAGAACTTGTGGTAGTGAAGATGGTAACCCCTTCACAATAATGACATATTTGTGCGTTATTATTGTTGTCTTTTGGCGATTTTATTCATCTTAGATTGGACATATGGAACTGGAGGAGCCTTCATTAACTCTTCCACTACTCGGAGCTCTACTACAGCCGAATAAAATCTTCAGGGAGTAATGAGTAGACTATTGATAAACGTGGTGGCAGTGAAGATGTTAAGGCTTCCATCACTGTATCTTTTATTCTTGTATTCAAAATATCTTGACCGGTTTCTTCAATTTTTTTTTTTTTTTTTTTTAATTAATAGATGGGTTGGATATAGCCTTAAATAACCCATTCAGTACTGTAGGTCTTTACTTAGAGGAGTAAAATATACCTGTAATAACAAGAATGGAAAAAAAAAAAAAAACAGGCTGGCGTTGGAGAGGCTAATTCCTTCCATCACGTGACGTCTTTGTTGCTTTATTCTGAACACGACCAGACTATATTGGTTAGTTCAGGGAGGATTTTATGAAATGCAGGCGTAAGATGTAGTCTTAGTAATTAACCTCTTCACTACTAAGTGCCCTTCCTAAACCGAACAAAAAATCGTTTAGAAATAGCCAGAATGAAGTAAATAATTGCGAACTGTTTGTGAGGCTGTTAATACATACGTCACGCCCCGCCATCACCACACTCCAGCAACTCACACAAATTAATCTGGTTACAAAAGTTTCCCCACTTCCCTGCGCCCATTGTGTTCATTTGGCCCCGCTACTGCTACTGTGAGCATAAAAATGTACTCCGAGTGTCTAAATGCAGCTCTGGTGGATAAAAATAACTATCTACGTAAAATGCAACTCTGACGTGGCTTATAGTATTATTTAAAAATATACTCACAGTACCTTCTTGCAGGTCTGGCCGGTGGCAGTTTCTCGGTAGCAGTAAAAGCAAACCCGCAGTATCTGAATGTGTGTGTGTGTGTGTGTGTGTGTGTTCATAAAAGCACATTGTAATAATCCTGACTTTTTCCCATATTTCCCTATCTAAAGATGGGGTGAGGACCGGTTTTTGTCCACATACAGATAGGGAGAGGAGCGGTACTTCAGTGCAGTTATGGCCGGGTGTACTTTTACTGTTGTGGAGATCATATCACCTATAGTACCAGATTCAGATATGATGTGCAAACCCAATGTTTTTGTGTTGTTATATGACAAAGTCGCAGTTCCTGCAGTGCAGCTGTACAGTATATTGAATAATTTTTTTAGAGATATAATTAAAAACACGCATTTGTGTCGTACAAAGTGGCCTGACATAAACTAAACTGCATCTCGTCAGTAGTCACACTTTCCCCAAACATCCCTTCTAGGACTATCTCCATCACCCTCATTATATGGTCCAAGAGTTTTATGCCTCTGTAATTTCCTCTTTCCAGTGCATCGCCCTTCCCCTTGTACACATTTACAATCACAATCTTAAGCCAGTGTGGCCCAGTCATCTACGACAACACACTCATATACATTCATAATTATCAAATCAGCAACTAACCACACTCCTATATATCCTGAGGCCTTCAGCATTTTCAGCAGTCAACCCAGAAACACCTGCCGCCATACCCAACTGCATCCTGTCTATTGCCCAGCTCACAGAAGCAGCATCAGTCAAAGGCCAAGCGCCAAACACTGGCTCTGCTGACAAACCTTCCCTTTTCCAGCCAAACTCCTCATTCAGCAAGCGGTTGTAATGCTCCCCCCAGGCGTCTTTAATATCCTCACTGTCCACTACTACTTTCCCCCCATAATTTTTCACACACTGTTCACTTGTGACATACCCGTTTTCCCGCCTTATCTGATTTACCACCTTAAATACCATACTCTTTCTTGCAGCGCTATTCAGTTATCCAGTTATGGCCTTTAGTAATTACTCCACAAAGAGGCGTTCCCAAAGTTGAGTGAAATAATCTGAAATAAGCTTAAACAAAATAAACGACCTCTCCGCCAGAAGATAACAGCATATTCAACAATTTCAGGAATATCTGTTAATCACTTCAGACAGTAATTTATTTTTTTGTTTATTCGTGCTTCTGCCAGACGACTCTCAAACGCAGGAGTGCCAGCTGGTGGTGGAGAGATTAATGAAAGTTATATCTAACTCTTCTAGTTGGAAATATCTCCACTGAGTGGAATATAACCATTTGGTTGGAGCAAGAAAAAATAAACAAGGTGTCACCGTCCTGAAGTGGCTAACATGGTATAACTGTATCCCGTAATATCATCTAACATCCACGTTCACCCAAGTTGAACTGCTGGGTGAACAGATTAAATGGGAGACCAACTGAATTCCCAAGTCAGACCGGTACGATAATTGGACTCGGAGTCTTCCTTTTGTGAGGGGAATGTGATGACTCTTGCCCCACAGGGTCCCCCCTCGCGTGAAGGTGTGAGCCAGTCGTCACGAATATCAGTGCAATAATTTTTATAACAGCTCCGATCTATCTGGATCTTTTAGGTCCCTTGAGTTCTCAGAGATCACTGTGTCATACACGTAAAGGCGTGTATCAAAAGTCAGCCCTGTCAGGGACACACACATATTTTGAAGCCTTCATATTTGGACAGAGAGGGTGGGTTGGGTCAGAATAGTGGTGTGTGGTGAGGCGTGACGAGGACGTATATCATGTAAGGATTAGTGTTATATGTGGCTCAATAAGGTGTACTGTATGTACAGCGTAGGGGAGCATAAACGGTCTTGGATGGTTGGGCAGATTAAAGTTAGTTATCTTGTAAATTTAGACTTAAAAGATTGGCCAGTATGGGCGTTGTGATGTTTTAAATCAAAACTTTCCCCCTGAACGTGAAGAAAAATAAAAACAGTTGCGAGAAGATAAGAAAACTTCCCTCCCTCATTCATGGTCATATGGCGCTTGTAGAAAGATGTGATCGTCTTGAAGCCGAAAATAGAGAATAAATGCATTCGCTGGTTGCAAGATTAAAACAGAAAAGAAAAAGACTTGATCACACTGTAGGTTATAACAATTTCCACGTTATTTGTTGCTATTGTGTTAGGTCTCTGTGCCTGTGTGTGTGTGTGTGTGTGTGTGTGTGTGTGTGTTAAAGGGTTCGTTAGATATAAGTATTAAATCAACGCTTATACTCGTATAGCCCATAGTGGCATTGTCCTTTGTGTGTTTGTTGTCTGTCATTGTGTGTGTGTTTCCTGTTTCCTGCCCATTGTGAATGCCAATGTGGTCTCTTTTATATTACGTTTTTTCTAGGACGGGTTTTGTGAGCTCGACACAGATTTGATTGACTGGTTCTCTCTCTCTCTCTCTCTCTCTCTCTCTCACACACACACACACACACACACACACACACACACACACACACACACACACACACACACACACACACACACACACACACACACACACACACACACACACACACACACACACACACACACACACACACACACACACACACACACACACACACACACGACGACAGCGGTATATAAGATGAATGTGTGTGAAAATCAAAAGCGTTCAGTTCGACATTTTGAGGATCCGATAATTCTTCCCGGACGTGAGTGTGAATAATGGCGTGAGCTGGAAAACAGTGGGTAAGGGCTGTGTGTGTGTGTGTGTGTGTGTGTGTGTGTGTGTGTGTGTATGTGTGTGTCAATGAGAGGTAGAGTGAGTGAATGAGTGATAGAGGGAGAGGGAGAGAGGGGTTATAAAAATCCAGTATCATATTAACACTTCCTATTTTTCAAGTTCCTGTGTCGTAAATTTTTTTATTTAAGTCATATGCACTATGTGGTGGTCCCGTCGGACCATTTGTCCTTCCGACCATTGCTTAATTCATCGTCCTGTGAGGGAGTCCAAATGAACCTCAGTGTTCGTACTTAATAACGTCTCCTCCTGCCATGGTGTATTACCATCAGCATGTACACCACAACATTAATGTAAAGAAAATGTATCGTTGTACAGATGAGATTAAGCTGTTTGTTTTAATATAGCAAAGGAAATTGTAGTTTCTTGTTATACTGTATGCCATTGAAGAAATAAATATCAAACTTTGATGAATCTTCATTTCGAAGACAAAGTAAAATTAAAGGTTTTGAAAGCATGACCCTACCGCTGTTTTTAAAAACCTGTGTCAGTATCAGTTCATATTAGCTCAACTGCAGGAATAGACCCTGTCCTCGGTGGTAGAGTGATAGCCAGAAGTAATCCATCGCTGTGTTGGGGAAGTACGACATAGGAAAGGGATATGTGTAGGAAGAGTGATGCATGTGTAACTAGAAGTGTTGTATTTGCAGTGTTTGTGTCCGAGTCTGTATGTCTTTGATACAACAAAATGCGAATATGAAAACACACAATGTGCGGGCTTGAAGCCTTTGGTGCCTTCTTCACTGCATAAAACACACACACACACACACACACACTTATAATACCCGCCAAGGCGCGAGCTCAGGGCATACGCATCATTATATGAATTTGCCAGCACCGAGCAGCTGCAGCTTCATAGCCTAAATAAAAGAAAAACTGCTTCCTCGAGCTGAAGGCATTAAATGTAAAAGTGAAAGACTGTAAGTACTTCTTCCATATAATCCCACTCCTGTCCGTCCCAATTTCATGTGCATCAGACATGCCAAACATATGGGTAAATAGCTAGATTATTGACAGAGTAAAATAGTAGAGGAAACAATTACACATTTAAAATGTTCACACCAAACAATACATGAATTTGGGTTTTATTAAAATTGTTGATCTGTAGCAAAATAAAAACAAATAAATAAATAATAGGAACGAAGAAAATAATCATGATAAAAATTGAAATTGTCCCCATTATAGGAAAATAGCTCTAGTAAAAATTAGCACCACTGTGAATGAGAATGGTTAAGTAAAAAGAAGATTAATAAGGATATGAAGGAAAACAAACCGTTCGCCTGAAGCCAACACAAAACTATCCATGTCAGTACGATGACGCCTTATAAAATTCTTGTTGCCTCCAGGTGATTTTATGCAGCTGAGGGGAAGACTCCTCGTAGTGAAAGGAATAGATACTGTTTCTGTGTATCCCTTAGCTACGAGAGGTCTGCCCAAAGTTGACTAGGCTAATGTCGTCTGGAGGTGGAAAAGATAAACTGATAATCGTCTCCACTTTGGGTCGGTTAAAAGCGTGTTGTAGGACAGGTTGTCGCTGATGAAATGAAAAGAAAGTAATCGAGTAATATGAAGCGGTTGACCAGTATGAAGAAAAATAAACATTACGTCAGTTTATGGGAAGAATAGCGTAAGAGTAAATATATATCGATTTATTTTGTAAAAATGACAGTGCATTGACTTTGGTAAAAAAAAAAAAAAAAAAAAAAAATGACGTACAACGAATTGGTTGTGGACTATGCGGGGGAACTGATGGGATAAAATAATTGTAAGAAGTGTTGACGTTAAAGAAAGTGGTTGTGTACTTGATGAAAATATCACTGGATGTAAAGAAAAGTAAATCACATCAGGCAGGTATTCACACCAGTCCAGCAAAATATAAATACGCAGATATACCGAATCCTACATACGTCACCTCAGTTAATGGATATTCTCACGTCATCTGAGTATGAGAGGGGGTTGTAGGGAAAGAAATGCTGAGGATGAAGAAAATATGGTTATGGGCTAAGTGGCAAAAGTGTTAAGAGAAAGTATAAAATAACATATAAATCGGGGCAGGATATTTGGATTGAAGAAAAAAGTTGATTATTAGAAAAATTATTACAGAAATCTAAGAAAAACATACCACAAATTATTTTACGTTTGCATCAGACCAAGTGAACTACAATAAAAAAAATAAAAATAGATATATAGATAATTATGTCATCTCATTTACTCCAAACTCGAGTCAGCTAAACATGATAGATTTGTAGCTATGGAGAGAAAATGTGGAGTCTGAAGAAAATGCAGTTTGCGTAAGAGGAATTGGGTATGGAGTTGCCGGAGTGGCACACATGGGTATTGGTTTATCGGCAGCCCCGTGACAGCCCACCCATTTTTTGGTATTAAGTTGGTAACGAGAGTATGGGGGAGAAAGGGACGAATGGGAAAAGGGAAGAGGAGGAGGAAGGGGGAAGGGGGAGTGGGTAAGAGGAGTAGGGGTGGAGGGAAGGAGCGAAGGAAGCGGGAAGAAAAGGATGAAATAAATTATAGTGAAAGTTGAGGAATGGGAGGTTGGAAGAAAAGAGGAGTATGGGAAAGAGGAAAATGGGTTGAAGTGGGGAAATGGCGGGGGATAGGATGAAGATGGAGAGAGAGAGAGAGAGAGAGAGAAAGAGAGAGAGGAAGAACTGGAACTATAATAGGAAATTAAAGTGGAAAGATCAGAATTGAAGGACTAAGGAGGAGGAGGAGGAGGATGTGTAAGATGAGAGGAGGAGGAGGAGGATGTGTAAGATGAGAGGAGGAGGAGGAGGAGTGTGAGGTGAAGGAGGAACAGGAATTAAAAAAGGAGAAGGAACACGTTGTATAGCAAAAAATTAAGAACAAAGGGAAGAGGAAGAGGAAGCAGAGGAGGAAAGGGAGAGAAAGCAGGTCACCACCATCGTCGCCACCGTAGACCTTTTGCCTCACGAATATTCTTTCCAACACCAACCATTTATCTTCTTCCACTGGGACCACAACCTCACCTTTTTTTCATACCCACACAAGTTTGCTTCAGTTTTCTTCTTCCACTCAGACTCACTCCCTTTCATCACTACATTTTTCTCGCATTTTCTTCCATTTTTTTTCCCCCTCTTCCAATCCTCATCAGTTCGCGTTCACCCATCCATCTTTGCCTCTCCCTGTCCCTCTCTTTTATATGTTTTTCCATTTCCAACGATCACCAGTCTTCCTTCACTTCACTCTCTAACTTCCTCTGTCGTGGGCTAATCTACCTCAAACCTACCTATGTTCTCTGCCATTCATTCTCTTCCACTCCATCTTTCTTTCAAAACTCTCTCTCTCTCTCTCTCTCTCTCTCTCTCTCTCTCTCTCTCTCTCTCTCTCTCTCTCTCTCTCTCTCTCTCTCTCTCTCTCTCTCTCTCTCTCTCTCTCGTACCTTGCATATTAACTTTACTTCATGTACTTTATACTGTATTACAAATCGATTGCAACTTTAATCAGACAGGTGTTGGGTTTCTTAGACTACGTGATTATACCCGAATTTAACAGCGTCATAACGACGACGTCTTTTATATTGCATTATTACTACCTACAGTTAATTGTATTCAGCCTGGGGGAGACCTTTCCTTGAGAAGGTGTTAATGGAGTCACCCTGGAGGAGACCTTTCCTAGGGAAGGAGTTGGTTTATTCTGCCTAGGGAACACTTTCCTGGTGAAGGGGTTAATTTATTTAGCCTAACGAACACCTTTGCTGGTGGAGGATAATTTAATCAGCCTAGGGGAGACCAGCGCTAATGAAGGGGTTAATTCATTCAGTCCGCGGGAGGCCTTGCTTGGTGAAGGGGCCAAAGCACATGCGAATAAGGTCATGATGGTTCTGTTTTGCATACTGCTGTAGTTTTGTTCTTGCCACCATCAGGCGATTTAATTTAATTTATAAAATACCTGTCTTAGTGAAGGTGTAAATGACTTAGGCCTCTCCCAAGGGTGCTTGTGGTGAAAGGCTACGAACGTATTTATTTAGTGAACCTTTTCTTTTATGCATGTTAGTCAAACGATTTTATTCTGCTTAACAGACCTTCCGAATTGAAGCATTTATGAGACAACTCCATAAATACGGTAACATCGTATTTGATATTTTTCCTGCTGCCGCCAGACGATTTTATATACAGTAGGTGAAGAGAGACCCCTTTTGTAGTGACAGGGTTAAAAACAGTCGCCATTACCCACCTTATTGACAGATATTTCCCCAACTTCTGAATATATTTTTACCGGGGTAGATTTTATTCATGTATTTTAAGTATATTTATCCCTCTTTAGTCCACAAGAACCATTACGGCAAATAACCCCAGTGGGGTGAGGTTGAGGTGTGAGTACGGGGGGTTGGTGACCCCCATCCCCTTTTTTAAAAGTAAAAAGAATATAGTAAAACGGCGTCCTTGCAGTGAAGGGTTAAAGCCTCTGCCAAGGATGCTGTTGTCCAATAAAACCAGGAAGGTAGTAGTGTTGTTGTCTTTCTTTATTATTCCTGTAATTGCTACAGTTAGCGTTATTAAGAACCACCATCAGTTTCTGTGCTTTATCGAGCTTGTAAGTAACGACCTCCCTCCTTAGTAATTGCCAGCGGCCGGTGCGTGTTATATTAACTGCATTGATAACACATCAACTACTTTTCCAATTAAAGATTATTCCTTCATCACAAACAGTATGGTTACAGGAAGGCAATTTCCTGCTTATTAAGTCTGAGGGCGGGTGGTCGTCACACGGAAAGGCTATTTCTATATTGGGTACCAGAATTATCGGTTGTTTTATCGTAAGGATTGTCTGTAACTGAGCCGTGACACGCATCTGGTTGTTCGAGGAGCAGTAGTTGTTATAGGAATCCATATTTCGTATTTTGTGTTTAAGTGTTGGCTTAGTCTAGACAGTCCATTCCTGAGGCTCAGTAGTACTAGTTTGACACACACACACACACACACACACACACACACACACACACACACACACACACACACACACACACACACACACACACACACACACACTTTTCTTTATAAACCCTTTACACTCCCTCCCCTGACTCTCCCTTCCACTTCCTTTCTTTCCTTCTCTACTCCCTTCCTTCAGTCTTCTCTACTCCCTTCCTTCAGTCTTCTCTGGTATGTCGCTTCATATTTTCTCACCTCGTATACTTCATCCCCTCTAATCTTTCCCCACACCATCCCCTCCACCTTTACCCCACACCATCCCCTCCACCTTTGCCCACACCGTCCCCTCTACCTTTGCCTACACCGTCCCCTCCACCTCTGCCCACACCATCCCCTACACCTTTGCCCCATACCATCCCCTACACCTTTTCCCCACACCATCCCCTACACCTTTTCCCCCACACCATCTCCTACACCTTTCCCCCACACCATCCCCTACACCTTTATCCACACCATCCCCTCCATCTTTCCCCACACCATCCCCTCCATCTTTCCCCACACCATCCGCTACACCTTCCCCTGCACCGTCCCCTACACCTTTCCCCACACCATCCCCTCCATCTTTCCCCACACCATCCCCTCCATCTTTCCCCACACCATCCCCTCCATCTTTCCCCACACATTCCCGTCCATCTTTCCCCACACCATCCCCTCCATCTTTCCCCACACATTCCCGTCCATCTTTCCCCACACCAATCCCTCCATCTTTCCCCACACCATCCCCTCCATCTTTCCCCACACCATCGCCTCCATCTTTCCCCACACATTCCCGTCCATCTTTCCCCACACCATCCCATCCATCTTTACCCCACACATTCCCGTCCATCTTTCCCCACACCATCGCCTCCATCTTTCCCCACACATTCCCGTCCATCTTGCCCCACACCAATCACTCCATCTTGCCCCACACCAATCCCTCCATCTTTCCCCACACATTCTCGTCCATCTTTCCCCATAAATCCCCTTCACCTTTCCCCACATCTTCCCGCCCACCTTTCACTCACACCATCTCCTCTATCTTTCCCATACCTTTCCCCCCTCGTGTAAGAGAGAGAGAGAAAAAAAAATAACTTAGGTGAAGAAAAAAAAATATTAAATATATGTAAGAGAACATAGGAACGTACGAACATGAGAAGAGAGGATAACTTCAGTAGGCCGGTGGGCCAATTAGGCATCTCCTAGAAGAGTAACTGAACTACTAGAATCAGATAAGGATAGCAAAGAAGAAGGCTTTCCCCCGCCCTCCAAACCCTCCAGCCGAAGCCGGCAGGAAGATGTCAGAAAGAACACCACGCAGTATGGAAAAACTGGCGTGGACATTTTATAGGAAAGTGTGAAAGGAGAAAAAGAGACTATCATAAAGTATCCTGAAAAGGAGAATGAATGAATTAGTATTGGTTTTAAGATTTTATTTTCTCTATAACCACCCCTTATTTGTCATATGCTTATCTAGCCTATGCTTGAAACAGTGGAAGAGGCAGCAACTACTGTATTAGGTAGCTTATTCCATTCCTCTGCTCCATTACCGAACCAATTTCTACCTATGTCCTTACCGAAACGGAATTTTTCTGGTTTGAAACCATTACTTCTGGTTCCATCCTGTATGCTCACTTTAAGTACGTTGCTAATATCTCCCGTATTTATTCCCTTCATCCACTTAAACACCTCAATTCAGTCTCCCCTTACTCTACGCCTCTCCAGTGAGTGCAGACTTAATCTTTTTAGTCCGTCTTCATATGACAGGTTCCAAACATCATATATCATTTTGGTCATTCTTCTTTGTACATGTTCTAACGAGGATATATCCATTATATAATAAGGACACCATAATTGTACGGCGTAGTCAGTGTTGCCTTAATAATGCCAGATAAAGTTGCAATATTACTTTTGATGACCTTTTACTCACGCTTCTCGAAATAAATCCTAGGACCCTGTTTGCTTTATTTCTTGCATTAATATACTGTTGCCTTGGTTTGAGGTCTTTACTTAACATATCTCGTAGATCTCACTCGCATTCCGATTTACTAATTTCTTTTTTATCTAAGCTGTATTCAGTATCTCCATTGGTCTTGCCTACGTTAAGTACTTTACATTTTTCAACGTTAAATTCCATTTGCCAAGTGATTGATAAAAAAAAAAAAAAAAAAAAAGGTAGACAAATTCATACGGTAGATTGAGATAAATAGAAAAATCCTCCCAATCCCCTGTTTTTCTTGGGTCGATGTGTAATTGGTTATGGCTCCGGTGACCGTAAATTTTGCATGGATTTCTTGTAATGGAGGACGGTGGTGGCACTTGATTGGCGACTTTGTTGTTTACTGATACTTGTATCTGTGTGTGTGTGTGTGTGTGTGTGTGTGTGTGAGAGAGAGAGAGAGAGAGTATGTGTGCGATGGCGTTTCTAGCAGTGTCCTCTTTGACGGTAGATACACAAGTCACCCTCACCCACCCCAGCCACGTTGTTACACTGTCTGCAGTGGTTGGGTGTGTCATTTATACAGGCAAAACTGCTAATATTCCCCTTATTCCATATAATATACGTTGATGCTTAAGTTTATGACACGGGCAGGAGGCAGTGTCATTGGCGGGACGTAAGCCAGCCACCTCAGCCAAGCAGTCAGAGTGGGATAGGTCAGGTTAGTTTAACGGTAACAATTGGCAATTTTGCCTGGGAAACACGTTGAGCATATTTTCGAGAAAACCTATGGTTAGTTTTGAAACGACGGGGCGAGCGTCTTTCCTGGCTGATGATTGCCGGTGGTGAGACGAATAATCATACTGAATGGAAAAATGCCGGCCAACGGGACTATATGTGCAATACTTTAATACTATAAGTGTTCTCCGTTCTGCTCTCCGCTATAATTCATAACTACCATCATAGTTATTGCTTTATTTACAGATGTCTATTGATGATACTACCAGTGGTCACCGTTCTGCTCTCCGCTATAATTCATAACTACCATCATAGTTATTGCTTTATTTACAGATGTCTATTGATGATACTACCAGTGGTCACCGTTCTGCTCTCCGCTATAATTCGGAACTACCATCTTAGTTATTGCGTTATTTATAGATGTCCATTGATAATTTAGTAGCAAAGTGTTAGGTCATATGGAGTGGCGTTACCGTTATATACACAAAGCTAATTTGTTAGCGGCTATTTAAATATCACTTTCTAGTATAAATCTTGTGTAGTGAAATAATGCAGTATATATAATATGAATTTCCATTGTTTCAGGTAAGTAGTTGTGCAGTATCTGGGGCTCTACGTATGTAAGTACCGTTACTTATTTAATCCACTCGGTACCTTGTTATCTTATTGAAAGCTTGCTTGTTTGCTTCACGTAATTCATCACATCCCTTCTGTTACTGGGTTTTTATTGCCCACTTGGAGAATTTACAGAATTCATCTTGAACTTCCTGTAACGGTAATCCTTCCAGTATTTATGTTACCGCCAGTCTTAATTGTTGTCTGTAGTAGAATTAAGTATGTCGAAGAATACCTGACACTTGGCTGCTCAGATTTGCCGGGATTCCCTACAATAGTTCTCACAATTAGTACAGATTGTGATTGCAGTCTTTGATAATAACGATGGAAAAAGGAATAATTATAATTGAGAGCCAGAGAGAGAGAGAACGGACTGAGAAGGAGAGGACTGGAAGGAGAGAGGACAATTGGAGGAGGAAGAGTTCGCAGGAAGCCCAGAGGAAGGGAAGAGAGGAAGGTGAATATGTGGACAGTGTAGTATAGGTCATGTAGGAGAGCGAATGAAGGGATTCATGAATAGAATGAGGAGAGAATTGGCTGATGAATGTGGACGGAAAGAGAGGAAAGGTGGAGAAGGGAACTGCTGGAGGATGAAAGAGCAAGGAAAGAGGACGAAGGAACTTATCAAAAGTGCTCAGAGAGCACAGCGAGGCTGCGCCTCAACTTTAAACCTGGCTGTTGATCACTATTCACCCAAAACGAGTCAATTCTTCCCTTCCCCGTACACAATAAATGTGCCAAGTTTGAGCCAGATCGGATCAGGTGTTCATGAGAGGATGTCACGCCCAAATTTGACCTTGACCCTTGACCTTAATCTTTGATTGATCCGCATCAAAACAGAATAACTTCTTTCCTGGTTCACACATAATGTGTGTGTGTGTGTGTGTGTGTGTGTGTGTGTGTGTGTGTGTGTGTGTGTGTGTGTGTGTCAGTTTTGATTAAATTGGATCCGGCGTTCATAAGGTATTTTAATAGATATACATAAATACTGTAGATGCAGCTAAAGAGGCGGACGTGATCATAATGGCTGCGTTTCTGGCATAGCAAGTAATAAAAAGGAAAAGAAGAGAGCGAGAAGGGGAGAGAGAAAAAAGAGGGGAAGGAAGAGGTCAGGGAGAAAGACAAGGGGAATATTATAAACGAATAAGAACACCAAGGGCAGACAAGAGGACGTGAATGGAAGACAGACGAAGCGGGAAAACAGGAGGAGGAGAAGGCAGGAAGAAGAGAAGACAGAGGGAATGATGAAAATGAAAAGATAGATGATGAATGAGAGAGGGCATATGAAGAGGGAGAAGAGTAAATGGAGGAGAGAAGACGATGGAAAGAATACAATGGATGCGAAGGAAAAAATGAACAGATTATAGGACGTGAGTAAAGGGAAAAAGAAGAGAGAAACAGACGGAAGTGATGAGGACAAGGGGAAGAATATGAAATTGGATGAGGACATCAGATGAGAGGAACGAAAGAGAGGATAGTTGAGGAGGGGAAGCGTGAATGTAGAAGGGGGCATGTTGAGAGAGGACAAAGGAAAGAATTACCGTAGAAGCAGAAAGATGACATGGGACGAGAAGTCAGAAAGGCAGTTAGGAGAGGACAAGGAGATGTGAGAAACAAGTGGTAAAGAAACAGAGGGTAGTTATAATAGAACAAAAGGTATAATAAGAAGGATGAGTTGGATCAGATGTACAAATGAGGGAGGGAAGCAGACGACAGGTGAAAATGAGACCAAACGAAGGAGAAGAGGAGAGCGAGAGAGGACGTGGAGAATAATGAAAAGGATGAGGATGAGGAGAAGAAAGGCAGGTGTGAGTTCGAGGAATTAGGGTAAAAAGGAGAAAAGAAAAAATGAAGAAAACAGGTTGAAGAAATTTGAGGACAGAGAAAGGAACAAGAAAGGACAAAAAGAGAGAAGAAAAGGAGAACAGGAAGGAAAGAGAGAAAACAGAACGAAGTAAAACACAACAAGGAAAGAAAAGGAGAGAAAAAAAGAGAAGATTGAAGGAAGGAAAGGAATGGACAGAGAAAATTGAAAAGAGAAAAGATTGAAGGGTAAAGATATTGTTAACATGAGTAGATAAAGAAGGACAGAAGGAACGAGGAGACAAGAAAGAAGAAAAGAGAAAGAATAAATAGAATGGAAGAAAGACTAAATAAACGAGGAGTAGATCACAAGATCAAAAGAAACCGAAGGAGCGAAGGTAAAGATAGCGGGCACAGTGAGAGAGAGAGAGAGAGAGAGAGAGAGAGAGAGAAATCCGACATACCAAAACAAACACACTCCAAAAAACGCAGGAAATACCTCTAGCTATACTGGATTTGAAAAGGAGAAAAACAAGAAAGTTAAAAAAAAAAAAAGTGAGAAGGAAAACTTCATCCCACTTGCTCCCAGAGGATTATCGTGCTCGAAAATTTGACGAAAAATTTTTCCTTGGGAGAGAGAGAGAGAGAGAGAAAGTTTGCTTCATTCATAGGAAAAGGAAGGAATATGGATGTGGTATGTAATTCTCTCTCTCTCTCTCTCTCTCTCTCTCTCTCCTTCGTGTGTGTGTGTGTGTGTGTGTGTGTGTGTGTGTGTGTGCGTGCGCGTGTGTGCGCGTGTGTGCGCGCGCGCGCGCGTGTGTGTGTGTGTGTGTGTGTGTGTGTGTGTGTGTGCGTGCGCGCGCCACTATTTGCATGGTTGATCAGTAATTTCATGAAGTAGCCAAATTGTCTGCGCCAATCACGTCAGCATTCTGTGTCGTCCCCAATACATACGAGACACCCCCAGGTGGGTGTCGATGGGGTGAAGTATACTGTATGTACCATTCAGTATTTCCAGTGCCTGTGTTCTGAGCATCATTTACTTTGAAGACTAAACACGCCTAATGTCAGGGGCTTTTCTTTGACCATTAATCACTTACACAACCAGTGTAGAGCAGATTCTTGGAAGCGGCATTAATGTACCCGGCTATGATTGAGGAGGGAGTATATTATCAGGCTGACACCGGTGCTATTTTAACTGCAACTGTGGTTTCTTTCTCCTGCGTTTCCTTTGTCCCCAAAGAAATTAAAGACTTGTACAAGGTGGAGCCACCACTCAGTATACCATGGAGCACCAGCTCTTGATGTGTCCACTGCTGACATCGACATTCATGAGCGATGAAATTATATTTTGTTCAGTAATAACTATGTTTAACAACACTTGGCTTTCATCACTTCATTTTGTAATATTTCTGCTTGAATGAATACCAGATGCAAAATGTATTGTGTAGTTTTGAATATTTTAAGTCAGAGCAGACATGCAGCACACTGCCAGTTTGCCTCGTTATCAATGCAGTCAGATGTATCATCTACACAAAAAATAAAAAAAAATAAAAAAAAATTATTATCATAATTACCACCGCTGCCGCCGCCGCCGCCGTTGTCATTAGTTTTTAGTTGCTTATCTTGCTACACGACACGATCATTTTCATTATGATAAAACATTACTGTCATTTTCTAGGTCCATGACGTCGATATTTTTCAGCTTAGATGACAGCTCTCACATAAAAGGGTATAAACCACTGCTATGCCCATTAACTGTCTCTGTACAGTGGCAACTTTTCTATTTCATCCTTTCCCACCAGATTATTTTACTCAGCTTAGGGAAGACCGTTGGTAGTTAAGGAGTTGCATTATATTATTGCTTCCTTAAAACGATTTCATTTTTGCTTAGAGGAGGTCTCATGTAGTGAAAGAGTTTAATTCGTTTCTCGCTCCCAGTAGATGATTTTATTCAGTAAATATCCCGCTGACGAATTTCATTATTTTAAAGGAGACGCTCATAATCATCAAAGCTAACACGTCTGACAGTTTCCATGCGTTATTTTTTCCATCTTACGATTTTTTCCGCCGGTATTACTTTATGTATTTGTTTTCACCACACACTTTTAGATCCATGAATTGATTTGATTTTCATCGTCCAGATTATTTTCTATCCATTTGTTAATTTATCTTCTTTCTTCCTCCAAACAATCTTATTCATCAGGAAAGATATCAGAGATTGAAAGGGTCTGTAAAAATGAAAGCAAGTTCTAGCAACACTCAGTTATTTTTTGCATCCTTCAAATGATATTATTCAGCTAAGGAACGATTGAAAGAGTTAACATTCATTCTTGCTTCCTCCAACCATTTTTGTCAGTTGAGGTCAAATCTGAAAGCAGCCTCATAAGTCTCCATGAGTTACATTGTTATTGCTTCCTCCAGACGATTTTATTCAGCTACGGAAGAAACGGAAGGCTGTAGGAATGAAGGAGACTGGAACAGGCCGAGCCACACTCCGGCTCAAATGACGGGGAAAACAATCAGGGTTGAGACAAGATTATATGACATGTTTTGGGTGTAACTTCCAGGCCGGTCACGTATACCACAGTCCCACCTCCCATACTCTTCTCTTTTGTTTTCTTGTTTTTCTTTTCTACTTCCATCTCTCTCTCTCTCTCTCTCTCTCTCTCTCTCTCTCTCTCTGTGGAATTCCTACCCAAGAAGATTGGAAATGAAAGTTGATATGCAATATAGAAATTGGTATAGAGGTTTTATTTACAGTGTATTGATTTGTTTGCACGTGGGTAAAATGATGGACACGTGACCGCACGTGCACAGATACTTGCACGCCCAGATGTAAGCGCGCGCGCACACACACACACACACACACACACACACACACACACACACACACACACACACACACACACACATATATACCTCATCTCCATCAGAATACACGTGGCCTCCGCCTGTGTCCATCCAGCCAGCGTACAGTATCTCACTGGCAGGTGGGGTCACAGGTGATGGTCAGAGGGATGGCGTTGTGAGGCATTAGGCGTGGTGGGATGTGAGACGTGTGTGTGTGTGTGTGCAGGGCCATTGTGAGGCGCGTGTGTGTGTGTGTATGTGCAGGGCCATTGTGAGGCGTGTGTGTTTTGTGTGTAGGGCCATTGTGAGGTGTGTGTGTATGTGTGCAGGGCCATTGTGAGGCGTGTGTGTGTGTGCAGGGCCATTGTGAGGCGTGTGTGTGCAGGGCCATTGTGAGGCGTGTGTGTGTGTGCAGGGCCATTGTGAGGTGTGTGTGTATGTGTGCAGGGCCATTGTGAGGCGTGTGTGTGTGTGCAGGGCCATTGTGAGGCGTGTGTGTATGTGCAGGGCCATTGTGAGGCGTGTGTGTGTGTGTGCAGGGCCATTTTGTGGCGTGTGTGTGTGTGCAGGGCCATTGTGAGGCGTGTGTTTGTGCAGGGCCATTGTGAGGCGTGTGTGTGCAGGGCCACCTTTTAGGCGTGTGTGTGTTCAGGGCCATTGTGAGGCGTGTGTGTGCAGGGCCATTGTGAGGCGTGTGTGTGTGCAGGGCCATTGTGAGGCGTGTGTGTGTGCAGGGCCATTGTAAGGCGTGTGTGCAGGGCCATTGTGAGGCGTGTGTGTGTGTGTGTGTGTGTGTGCAGGGCCATTGTGTGGCGTGCGTGTGTGTGTGTGTGTGTGTGTGTGTGTGTGTGTGTGTGTGTGTGCATTGCCATTGTGAGGCGTGTGTGTGCATTGCCATTGTGAGGCGTGTGTGTGCATTGCCATTGTGAGGCGTGTGTGTGCATTGCCATTGTGAGGCGTGTGTGTGCAGGGCCATTGTGAGGTGTGTGTGGATGCAGGGCCATTGTGAGGCGTGTGTGTGCAGGGCCATTGTGAGACTTGTGTGTGTGCAGGGCCATTGTGAGGCGTGTGTGGGTGCAGGGCCATTGTGAGGTGTGTGTGGGTGCAGGGCCATTGTGAGGTGTGTGTGTGTGTGTGTGTGTGCAGGGCCATTGTGAGGTGTGTGTGGGTGCAGGGCCATTGTGAGGCGTGTGTGTGCAGGCCATCATGAGGCGTGTTTGTGCAGGGCCATTGTGAGGCGTGTGTGTATGTGCAGGGCCATTGTGAGGCGTGTTTGTGCAGGGCCATTGTGAGGCGTATGTGTGCAGGGCCATTGTGAGGCGTGTGTGTGCAGGGCCATTGTGAGGCGTGTGTGTGTGCAGGGCCATTGTGAGGCGTGTGTGTGTGCAGGGCCATTGTAAGGCGTGTGTGCAGGGCCATTGTGAGGCGTGTGTGTGTGTGTGTGTGTGTGCAGGGCCATTGTGTGGCGTGCGTGCGTGTGTGTGTGTGTGTGTGTGTGTGTGTGTGTGTGTGTGTGTGTGTGTGTGTGTGTGTGTGTGTGTGCATTGCCATTGTGAGGCGTGTGTGTGCATTGCCATTGTGAGGCGTGTGTGTGCAGGGCCATTGTGAGGTGTGTGTGGATGCAGGGCCATTGTGAGGCGTGTGTGTGCAGGGCCATTGTGAGACTTGTGTGTGTGCAGGGCCATTGTGAGGCGTGTGTGGGTGCAGGGCCATTGTGAGGTGTGTGTGGGTGCAGGGCCATTGTGAGGTGTGTGTGTGTGTGTGCAGGGCCATTGTGAGGTGTGTGTGGGTGCAGGGCCATTGTGAGGCGTGTGTGTGCAGGCCATCATGAGGCGTGTTTGTGCAGGGCCATTGTGAGGCGTGTGTGTATGTGCAGGGCCATTGTGAGGCGTGTTTGTGCAGGGCCATTGTGAGGCGTGTGTGTGCAGGGCCATTGTGAGGCGTGTGTGTGCAGGGCCATTGTGAGGCGTGTGTGTGTGCAGGGCCATTGAGAGGCGTGTGTGTGTGCAGGGCCATTGTGAGGCGTGTGTGTGTGCAGGGCCATTGTGAGGCGTGTGTGTGCAGGGCCATTGTGAGGCGTGTGTGTGTGCAGGGCCATGGCAGCCGCAGCGTGGACAGGCACATTCCCAGTGTCACCTACAGCTCAGCTTCCCTCTTCATCCAATTCCCAGGTGTCATTTACCGCATCCTCCAATTCGCAGCTCATATATTCCTTCCTCCACTAAATATGCTTTATGTAAAGCCAGGTCACTAATTCTCGCCTCCTCCAGTTCCCATCTCATCTAGTTCCGCTTCCACTGGATTTTCAGTTCACCTGTTGGGAGTTCCTTTAATTACCTCCCGGCCCATTAGCCAAACTGACTCAGAGTACTCGGGCCTGTAATTGTCTTCATCCCAGGCGTAATGGTTTCTTGCAGTTGTGTTTTGTATTGGCATTTGGAAGATTTCAAGTAACTGTACATTTTCATGGTTTCATTATACAGTACTTGTAGGAGGTTAAGTATGTTCCTACTACACTCGATTATTTTCAGTAATTCCAGGTTAAGTCTCTAAGATTATTGGGAAAAAAGTTCATTTCATTTTTTTGTTCTCCAAAATCGTATAACGTTGTTTCCATGTTCCAAGTTTAAGAAAAAATTCCATAGAAAGTTGACTTCATATCATCTACAAGATTGTATACATGTTCGTTCCCGGGGAACCTTATCTTCAGTGGAAAGTAAACAGAAAGTTGTGGCGAGCATATGGTAATATTTTGACTGTCTGGTAATAATTATCATGGTTATATTCTTCTTGAAATTTTAATATAAATCATGAGAGAGAGAGAGAGAGAGAGAGAGAGAGAGAGAGAGAGAACTTAGAAAAACAACGAAAGAAGAGCACAGAGAGGGATTCGAAAGCTTGAAATAAAACGTATGAGAAAGCGTGGGTGCAGTTGGGAGAGGGAAGAGGATGCGGGAAGTGGAGGAGGCGGTAAAGAAAGAAGCGAGTGACAAGTGGCGGTGAGTAATCGAGGAAGAGGAGGAGAGGAAGTCGCTTTGCTCTCTCCTCCTTCCTGCTCTTCTCTTCCTCGAGCTGAGATTCGGGAGGGATTTTTTTTTTTTTTAGTTTAACAAACCCATTTTACGCACCCATGTCATATATAAACACACACACACACACACACACACACACACACACACACACACACACACACACACACACACTTGGACATTATCACTTTACCCATACCAAACACAGGCACACAAGCTATACCCACCCACCTACCCCCACCCACATCTTACCCGGCCTTAGTGGCCAGGTAAGCTGTGAACAATTAGCAGGTGAGAACATCATCCTTGTATATTGTTTAACCCCTTCAGCCCCTTGACAGTGTTTTAGATTATTCTTGCCAACCCCTGCAGCCCCTTGACAGTGTTTTAGATTATTCTTGCCAACCCCTGCAGCCCCTTGACAGTGTTTTAGATTATTCTTGCCAACCCCTGCAGCCCCTTGACAGTGTTTTAGATTATTCTTGCCAACCCCTGCAGCCCCTTGACAGTGTTTTAGATTATTCTTGCCAACCCCTGCAGCCCTTGACAGTGTTTTAGATTATTCTTGCCAACCCCTGCAGCCCCTTGACAGTGTTTTAGATTATTCTTGCCAACCCCTGCAGCCCTTGACAGTGTTTTAGATTATTCTTGCCAACCCCTGCAGCCCCTTGACAGTGTTTTAGATTATTATTGTCTGCCGCAGAGAATTATATTGACACATATTTTGTCTTTCTCATATTGAAGGGGTTATGAAGGCTTTATCTAACCCCTCCAGTTCCAATAAGTCTCTGCTAAGCTGAATAATATCCATTGTTGGTTGTACAGTGAACCGAGAGGCATTGGAGTGAAGTGGTTGGCCCTGCAGCCTCATGACGTTATTTGCTCTAAACTTTGTTTTTCCTTCTTGTTATAAACATATTGTTTATTCCTCTACTTTACTGACAGTTTTCTCCCTTAATGAAATGCAACCTATTGTAACCTACTGTATAATTAAAATCTCTCTCTCTCTCTCCCTGCTTCCATTTCTCTCATCTCTCCTTCATATTTCTTTTTCCCCCCTCTCTCCCCATTTATTCTTTCTTCCCCGCCCTGCTGACATCAGTTTTCTCTTTCTTTCCATCCCTTTACTCTTCCTTTTCACCTTGCCCAATCCCTTCCTTCATACCCATTGATATCTCTCTCTTTTCCTTCCCTGGTCACCGTTCCCTGCTCCCTCCCACCTCCTGTTTTCTGTCTTTTCCATTTTTCTTCCTTTCTCTCCATCCCTCTGTTCCTTTCCCAGTTCCTCCCCACCTCCCACTCCTCCTCCTCCCTCATCCTCACACCCCACTTTTGTCTGTTTTCTGCCCATCCTGCCCCTTTCTCTGTGCTTCCTTCCCGCCACCTTCGTTTTCTTCTTCACCCCCTGCTCCTTGCGTTTCCTCTCAGCTTCATCCCATCCACTGTCTTTGACTCTTCAGCTTCTTCCCCTCCCCTTCCTCCTTTTCAATCCTCACCTCCCCCATCCTCTTTTCTCCTTCCTTCTCTCCCTTTCCCGTTTGCCTTTGTTTTTCTTTCTTCTTCCATCCTTCCACTCTTTTCCACCTCTACCCATATCCTTCACTTTAGTTTCTCTCTTTATCTCTCTCCCTCTTTACTGTCTTACTGTATCCTTCCTTTCCGCCTTCTTTTGTCTTTATCTTCCCATCAACACAACTTTGATCTTTTTCTCCTTGCTCTTTCTGCGTCGTTCCCCCCCCCCCTCTGTCTGTCTGTCTGTCTGTCTCTCTCTCTCTCTCTCTCTCTCTCTCTCTCTCTCTCTCTCTCTCTCTCTTTCACTCCACCTCCCTCCTTACCACTATCACCGTCCCTTCCCCCTTTCCCCATTCCCATTCTTCCTCTCTCTCCCTCTCTCCTTTACCTCCCCGTCCCTTCTATCCCGCAACGTCCTTTCCCTTTCATCCTTTCTCCCCTTAACCCTTTCTCAATCCGCCATATATCATGTGAATATGACAAGCGGTAAATCCCCCCCGCGATGATAGCGTCACGAAAGATTACTGGAAATTATATATCGCCCCGGAGTGTCAGACCTGATTGCTTTATCCGTCATCTCGCTTAAGGCTTTTTTTTCCCTCTCGTCTGCTGTTCACCCTTTCATCACCGGAGATCTTTCCAACGATTTTTTAAGTGACAAATCCGTCTCATATTTTAGTCAGTTTTGAAATCTCTCTATTTGGGGACCATTTTCTCCGTTTTTCCACGTTTAACCTCATCACTACGGGAGAACTTTCTTTCGATCTTACTCGGACTCCGGAATTACAGTACTTTGAACACCCTTCTTTCCTCGCATCCACACCTTCCTCCTTCATTACGAAATCTTTTTTGTTCTTTGTGTTTAGACTTTCTAGTTGTTCCACGCCATCGTACTAAGTTCATCCACACACCTTTCTTAGTAGGAGAACTGTCTCAGGACACATTTCTATTTTTTCCCTCCCATCCACACCTAAGCCTTTCTGTACGAGAAATCTTTCTTACGGTTAAATTCAGATTTCGGAAAGACGTCCAGTCGTGACAGTTCAGATTACTTTTTCCTTCGCTACACTTTTCTGGTGTTTACTCCTTCAGGACACCCATCCCTCTTTCACGTCTGACAGCTTCAATACGAGGTCTTCCCTGCGATGTATTCAGGCTTCTCGTAGTGGCACATGTATTTGCTTTATCCGTCATTTGGCATCTCTCTTAGTACAGACGTTTTCTGAGGACATTTTTCTCGCTCGCCTTTACGTTTAACTCTTTCATTACGGGAGGTCCTTTCTTTGATTGTATTCTCTCTCGTGTCACATCTCTCACATAATTTTCTTCGCACCTGAATGTAATTTCGTTTTTTCCCACTTTTTTCATCACGGATATTTTTCGTTTGCCTTTCTTCAGTTTTCCTTGAACTTTCATATTATTTTTCGTTAATTTTTCCCCCAGTTCTCCGTATTTCCTTTAATTTTCGTTCTTAATAATTTGTTAAATCTCAGACTTCCGTGACTCACACACAGCTGAGAGAAAATCGTCTGGCGTATTTTGGAATAAAGTACAAGAGTTGTTTGGACCATGAGAATCTTAAACTTTCTTCCGTTTATCCATATTCCCTTCACCCATTTTGAAAATCCTTTGTTAAACATTTTTCCAACTCTCAGCTTGAATTGCAGGTCTTCACAAAACTCTCATATTCAACTTTTTTCCTCGTTTCCATTGTACCCTCCATGAAAGTCACTGGCCGAAAGTTAGAGCTTCACGTGTAGACTAAGTATCCCCCTCGCAGTTCTTTTGTGTTCAGTGAGAGAGTGAGAGAGTAATATAGGTTTTCCTGCTCCATTAGACTTTTGCCCATATTCTAGCTGTTCCTCTTTTTTCTTCACCAATTTGTCGGAGAACTTTTTAGGATATTACCCAAAAATTTATTTGAGTAACATGAAACTACTCCATACCTTCAAAGTAAACCAAAAAAAAAAAAAAAAAAAAAATAGTCACGTTTGTGTGCACATCTGTCAGTAGTACGGCGGCTAAGCAACAAATGATACACGATACATGGTTTTTACATCTTGTTCACCAAAACTTACAAACATGTGAAAGATCATTAATATACCGCATGTATTACCTCTCATACCGCATGCATTACCCCCCAAATGTATAGATTTACCCCATTTGGGGTAATTTACTCCTGTTCCCCAACCCCTGTTCCACACTGTCTATCTCCCTATCCCATACTAACTAAACAAGCAAACCTTTTCACATACTTGCTTCAGTATAAGACAAAAATATTTTTCCTAAGTTTAGGTAAACTCAGGCAGACAAAGACGTACTACGAGTATTTCATATCGCTTTTGCGCCAGAATGGTGATTAGATCATTTCACCCAGGTACACCGCGTATCAGAAATTTTATCCAGGCAAACGTCATAAGATTCTGCTTATCTGAGAGAAACCCTGTCTGACAAAAAGTTCAGTTCATACACTAATGGTTGTAGTATTCCTCCATGTCACTGTCCCTCGTGTTGGTTGTTTTGTGCACACTAAGTGATGCTGTACGTCTGTGATAATTGTAGTATTCCTCCATGTCACTGTCCCTCGTGTTAGTTGTTTTGTGCACACTAAGTGATGCTGTACGTCTGTGATAATTGTAGTATTCCTCCATGTCACTGTCCCTCGTGTTAGTTGTTTTGTGCACACTAAGTGATGCTGTACGTCTGTGATAATTGTACTATTCCTCCATGTCACTGTCCCTCGTGTTAGTTGTTTTGTGCACACTAAGTGATGCTGTACGTCTGTGATAAGCCTAACAGAGAAAAAACGTAAATTCATACAAAGTTGATACGGTAAATGATGTTTTATGTCAGAGGTATGCCTGGCATTGGAAAAAGGCTGAAATTCTTACAAACTTCACTCAGTTTACCTTCCATACGACCAAACTTGCTCGTATTCGCTCGACCTACTTTTGCCAGACAAGAGCCCCGTATCGGAATTGGCCCCTGGTTGCCGCCAAGAGGGCCGGGAGGAACTGCCCCAGTGTTTAGCCGGTGCCCATAACACCGCAAAGAATGGCTGGCAGAGGGATAGTCTGGTTGGTTTTGTGTGTGTGTGTGTGTGTGTGTGTGTGTGTTCAAGAGAAGGAAGGGCAGACGACACCATTTACTGAACAGCAATCTGTATTCATAAATCCGGCAGTAAGATAACTAATTATTTTCTTATTCTTGCTAACTTTTTCCCGTTCACCTTAGGAGACACTGCTCGAACTTGGGAGTTAGACATTCATCAACCCTATTACTACTGAGGTGCTCTCCTAAGCAGGATGAACTTGTCTGGATGTAGCAAGAATATAAAGAGGTGTTTTTTGTTGTTGTTGCTTATCTCTTGTCTGTCTGGCCGATCAGACTCGTCGACAACAGGTAAGCTACTGTTTCTGTGGGGCCGTCGTACAGGTACAGTACAGTATATACACCATGTAGGAATCGGGCACCCCTTGTCGTAGATAGTGCCTCACCAGAGAGCATCGAGATGGTCATTTTTACTGTATTCTTACACCAGACTGTTGTATCTCGCTGTGGGGAAGCCTTCTGCACTGACGGGGAAAGAGGGAATCTACATTAACTGTGTAAATAGATGGATATTTCACTGGCTAATTCTTGGTACTTCCAGACGAATTTGTTCAGCTTAGGATGGGCATCTCATACTGAAAAGGGTATCGAAGGCTACTATAATTCCCCCTCCATAGAAGCTTCTTCTGTGCGGAGTTAGATTGTCTGAAATAATCAAGCTTGAAATAAGAAAGACGTCATCTTAGCTTAGGGTTTATACTCCCCCGATTACGTTTCATCGATGTTCTTATAAGAAGACACTTGAATAATTTTGAGAATAATGGAGACAAGATAAAATTGTTACATTTGTCTTTCCTCCCACCACTGCCTAGGTGTTTCTGGTGCTTTGAAATATAAACATGGACACTGGACCAGAAGTTCACCATATATCATTATCATTTTTCATCATCATCGTTGTTATAATCTTCATCGTTGGCATTATTGTCGTCGTTATTATCAGCGCCATCATCGTAGTCGTTATCAGCGCCATCATCGTCGTCATTGTTATCGTTACCATGATCACCATCGTGCTGACAGCGCAGGTTCCATAGGTATCATTTGTTTTAGTAGGACCAAGTTAAGAAGAAGAAGGACTACATCCTTAAAACTGAAAGAAATCGCACATGGAATACTCATGCCTTCGATATTCTACACTACACGTGTATATTGTCAATGATTTGCCGTATGAGATAAACATTAACAGCCAGTTCCTTATTACTACTTGCCAGGCGTAGGACTACAACGTTTGTGTATCATAGTCATGCAGTTCCTTACTACCCCTTGCCAGGTGTAGGGGTACAAGGCTTGGGTATCACTGTCATGCAGTTCCTTATTACCCCTTGCCAGGTGTAGGGGTACAAGGCTTGGGTATCACTGTCATGTAGTTCCTTATTACCCCTTGCCAGGTGTAGGGGTACAAGGCTTGGGTATCACTGTCATGCAGTTCCTTATTACCCCTTGCCAGGTGTAGGGGTACAAGGCTTGGGTATCACTGTCATGCAGTTCCTTATTACCCCTTTGCCAGGTGTAGGGGTACAAGGCTTGGGTATCACAGTCATCCAGTTCCTTATTACCCCTTGCCAGGTGTAGGGGTATAAGGCTTGGGTATCATAGTCATGCAGTTCCTTATTACCCCTTGCCAGGTGTAGGAGTACAAGGCTTGGGTATCACAGTCAACCCATCCACCCAGCAACTCATAAGTTGTATACAGTCGTCTGCTTACAGTCAAAATACAATATTAAAATATATTCTTTGACTGACTGAGATAATTTTAGATCCGTTCAGCTCGAGATATCTCTGTAAAGCTGAGCAATATCCTTTGGCTTCAGCTGGAACAAAATAAATGACCTTGGGGTAAAAGTATTAACATTCAAGTACGTATATTCACTCTGAGCTCAATAACATCGTCTGCTGGTAGTTATCCCCACCATTATTCCATATGCTACCTGCTGCCCTCACGCAAAACTCAACTAATTGGCCTCGGACACTGGAGTCTCCAGCCATCCCGACCTCATGCACCTCCTCTTTTAAGTCTGAAAGAATCTGAAACTGTGTGTGTGTGTGTGTGTGTGTGTGTGTGTGTGTGTGTGTGTGTGTGTGTGTGTGTGTGTTCGTTCATTTTGAGTTTATTATTGCTTTTACCTCTCATGTCTCAAAGAATATGAAACTTCTGTGTTTGTTTTTGTTTGTTAGTTTGTTCGTTTTGAGTGTATTGCTACTTTTCTCGTGTCATGTCTGAAAGCTATGTCTCTCTCTCTCTCTCTCTGTTTCTGCGTATTCCATTTTGCTTTAAACACATATACCATTAAAAAAAATTATAACGGATTCCGAAAACGTTTACCTGCAGTTTTTCGACAGCGACACCATCCTGACATAGGTTAACGCGATTATATTGGAAAATTGTAGTTATGAAGCGTTCAGTTATCATGTTTATTATCGTTTTTGGTATTACCGTTTGTCATACAGAGCTGGGAAATTAAAAAGCGAAGTTGGGAGAGGGAGAATGTGAATGATGGGCTGGAGAGAGAGAGAGAGAGAGAGAGAGAAGGTGGCCGGTCTGGACTTAAGTCTGTGCTAGGTATTCTAGTATGCATATCTGATGGCATTGAATAGGAGGCCAGTATGAGATAGAGAAAAAGGTAGATAGAGAGATGAATAGGTAGGTTGACTTTTTTAGGTAAGCTGTCTCGTAGAATAACATAAAGAAACGACTTTTTTAGGTAAGCTGTCAATAGAATAACATAAAGAAACGCTTTCCCTATAACTGAGATACAACAGCGGCAGAGCTACAAAGAAATTCTGTTGGAAAGGGAGAGAGAGAGAGAGAGAGAGAGAGAGAGAGAGAAGCTGCAGAGGAGGGGAGGTAAGGGAAGAAATAAAATTGTCTGAAGAAAGAGGAGGGAGAGACAAGGATATAAAAGAGCAATGGGAAGAGAGAAGAGAGAAGGTAGGGGAAGGAGGAGGAGAGACAAGAAAAAAAGTGAGACAATTCGAATCCAGGCAAAGGAACGGTATGAGGACGACAGGCTGATGAGGGTGACGGAAACAGACACAGTGGGGTGAGGAGTGACGAATATGAGCGTGTGACAGCTGGGTGTGACAGGGTATTCCCATCCTGTATTACAGCAGTGGGTTTGTAGCGGAAACTGAAAGTTGACATTGTAGGGTTTGTGCCATTCTAGATGGGGTATTGCAGTGGAATTTTTGCCTTTCATAAGGGTTCTGTGGAGTTGCTGTCATACATACGCAGCTGTAAGGGTTTAGACCATTTGCGGGCCAGTGTATGGTCATACTTTTGTTGTGTGATTCATATTGCTGCCTTTTAGATAATTCATGTAAAATCTTTCGTCGCCACAGTCGGGAGGAAATGTCGACGAAACTTTGATGGTAAACATTCTTTCAGACGAAAGTAGATCATCCGTAACCAAGAATCCTCTATTTGTATCTCATTACTGTGTTACATTCCCTTACTGAAACTCGGCCCCAGATTCCGACTTTTCCTCACTATTTCATTTAGTGTGTGCATCAGGCCTTCGAAGAAGTGAAGAACGACGACACACGCCAGCCAGACATGACCTACTGGTCTTTGAGGAACGAATTGAGATTATAATTTCTGTGAACTAACTATGCACACACACACACACACACACACACACACACACACACACACACACACACACACACACACACACACACACACACACACACACACACACACACACACACACACACACACACATATACACACACACACACACACATACAGAGTGAGATGCAAATCACCCCCTTGCCAAATAGTATTAGTATTAAAGCCTCAGAATCGTAATAGTGAGTATCTTTGAGTACCTGTGCTTAGTATTTGGTTTGTTTGTGCTTGTATTCTGTTGTGTTTGGATTTTGTGAAACGATATTTGTGTGAGGTGTTAGCAATATTTTGTATTTGTAATTTTGTTATGTATGTTTGATGCTGTATTTGTGTGGTTCTGTGTATGTATGTGTGAATGTTTCTCTGATATTGGTGCATTTGTGTGCGTGTGTGTGTGTGTGTGTGTGTGTGTGTGTGTGTGTGTTCAGACGAGAGAGAGAGAGAGAGAGAGAGAGAGAGAGAGAAATAGTGACCTGTTATCCTTATCGCCTGTAGAGCCAGTAAATTAGATCAAATTCGCAAGAAGAACCTGCCATTTCACCATCCGATAATATGCTATATTTTGTTTTTTATTCTTGGTAAGTCAAGATAATTTTTTTTAGCCCGGGGATAACTTCAAAGTTTGAAGAGGATTAAATACAAATTTCAGTAACTGTCTTTTCTTTTAACATTCCTTCCTAAAGTTGAATAATAAAAATCTTATTAAGAGAAAAGTCAAAGTAGGTCCTCGGATTGAAGGGCTACAGGTTTCTTCAACAGTTGCAACACTTTTGGCCTTCGCCAACGAAAATTTTCCCAGTTTCCGTTTCCACAATCACCTCTGAAGGTAATGTAGATGAGCCCACGAAGCATTAAAGTAAAGAACATTAAAATTGTTGCCAAGGAATCGATTATCAAATTCATACCTACCCAGTGAAGCCTATCATGTCAGTGAATCCATTCATTGAGATGCAGACAGATCATATGTGGAAGCGATTCGAAGTCCCAGAAAATACCAAGACTTATGTAATGCGTACCATAATGTTTCTTGAAATAGAGAGCTTCAAAAGAACTCACAGATTCACAAGTTACCGCACCATGAAATCTCTTGAAACATGAAGATCTGTCCACAGTTCACCATAATTTCCTGAATGTACCAAACTATAAAATCCCGTAAATTACCAAAGTTCAGAAGAGATATAACACTGAAGGCTTCTGTGACTCGTCCTCGGCTGAATAAAATCATCTGGCACTGATACAGATTACTATTGGGTACAGTTGTCCCAAGCATGAAAGGGTTATGGTATCAATATTAACACTCCCAGGCACCTGTATTCACTCCCAGCTTAATAAAATCGCTTAGTGTTAACTAAAATATAATCCAATAGAAGATATACTCATGAGATGTCTAAAATCCATAACACTTCGCATCATTGATCTCAATGATGCAAAACCTGGACATTATACATGAACCCTTTAATCCTGGAGCGTCTTCTTCTTGTTATTCTTGCTACCGTCAGGCGGTTTTACTCAGTGTGGGGACACCTCTCGTAGTGCAGGGGGTTGGAACTGTCTTCATTACATCTATCAACACGACAACGTCTTTTATATACATTCTTGCAGTCACCAGACGATCTTATTTAGCAAAGGATAGACTTTTCAAACTCGAGGTAATAGATACATCCTTCAGTAATTACTACACGTTTATTATCATCTAATAAAGTCATTGTTTGTAGCAGCAATAGAATTCAGATGGTGTATTACACACACACACACACACACACACACACACACACACACACACACAGAACTTTTATTTCACCGTGAAGAAATGTTAACAAATTAGCCACGGGAGAAATGAAAATGGCTATAGTACTTGTAATTACTTTTGGATATTATATCTGCAGACAGATGTGATATACGAAAGTAGTTACGGGCGCTATTTTGATTTTTCGTGTGTTAATTTGTAATATATATATATATATATATATATCATCATCATCATCATCATCATCATCAGCCATAACTAGTCCACTGCTGAACAAAGGCCTCCCCCAACCTTTTCCATGAATTCCTTGACTGAGCCAATCTTTGCCACGTTTTCCCTGCAAATTTCTCTATCTCATCTCTCCATCTCCTGTCTGGCCTTTTTCTGCTACGCTTACAATCTCTTGGTGTCAAGTCTGTCAGCCTCTTGCTCCATAGTTTATCCCTTATTCTTGTTATACGGCATGCCCACCTCCATTTCTGTTCTTTTATAACTTCTATAATATCTTTAGTCTGCTGTCTCATCCAGGTTGATCTTTTCCTGTCTCGTAGAGATATTCCCAACATTGCCCTTTCCATTGCTGTCTGAGAACGGATTAATTTATTTTCCATTGATTTTGTCAGTTTCCAGGTTTCACAACCATACGCCATAGCTGGAATTATACATTCGTTATATACTTGTATAATCGTTATATACTTATATATATATATATATATATATATATATATATATATATATATATATATATATATATATATCACGGTTTATAATAGGTAAGTATATACTGTATAATATATATAATACAATAAAATAATTATATACGGTATATAATATTTATGTATAGTATATATCTATAATATACTAAAAATATACACTGTACTACCAAACAAGCGATTTTGTTTAGGTTTAAAGAGACATTTCTCTGAGAGGTTGTTTCAGTCATAACCTCATGAGCACGCTGATCCCCCGCCACCCTGAAAAGAAAACAAAGTACTGAGGACGCCGCATCTTTTGAAGTACGTCCCGACAAATGAACCCCACAGGGGCTTCCGTCCGTACCCAATCAGCATCGAACCCTTCCCCCCTCCCCCACCTGCCATCATACCCACACCACCTTCCCTCATGTATTCCACCATCACCAACACACATCACCATCCTTCATGTACTTTACTTTCACCACCACACATCATGTGCTCCACAATCACCACCACCACCACTGTGTTGTGTAATTCCACCACCACCATCCTTCATGCACTCTAATATCACCACCACCCCTCAAGTCCTCCACAACCACCACCACCACCACCACTGTGTTGTGTAATTCCACCACCACCATCCTTCATGCACTCTAATATCACCACCACCCCTCAAGTCCTCCACAATCACCACCACCACCACTGTGTTGTGTAATTCCACCACCACCATCCTTCATGTACTCTAACATCACCACCACCCGTCATGTCCTCCACAACCACTACCACCACTGTGTTGCGTAATTCCACCACCACTATCCTTCATGTACTCTAACATCACCACTACCCCTAATGTCCTCCACCACCACCACCACTGTCTTGTGTAATTCCACCACCACCATCCTTCATGTACTCTAACATCACCACTACCCCTAATGTCCTCCACCACCATCACCATTGTCTTGTGTAATTCCACCACCACCATCCTTCATGTACTCTAACATCACCACCACACTCATGTCCTCCACAACCACCACCATCACCATTGTCTTGTGTAATTCCACCACCACCATCCTTCATGTACTCTAACATCACCACCACCCCTCAAGTCCTCCACACCCACCACCACCACCACTATCTTACGTAATTCCTCCACCACCATCCTTCGTGTATCCCGCCGCCACCACCATCTTTAGTGTACAGACAGAGACACAAGTATCATCCAAATTTTGACGAATATATAGCGGAATAATCGAACCATTTGAAACACGATAGATAGGGTTTTCATTGTATTTCGCCAGGTGTAAATTTTCTTTAGTCGGAACTGGTGTCTTTGTACACCACTATCACCACCATCACCCCTCGTGTATTCCACCACTACAGTTTCTTGTGTACCTCATCACCACTATAATGTCTGCTTCACCACCACAGCTACCACCACCATCCCTGGTATACTATACCATCACCACTACCATATACGAGATTTTTATCATTTTTATGTTATTGCATCACCAGTCCGTAAAACTATGCCAGGCTGATTTATTGTTTGTTTTCTACTTATTAAATGCAGGTTATGCAAAAACTACTTACCATAGTTCGAAAATATAAACTGATTCCCATGATAAGCTCAGTGATAGGAGAGCGAGAGAGAGAGAGAGAGAGAGAGAGAGAGAGAGAGAGAGAGAGAGAGAGAGAATTTGCATATTTTTATTTTCCTGGTATATTAATTATGTGTTGATTGAACTGCTTCACGCTTTTTTTGCTGACGATTTAGTTGGCTGATTTAGATTCTTTGTCGAGAACTCACAAAAATGTACCACAGTCCCTAAATATATTGTAATTTTCAGCTCGAGGATGTCCTTTATAGTTTATTGTTTCTACTACAAAGCGATTTTATTCAGCTTGATAAAGAACCCCAGTAGTGAATGAGGTACTGAATGCGATATCCGACCCGCTCAGTTCCAAATGCCTTTCCTACTGTGAATATATAAAAATAAAGACGTCGTTTATAGAAATGAATAATCCCTTCTCTGTGGTAACATTATTTTTGTTGTTGCTGTTTTCTTCTGTCGTCCATTGTTGTTTGTCTTCGTTTATTCATCCATGGATTGTCATCACTGGGTGAGAGGGATTATGTTGGTAATTGAGAAGGGCTGGGTGATGTTGGTAATTGTGGAGGGCTGGGTGATGGTAACTGAGGAGGGCTGGGTGATGGTAATTGAGGAGGGCTGAGTGATGTTAGTAACTGAGGAGGGCTGGGTGATGTTGGTAATTGAGGAGGGCTGGGTGATGTTAGTAACTGAGGAGGGCTGGGTGATGTTGGTAATTGAGGAGGGCTGGGTGATGTTAGTAACTGAGGAGGACTGGGTGATGTTGGTAATTGAGGAGGGCTGGGTGATGTTAGTAACTGAGGAGGGCTGGGTGATGTTGGTAATTGAGGAGGGCCGGGTGATGTTAGTAACTGAGGAGGGCTGGGTGATGTTGGTAATTGAGGAGGGCTGGGTGATGTTAGTAACTGAGGAGGACTGGGTGATGTTGGTAATTGAGGAGGGCTGGGTGATGTTAGTAACTGAGGAGGGCTGGGTGATGTTGGTAATTGAGGAGGGCTGGGTGATGTTAGTAACTGAGGAGGGCTGGGTGATGTTGGTAATTGAGGAGGGCTGGGTGATGGTAATTGAGGAGGGCTGGGTGATGGTCATTGAGGAGGGCTGGATGATGTTCTGATACAAACCTGGCTACGTGAACGTGATCGGATTAATTTCAGGATGCCACTGATGGGTGGATGTTGGGGGGGGGGTGTGGATGGGTTGTAATGTACTGTTCTGATCGAGATGTTTCTCCATTGCAGGTGTTGGGGTGTCAGGAAATGGGGTGCTCTTGAAGAGGATTTGATAATGTTTGTGTGGTGACTGTTTCGTACGTAGTTGTTTCGTTGCTATGTAACAGCGTACCGTATCTCACAAACCGCAACCAACTGAGCATTTCAATTGCCATTTTCGTAATCAGCAGATCAGTATTACCCAGAATTGAATAATTTTATCTCTGAAGCAATTTCATTGTCGAACAGTGTCATCAGACTGATATTAAAAACGGAAGATGAAATCCACTGGCACAGAGGAGGGCAATGATCACCAAGGAGCGTGGTGGGCAAGGTCCAGCTTCTCTGTCTTGGCATATATCGGTTTATTTGACTTGGCTTCTCTGCTATCGGTGTACCTGTGATCTGACCTCTGCTTGTCTCTGTCTGAATTCTGTGCCTGTCAGTCCAATCGAGCCAGTAGGTATGTGGCTGTGTATGAAGTATTGTATGTAAAATAAGGTAGTTCTGTTCAGCAGTTTAATACTTTCCTTTGTATCTTCATAAAAATGTCTTTCCTCTGATTTATTGCAGGTTTTGGCTGTGAATCATACAGCTGCCATCAACGCACTTGGGAATTAATTGATTCCAGTTAATTGTAGATTATTGTATTCATGTAAGAGAAGTCCAAGAAGTCAAAGGTTAGAGGCTGTTAATTTATCCCTCGGCTGCCGTAGAGGCAAATATGGCTTTTATAGAGACCAACGCAAGATACCCCTGTTCATTTGTAATTAATCCTGGCAGTCAGAGGTTTAAGGGTGTGCTGGTAAGACGAGTGCGAACAACATCGTTATCGAGTATCATTTGAGGAAAATATTTCTTAAGAATAATATTTCGATCTAGCGAGCAGTCTCACTCAAGAGAAACAGTGTGTCTTGGTAAAAGCTTGTCCTTAGTAATTAATTAATCTGGCTAGATTACATGCTTTTTGTAATGGTTTTTTCTCAAAATGGGATACTTAACATATTGTACACATACATGTTGTTGTTTACTTTCGTTAATAAAACTTTCTCCTTATCCATCTCGTCTCCCATCGTCTTTCCATCCCTATAGACTTATGACCTAGTTTAGTATATGGGAATCTAAAAATAATGGTAATAATTTTGATGTGACTAAATCGTGGATGAATGCCACTAATAAGAGTCCTTATGTCATCCTTCGATTTCATTTAGTTAATAATGAACAATATTTTCAATAGCTAGGGCAAATGGGATTCACCTGACGTGGTTGGAAATGCATTATATTCCGACAAGCTTGAATTTTTGTGGGGACCAAAAATTAACTTCATAGCAAGGGAGGTATCATGACGTCTCAGTGTCCTTTTCGCGGACATTGGAGCTTGCTGGAGGTTACTAACCTTATTTGTTCATCCAAAGTTCCTTCATGTAATCCTTTGTCAGGTGTTTTTATCAGTAACGTAAAGGACCAGGGCCCTGTCGTAATACTACTACTACTAATAATAATAATAATGAGTAATAATAATAGTAATAATAATGATGATGATGATGATTAATAATAATAATAATAATTATAATAACGCTTAGTTTTCTGTACTTCAAAGAAAAAGTCCTGTAATGGTAGAGAGAACAAACTTTGTGGCGTCATCGTGGTGAAGGGATTAATTGGCAACAGTATTGGTCAGGTGAATCCCAAATGAGGCAGTATCAACATTCAGTATTTGAATTTGGTTCCCAATAAGTACTGAATAATGCTTTTCTTTTACATTCACACACATTCATAGTTAACGATATTTAAAATACACTTTTCAGCACGCCACTGAAAACAGGAAAGAAGGCCATGATTCAGAACGTTTCCAAAAATTCCACCCCGAATTGAAAAAATATTCAGCACACAAAGCCAGAGTGGAGGGAAAAATGTACCAAAATATTTAAATTCTCGAGCAACCAGTGACGGAATGTTGGGATTGGCAGTGAAGGTGGTGGTGGAGAGGGCGGATTGGTATGTGGTATGCAGAAGGTGGTGGTGGTGGTGGTAGAGTGAGGCGGGGTGTGGTAATGTACTAGTGGGGTGATGGTGGTGTGGTGGAACAAGATGTGGTATTTTGATGTTAGGGTGTTATGAGTTGATAGTGGAGTTGAGTAAGATGTAGTTGGCGATGGTTGAGTGAAGTGAGGTGTGGTGGGGTGGGGTGGTTTTCAGTGGAGTGAGAAGTGGAGTCAGGAGTGGGAGGGGTAAGCTAGGGGTGTAATGGATGAGACAGGTATGGGAGAGGTAAGGTAAGGGTATGAGAAACGAGACTGGGGTTGAGGAACAAGACAAGACCAGAGTTGCTAAGGATCTTGGACGAGCTATAGGAGCACAGTGGTGTGTGGGAAGAGGGCCTAATGGTACAAAATAATTGAGTGATACCAGTCGGTTACGTAACACACAAGGGTAGTAAGATGTACAATATGTGTGTGTGTGTGTGTGTGTGTGTGTGTGTGTGTGTGTGTGTGTGTGTGTGTGTGTGTGTGTGTGTTTATTAAAACAACACCCACGGACTGGAGTGTCACTAGCCATGCAAAAAAGAAAAAAAATTGTTTCTTCCTTATCAAACATGCTTCTCTTCCCGCTGCCTCTTATCCTCCTTCACTCTCATCCAAGTCCCGTCCCCCACCACCCTGCATTATTAAATGTTCATCATTACAGTGATATTACTGAAAGCTTTAAAGTGTCAAAAACACCCGAGAACGTTACGATGCACACCAAGTAACAGAGAATGTCAAGCCAGTTGTGATACTAGATGAAGATGTCAGCTGTAAAAAAAAAATAAAAAAAATAAAAAAAAAAAGGCAAATTTCTATTTATTTATTTATTTATTGTAAAATTATAAGTACCAGGTAATGCCCATGATACCAGAAGATTCCGGGTCTTATGGTGTTGCGTGGTGAAAGTTTTAGTGGCAGGAGATACCGATGCTCGTAATGATACTGGATGAAAGTAAAAGTATCAGAAAATACTTCCAAATACGTAATATGTTACCTTAAAATGAAGTTGATTGGAATTTACAGTACTAGTCAGTGCAAAGATCAGGGAGGCAGTATAAAAGTTTAAATTACCCCAAGCCTTGCAAAATGCCCCCAGTGCTAAACGGGGATGCCCCAGACTGCGCCTTAACCTTTAACCTCCCACCTCCCCGTCTGTCTTCGTTATTAAGTAGTAAAGCACCCGGCAAACATTGCCCAGACTACAACACGCAAGCATCGCTTTACACAACTAGGTCCCATTGTCAGTTACCTTCATGCCTGTCAGTTTTAGGAAATGGAAAAATAATCTCGAGGTCACTGCCGAGGGTAAAGAGTCCTCGCCCAGGGGTCTCGTGATAGGCCCGGGAATCGAACGCAGGGCCTCTCTGTTGCGAGTGTGCTTCCGAGTTTCTCACACCACCTGGCCACCCCCACCCCTGCCTCCCTGCCTCGTTGGCCATAACCATTTGTGTGATGGAGCTGCGGCAGGGTTAACCCAGCCAGGACATGAAGGGTTGTGTGTCGTGGGGTCGTTTATGTGTAAAACATCCAAACCAATTTACTGGATAAACAAGGCTTCAAAAACAGTTAACTGTCCTCATAGATAATTTTGTTTTCCTTATTTCCTCACTTGGAAAAGTTTGAGGGTATAAGTTGAAACAGTCTTGTACACAAGTTCAGAAAGTCATTAAATACTGCTCCTGGTGCCAGGGTCCAGAGGCTGTTTTTACATAAGCTCTCTTAGTAAGTTACGTTTAACATTACATACAGTGAAGAGGGTGAGAGGCTTACGCAGGATATCTGTGTAATCTTCCTCCTGCCCTTTTCACCATACGACCGATGAGTTGATGATATACAAAACGACAAGGAAAACAAGAAAACTGTAAACTGGAAGAATCAAGATATATGAATTCAAAGTTTGACCAGATGATGATGATGCAGCAGAAATTGAGAGGCAAGAAACCGTGAATTGAAGGGCTCTGTAGAGAAGTATTGATGATTTTTAAAAAATGAGAAAGAAATCAGAAACAACTTGAACCGCAGTAACCCCTGCATAAAGAAAACTGAAAGAGGAAGAACGGAAGTGACAAGCAGCATGGGGGAGAGTAAAACGGGTATGCGTTCAGAAGAGACAGTAGGAACACAACACAACCAGGTGAAAAAAAGTAGAGATTAATGGAGAATGGGGAGAAGAGGAGAGGAAGAGGAAGAGAAGGACGGGACGAGGGGAAGGAGTGATAAATTGTGTACAGGAACAAGAGGGAGAAATAGAATAACAAGCTACGAGGAAAAAAGGAAAGGGTTGACAATTGGAAGAGATGGAAGGAAGCACAATACTCCCGAAAGAGAAGCTAGGTCACGTAGGTTAGTTAAGACTGAGGGGAGGAAGAGGCGGAAGGAGACACAAAACACTTATACCGAAGAGATGACAATGCAAATGTGAAAGAAAAAAAGAAAATAAAATGAGAGGAGAAAAGGGAAAGGCATAATTTAGTATGGAAATGAAGATAAGATGAAACAGAAAAAGAAGTCCAGGAGGGGAAAAATGTGGAAGGGGAGGAGGAAGTCTAGGAAAATTTAAACAGAGAAGAAAGACGAGGTGGAGAAAAAACAGGAGGAAAGAAATTGGGATAGAAAGAAGTAAGTATATAGAATGGAAAAGAAGAGGTAAAGGGAGAGGAGCGAGCGTGGTGATGTGAGGTGAGGTGTTAGGGAGAGTGTCAGACTGAGGCCCCTCTGTGTAAGAGTAAACAAGATAGCAACGGACTGTGCGAGTGGGGATGTGTTGAAAATTCTGGCAAGAGGGATAACCTGCCATTCGATTGCAGTGCTTTACAGTTTTTGTTGATCAGCCCCAATAGCAGAACCGAGCTGACCCATCAACAATAGGCAAGCAACCTCCCCTCCTGGGCCATCCCCGTGCAGTAAACCGATGTTCCTTTCTGGATGACTGCGCTTCGCTACAGACACGGGAAAAAGTGTGGAGGTTTGATTCCTGGATGGACGCCGCATTTGTGTCTGTCCCCTGTTAGGAAAGGCATCATAGTACCCTCCACACCATCTTGCAGTTTGGTTATATGGTTACCTCCTAGCGTTGTAAAAATAAGAAAGTGCCTGGAAGGAAAAGGTGAAGCAGAAAGAGAGGCGGGCAGACACAGAGATGGAATGAAAAAAATGGAAGGAAGAAGCGGCAGCAATAGATCAAGTGTGTAGATGATGGTCGCCACCCATCAAAAGCACTTTATGGTAAAAAGATTAAGTGGAAAAAGTTATACATATTAATAGAAAAAAATACTGATTAACAAGTAATGAGACAGAGGGAGAAAAGGGAAATGATTAAAATCTGAGAGAAAAAAGTAGTGTTCCTCTCCTTACGTCGCAACGATGACTTAATTTTTATTAATTCTACTTAGGGACGATATAATTTCAGGTCAGAGCAGACGTTTGGTAATTGAGTTAATAAAAGGAATATCTAACTCCTTCATTTCGAAAAATTTCTTGGTCACATAAAGTTGACTATAGCAAGAAAAATGAAATTTTAAAAGATCATATTGAAGCGGTCGATAAACGCAAAAAGAATTATGAGAGCTTGAATGAAGATTGAGAAAAATATAAGAGACTAATAGAACAGGTGTAAAACGATGAGAGGCAAAGAAAGGGTGATTATAATACCAAGCACACTTCAGCCTTAATGAGAAAGAAGTATGATGATCTAGTTTGAGAGAGAGAGAGAATCATCTATATAGTTTTCCGTCCAATGTGTGTTAGGTAGTACTGTAGTCAGCTAAAAGAAATCGTAGTGTTTAAGCAAAATAGGCGGAATGCTGTTGAAGTGTACATACTTTTATTAAGTTTATTTATTCATTTAATTATTTATTTATTAGTTTTACTGTATAGTTCAATCCTACTTTAGATAATATTAGAGCAACAAATACCAGTATTATCTAGAATATAGTTATTGGCATAATATATAAAGTGGCAATCCGTGCATACCACCATAAAACTAATAGAACGATGAAGCCTAACGCACAGCTGTTGCCACCACCACAACACCACACTGTACCCTACACTCTGCCACACTACCCACTCCCACCACTACAGTATCTACTCCCCACGTCCACCCCACTACACCCTCCGAACCCTCTCCACACTACACTCTCCCCACTCCACCACACTACATCCTCCCCACCCCCACCACACTAAATCCTCCCCACCCCCACTACACTACATCCTCCCCACCCCCACCACACTACATCCTCCCCACCCCCATCACACTACATCCTCCCTTCCCCCACCACACTATACCCTCCCCTCCCCCACCACACTACACCCTCCCCACCCCACCCACCTTACGCCCTTCCCACCCCCTCCACATTACGCCCTTCCCACCCCTACGAGACTACACCCTCCCCACCCTCACCACACTACATCCAGCCACCACTACACTACACCCTCCCCACCACTACACCACACTACATCTCCCCACCCCCACCACATTACACCCTCCCCACCCCCACCACACTAAACCCTCCCCACCCCCACCACACTACACCCTCCCCACTACCCCGCCACAACACCCTTGCTACCACCACCCGACAACACCCTCACCACTACCACCACCCGACAACACCCTCACCACTACCACCACCCGACAACACCCTCACCACTACCACCACCCGACAACACCCTCACCACTACCACTACCCGACAACACCCTCACCACTACCACCACACAACACCCTTCCTGCCCACACCACACTACAACATCCTAACCTCCACCACTCTATACCCTCCCAACCTTCACCCCACGACACCCTCCCCACCACCACCCCACGACACCCTCACCACACTACACTCTCCCCACCCTCATCACACTACACCCTCCCCACCACCACCACACTACACCCTCCCCACCACCACCACACTACACCCTCCCCATCACCACCACACTACACCCTCCCCACCACCACCACACTACACCCTCCCCACCACCACCACACAACACCCACCCCACCACCACCACACTACACCCTCCCCACCACCACCACACTACACCCTCCCCACCACCACCACACACCTTCCCACCACTACCACACTACACCCTCCCCACCACCACATTACACCCCACCACCACACTACACTCTCCCCACCACAGAAACCACACTTTACCCTCCCCACCACAACCACATTACACCCTCCCCACCACAACCACCACACTACACCTTCCCACCACCGCCACACTACACCTTCCCACCACCACCACCATACTACGCCTTCCCACCACCACCACCATACTACGCCTTACCACCACCACCACCACCACACTACACCTTCCCACCACACTACACCTTCCCACCACCACCACCACCACCACCACCACACTACATTTCCTCATCACTACCACCACACTACATCTCCTCACCACCGCCTTTCCTAAGTTAAATAAAACAGCGGAATTACGAAGAAGGAAGTACAAAAAGACGTCACGGGATTCCAAGTGGCAACTACTTACAGCTTCCCAAGTGAATAAAATCCTGTGGAGGCAGCGAGAATGAAATACCCAACCTTGACCTGAAATGATAAGGTTAAAGAAAAAGAGTAAATATGAGGTAATGCCAGAAGTCGTATTAGGAGCCGTGTTCTCGTGCACACAGGACACTTAAGAAGATTTCTTCAGTGACGAGTTGCTTATTACGCCTTTATTGTTGTCTTAAGTTCATCGTTTTAGTGTCAGCATAGTTTGCATCTGCAGCATCAATTACTAGATGGTATTAAGAGGTATTCGACAAAATGAAGAGCTGAGTAAGCGGTGTTACGAAGCTTCCTTAAGCCAGCGAGTATATGATCTATGAATGGAAAGTAAACGGGGCAGTAAACCAAGGCTTGTGTGTACAGTACACCACGTCCACTCCATGTTTTTGTTACCCACTTCCTCTTCCACTCCATCTTTTTGTTATCCACTTCCTCTTCCACTCCGTCTTTCTTTTCCCATCTTCTGCCACGCCATCTTTCTTTCCCCCTTTTCTCTTCTACTCCATCTATCTTTCCCCTCTTCCTCTTCCACTGTCTTTCTTTTCCCCTCTTCCTCTTCCACTCCATCTTTTCCCTTCATCCTCTTCCTCTCTTACTCCCTCTTTCTTTTCCTCTCTTTCCCTCACACTCCATCACTTTTTCCCACTCTTCTGCAGATGTTCTCTCGTACCTTTCCTGTACTGCCATTCAGTTCAGTATTTCATCTTCACCCGTCCACTCTCACCCCACCTTCGTCCCTCACAGTCACCGATATTCCTCCACTCCTTCACTTCTCCTTCATCTCTCACCCTTTGCCACACATTTACTTTCTCATCTGTTCTCTCATACCCTTGTTTTCCCCTGACTAACATGGTCTTATTCTGCTATATCGATTATCATTCCATCTTTTCCTTTCGTTTTCTCTTTGCCGTGTGCATTTAATACCCATCTTGATTCAGACTATTAATTTCTTCTCCGCAATTCCATTTCATGCTCTCTCTCTCTCTCTCTCTCTCTCTCTCTCTCTCTCTCTCTCTCTCTCTCTCTCGTCAACATATCTATCTTACCGTCACTAGTTGTCCTTCGGTCTCCACTTCCACTCCCTCTTTCTCTCACTCTTCCGAACATTTTCTTCTGTTATGCCTCTTTTGAGTAAAACCAATATTTCTCCTTCACTCTTCCACCTTCACTCGATCTCCCTCTCCTCTCCATCCCTTCCATACGTGTTTTCGGCCAGTATTTCCCCTCCTGTCTTGCACTTCCACTCCATGTCCCTCCCTCCTTTCCATACACCTTCCTCTCCAACAGTCACCAGTTTCCCCCCCCCCACTCTTCCACTTCCACACCATCTCCCTCCCACTCTTACACTTCCACACCATCTCCCTCCCACTCTTACACTTCCACACCATCTCCCTCCCACTCTTCTACTTCCACACCATCTCCCTCCCACTCTTCTACTTCCACACCATCTCCCTCCCACTCTTCCACTTCCACACCATCTCCCTCCCACGCATCCAGACATTTCTCTCTCCTTCTGCATATCCCTTTTCACTCCACCAGTATTTCTCCACCACTCCTTCACTTCCACTCCATCTTTCTTGCTTCCTTTCCACAAATCTTTTTCTCGTACCCTCACCCGTTTTCTTCCAATATTTGACTCTCGCTACATCTTCCCTCTCTTCCACATATTTTCTCTTCCAGACCTCCCTTGGAAATTATTTTATGTACATTATTTCGTTGTCACTCTTTTACCAAGTATTAAACTCCTTCTTCCTTAATTCCCTTTGTCCACACACGTTCCATCTTCCTTGTCCTTCCTGCCACCCACTTGGTATCCTTAGTCAAAGTCAAAGTCAGTTTTTTATATGCCAGAGTAACATACAGACATATATTGTACATACATAGAAGAACCTATACAGGCCAGGTTTGTTGAGCCGACGGCTCTTTTACAAACATAATAAGCTATAAAAATAACTTGGTTCATCTGTCTCTGACAATACATACCGGTACTAAATTATTCATTTATGATACAAAATTATATACAATGTATTTCTTAATGTTTAAGAACCCACTCATAATTTTGTTTAATTGCCCTTTTAAAGCAGCTGAGATTATTATTATTAGTTTTAAGATGATAAGGTAGGAGTTCCACATAGCTGGTCCTGCACAGTATATATGACGTTTGCTGGCAAGTGCTGTAGCTGCTGGGATAATAAGATTTATTTCAAGGCCTCTTGTATCATGATTGTGACTTACCTATTGGAACATATTGCTGCAGCAGGTCAATCCATATAGAACCTTAAATGTAAGAAGTATGCTAAAATATTTATATATTTGATCAATGTTTCAAATATTCAGCTCGTTAAATACATTACTAGTTGAATCTTATTTTTTAAAAATAAGAAATATTTCTTACTATCAGTTTCAGCATTACAACCAAGGGATTTTTACAAGCTTGGCTAGCACCGCCCCATACAAGAATATCATATATAAGATATGGATATACTAAGGAGTGGTACACACTTCGAATTGCAGATGAGGTATGCATTTCTCGTGTGTTATACAATATACCACATGTTTTGGCAGTCTGATTGTTTACCCTCAATATATGTTCCTTCCATTTTAATTTATAGTCAGTAGTGACACCTAGGATTTTAGTTGTTAATTGTTTGCTTATATTATGACCTCCAATTACTAACTGTTGTAAAGTTTCAACTTTAGTTGTTCTGTAAAAGGGCATATAGTGAGTCTTGGATATGTTCAGTACTAATTTATTTGCAATAATCCAATTATTTAATTTTTCAAGTTCTTCCACTTGTCTTCCACATCTATCCTTTCTTGCACGGTTTAGAATACTGTATTTCTCTTACCGACGCGTTGTATGATTCTCTCTCTCTCTCTCTCTCTCTCTCTCTCTCTCTCTCTCTCTCTCTCTCTCTCTCTCTCACACACACACACACACACACACACACAGAAACGTTCCTTCACCTCCTTCCTTGCGTTCTTCCACGTGCATCCTGTCTTCCATCTTGTTACACGTATAGTTACTTTCTTTCCTTCCTTTCCTCCGTACAGTGTATTTCCTTCTCTTTAAATTCCACTTCATTTTTCACATTCTCCTCGACTCATTTCAGTTTCGTTCCGTATTTCCTTCCTTCGTTCCTCCCTTCCTCTTCCTCCCTTCTCTCCCAGTCTTCCATACATGCGTCTTTTTTCCTCTTACTTTCCACCTCCATAGTTTTTTTTTTTTTACCTTGCAGTTCATTTTCCTCTTCTTGTTCCGGACCTATTGTTACGTTCCTTCCTCTTCACCATTCACATACATCCACCTCGATCTTAATGTCTTTTTCTACTCTTTCTCCTCCATGCAGCCTTCCTTGCCCTCTTCCATGCATATATTTCCTCCTCTCCACCTTCTGCATACGTTCGCACCTTTCTTCCATCCCTACCCTGTACCATACACATTTCCCCTCGCTGTGATCCTCGCTTTCACAAACGTTTTGCTTCCACACACTTTGCTACGTTCTTGCACTACATTTTCTTGCATCTTTTCATTACATGTTTCAACTTCCGTTTCCTTCTTCCCTCCTCTTATCCTTTTCCAAAACCACCAGTATTCCTGTGTTCTTACATTTTCTCCATCTCTTTCACAGAAACTTTTACCTTCCCGTCCTTTCTGTCTTACATACTTTCACCTTCCCTCCCCTCTCCCATCCCTCGGTTCCATTAACACCACGACTACCTAAATACGTTCCCCCTTTTGCACTCTTTCCTCTTCCGGACATAATTTACCTTCCTTCCTCCCTTCCTTCCAGTGTCCCACCCATCTTCGCACCTTCCTTCCTTGCCCTCTGCCCTACACACGTCCTCTTCCCCTGTCACCTGTCCCCGGCTGTCAGCGGTGTGGGTCCTGCTCGTAAACCCAAAGTGGAGTCATGGTCGCAGCTCCAGGATTTTGCAGGGGACATTTTGTGAAACAGCCGCCACCCTGTTGTCAGTCACACACGAGTCAGTATCTCAGCACCTGTGACTAGGTTGTGTGTGGGTGGAAAATGTGGGATGGTGCGATTGTTTTTAGCTGTGTGTGTGTGTGTGTGTGTGTGTGAGAGAGAGAGAGAGAGAGAGAGAATTAGGTTTCTGTACATAGGTGTTGTGGCCAAGGAAAGGTGTTTAAATGTGTGTTGGCCATTGTCCACGTCCACACTTCAGTTCACGCCATTAGTCATCCTTGCTTCCCCAACATCTTCACTTTCTTTCTTTTCATTTCTTTCTCACTCCCTGTCCCCTCCTTTCTTTTTTTGTTCTTTTCCTTCTGTCCACCTTTTCTCTCTTTCTGTTTTATCCTGTCCCCTATTCTTATCTTCCTTTTCTCTCTTCTCTATCTCTCCAAGTTTCCCTTTCCCTCTCTCACTTATCTTCTCTCCCTCTCCCCTCCTCCATCTCCTCTTTCTGTATTTGCATTCCTTCCTCTTTCTGTCTCCCTCAGTTTCTCTCTTACTCCCTCTCTCCCTTTCCATTCCTCCTGTGTCCCCTTCTGTATTTGCTTTCCTGCCTTTCTCCGTCTGTTTCTCTCTCAGTCTTTCTCTCCCTTTCCTTCCCTCTTGTTTCCATTTCTGTATTCCCCCTTGTCTGTTGCCATCCTAGACTACTGTTGATATAGTACAGTCTGGTCTGGAGCCCAAATTGCTGTTAATAGATATATACATTCCAAGTATGATGTAAGCCATGAAGCAGCATTTTCTCCCTCCCATTGTTCTCGGCGTGCGAGGCTACTGTTAATTATACAGTTTGGCGCGGCATCTGATACGGCCATTACAACATGGAGTCCGGCCTTTTATGTCTTTGGGATGAATAAAATGCTGTTGTAACAGTCCAAGAACGTCTTAATTTATTCTTGCTACCCACAAACGATTATATACGGCCATTACAACGTCCAGTCTAGCTTAGTGCGCCGTGAAAAAAAAGAAGATGCATTGTTATCGATGGGTTAACACTGAAGGATAACTTATTTTTTAATAATAATTCATATCTCAAAACAATTTCACTCAATTTTGTAGAACCCTTAGTGGCGAAGATGTTAATGAAGCCTGTATCTAACTCCCGCAGATGCCTTTCCCAAACTAACTGCTGGCCAACTACTGTGTTGTTTACCAACATTTGTCTTTTTTTTTTTTTTTTTTTTTTTTTAAGACTTCGATTAGTTCATACTTTTACCTGGGGTTCCTACCCCGGGGTAAATTCATTATTACTGAGGGAAAAATATATCGTGAAAAGCCAAGCCCAAAATGACTAATATTAAATGAAGCAAGATATAAATAAAATGGGCGGTTGAAGAAATTCATATAAAACGGCTGTTCTACATGATTAGTGATCATGAAGTCTTTTTATTATTTTTTTCCAGCCATAAGATAGCACTGTACAAGTAATTCTGCTTTTAAAAAAATGCTCTTTACTGACCAATGTATTTGCATCTACAGCTGCAAATCTGTTTAATCTTATATGGTATGACATATTTATGGGGAAGGAGTAAATGAGTGGTCCAGCCAAACTTTGGGGTAAAAAGCAGAAAAAATTTAAATGTCTGGTCCATGCGATACACTGGATGACTGATACACACTCACAAAAAGTGCCACTCCAGCAGGACACATTTCCAAAAACATTTCTCAATCAGCACTCCAGATATCTCCCATATCGACACATGGTTGTGTTGCAGTAAGTGGAGGCAAATCACTTCTCCATTGATACCAAATTTGTTTGTCCGCTTTAGAATCACTAACCTCTCAGGTGCCTTCAGACACGGTAGGAACGTACGGTATGCAGTAAAACTGTCCGCCCATGCCACGCATCTGCAAGTCCCCTATTTGGTTTCATGCATTCGCTTACGAAAACAGAAAATGTGATCAGTGCAAATAAACGCAAGAATATGTCATTGGCAGTTCAACTCTGTCGTGATGCTTTTTTGTGAAGAAAAGAAAGAACCATGTGCCTGGAGCCTGAACAAAAACATAATAATGAGCCTGAACAAAAAATGAAGCCAAAATCAAGGTTTATATAAGACTGGGAATACATGTTGACTCTTGCAGTAGAGGGTTGAAGAGAAACAGGTTTAGTTTGTGTAGCTAGACGGTTGGTGCGTGTCCACCAAAATACAGGAGGAAAGCAGGCAGAGATTTGAGAACAGTGATGAATACACCAGCGACTGACTTTGTACGGGGAGGACCGTACTCGCCCACATAATATCAGGTACAGCTGTCACGTGTGTGTATGTGGGGGGGAGGGCTCATTACATACAGCGCTTCTATACAAGGCGGAATAAAAGTCACCCCCCCCTCTCTCTCTCTCTCTCTCTCTCTCTCTCTCTCTCTCTCTCTCAATTATGTGATCCTTCCAAGATAGCGAACGAGAGAAGTAGATACCAAAAAATATTGCGAGGATATGAAGGAATGAGTAAGGAGTTGCTGAAAGTCAGGAGTTAGTCACGTCGACAACTGTGCCGAGTTGAGAGATGGAAGAATTGGGTTTGGGAGGCATTGGAAATAACAAGGTTTCCTTTGTCCCAAGGAGAAATAAGAGACAGATAAAAATATAGCTGCACTTAAGCATCGTCCCGTGATTGTTAGTGACTTGTGATGGACGCTGTAAGAAGCGGGTGGAAAAGTGAAGGATGGAGTTGTTACCGTATGAGTGGATAGGGCTGGATGTACAGTCGGCATCAAAAGTTTCGTTATCTCTTCAGGTCTTCTCTCCGCGGGCTTTGGAAATAAGTCGTTGAATCCACGCAACTCATTTAGGTCCTTTATTTGACCACAAATCTGTGTCATCAGTGGCAGCTACTGCGGGTTCACCACACTGATTTTCGTATACCGTGCAAAATGCAGTGTTGGAGACGACACGACTTTCGATTTCGACTGTACAGCTCTAGAAGATCCTTGATGAGTAAATGAGGGATTGTGGTGGCCCAGAGATGGAGTGAGAGAATGATGCGAGTAGATAACCAGATGATGGGCCAGTATCCATATATGTGGTGGACTGCAATCGACGGGGCAAAACGAAGACAACTGAACATATCTTTATCGTGTGGTGGACCTGCTGAGGCTGATGATAATGAGACTGATGATGGTGGGGGTGAGGATGGTGGTGATGACAATACAAGTCCTTACGTATTGCAGAAATTGAATAACAATAAATCTTTTCGCTGTTAGGATTTCCCTTTCCAGAACAAAATCGCCTAATCTTGCCAAGGAAATACCCAGCTGTGCTCGTGACAGAGAAAAGAGGATTTGAACATGTTGAGAAAGTAGGTCATAACGCCTCACAAATTCTGGGGGATTTTTGGCGTATGTGGAAGTTTGTGTGACTGTCCCCCCAGAACTGCAAAGTTTGATTCCTCGTCACACAACTCCATCCAACAACCCTCACATATCAGCAAATTCATTTCAGAGTGTCAGTAAAACCTCCAGTAGCAAATAATAGTTCATCGAGTATGGCAAAAAATAAGAATGATAATGACAGCATGATGCAAGTGTTCAAGAACTAATTTGGTCGCGATTTAGAGACCTGTAAGTTATTCTTTGAGGAACTCCTGGTAAAATAATGGACAAATATATTTGTATATAATTTTTGATGAGCAGCTGTGTTCTGTATTGGTGACTCGCGATGAAGGAGTTAGGGGAAGCAAATTTAGTCGCTGATGAGTGGCGTTTGTGTTAATATTTCAAGAGCTCATGTCGGAACAATGGACATTTTATTTATGTATGATTTTTAACGGATAATTGGTTTCAGTTACGTGATGGGATATTTTGAGTCTGCCTCCATTCTCGGAAGTTGGAATGTTTCCAGTAAGCTCGTTAGCCGCTCTAGCAAGAATTCCAATTATTTTCGTCTTGATACATTCGTTCCTTTATCCCTTTGTTCGTGTTCATGACGTGCGAGTGGCTGCGGCAAGCATAGATCACTGCCTTTGCACCGTAAAAATATTCTCTGTGACGTCAAGCTGTTGCCTTGTGATGTCTAAATATTGCCTGTAACGTCTAAATATTGCTCTGCGACGTAAACATATTGCCTGTGACGCCTCAATATTGCATTGTGACATAAACACATTGCGTGTGGCGTGAAGGCATAGCCTGGGATGTCAAATATTGCCTTTTGACATAAAGCCTGTGAAGTCTAAATACGAGTACCTCTATTACCGTTTATTGCCTGTGACGTCCAAATATTGTCTTATGACGTAAAGATATTGCCTGTGACGTCTAAATACTGCATTGTGACGTAAATATCTCTGTGACGTCTAAATATTTCCCCGTGCCAAAAATATTTCCCATGTCTAAAAATTCATTTGTGAAGCTGAGATATTGTGTGTGACGTCTAAATATTTCTGTGACAAAGATATTGCCTGTTACGTCTCAATGTTCACTTGTGACGTAAAAATATTCCCCGTGACGCCTAAATATTGTATTGTGATGTGAAAATATTGCCTTGTGGCCTGAAAATATTGCTTGTGATGTCAAATATTGTCTGTGATGAAAAAATACTGTCTGTGGCGATAAGTATTACTTATGGCGTAAATCATGAAACAGTATTGGCTGTGATGTAAGAGAATAACTTAAAAATATTGTCTGCGACGTAAAAATGTTGCCTGTCATTGTGCAAATATTGCCTGTGACCAGAGATGTAATGTATTGAAGTAAATTTCCTTAAATACTGTAGTCAAGTAACTTTGTGGGTACCGACTTTTTAAAAAGTACATATTTGCTTTACTGTTTGTACTTTTCCTCTGGTATGGTTTGCAAATACTTCATTTCAGTACATTTTAAAATAAGCAAAAAAGTACTCACTACATTAAGTGATGGAGCTTGACTGTGTGGCCACTGGCCAGTGACAGAGCACAGAACAGTGCAGACTTGACTGGTGACTAATCACAGTCAGCTTTTCATGTATTAACCAGTCACGTGTGTTCTTGACTTTTTTTTTTTTTTTTCTTACCGGCCGCCATCACGTCAGTGTCGCTTCGTCATCATCATTCCAACTTCTCTTTGCCTCTGAGAGTGGGTAGAGGAAGGGTCAGCAGATCAAGAAAAAGGAATAAGACAGCATCATTAATGAAATGGGTCACACGCCAGTTCATTTGCCATCCAAGCTCCTGGAATCCTGATGTAACCGCACAGGCATGATGATCGTTTTTTTTTTTTTTTTTTTTTTTTTTTTTTTTTTTTTTTATAACAAGTGATGCACATTACCTACCAGATAAGGTCAGTCCAACAACTCACTCCCGTCAGTTCACTTACCTCAGTTCCATATCTCGCTTCTCCACATACTAATTTACCATATCGATACACCATCTTCTTGACCTGCCACGCCTCCTCCCGCCTTCAGACTCACTCACAGATACCTGTCATCCTTGGCGTGGAAGAAGTTGAGAGACAGAAGAGAGTGTTATATGTTGAAAGGAAGAGAGAGATGAAAAGATTAGTAAGAGGAGAGTGGATGAAGAATTTGGAAGGAATTTAAGTGCAAAGTGGAGGGACTGTAAGAAAATGTTCTGGAAAGAGGTAAAGAGAGTTAGACAGGGTGGCAGTGAAGTTAGTAGGGGAGTGAAAGATAAAAATGGTAGATTACCAGTGGAGAAGGGAGAAAAAGTGAGCAGATGGAGAGAACACGTTAAGGAATTGTTGAACATAGAGAATGAAAGTAATGCAAGTACAAGTGGCTGGGGAATGGCTGGGAGAAGGAGGGAGGTAAGAAGACAGGAAGAAATCAGTAGGATGGAAGTTGTGGAAGCAATGAAGAAAGTCAAAATGGGGAAAGCCCCAGAAAATGATGGAGTGTGTGATGAAATGCTGAAGCATGGGGGAGAGATAGTAGTAGAATGGATGTGGGAGATGTGCAGGTTGGCCTGGGAGGAAGGTAGAGTCCCGGAGGATTGGAAGTCAGGTATAATTATTCCCTTGTACAAAGGGAAAGGGGAAAAAGAAGTGTGTGGTAATCGTAGGGGCATTTGTCTTCTTTGAGTAATAGGAAAGGTATTTGGCAGGATATATACTTATTGACAGAGTTAGGGATATAACAGAGGAGTTAGTTGGAGAAGAACAGGGAGGTTTTAGGAAGGAAAAAGGTTGTGTAGATCAGATATTCATTCTTAGATCTTTAGTGGAAAGGTTTCTAGAGAAGGGAAAGAAATTGTATACAGCCTTCATGGATGTGGAGAAAGCATATGACAGGGTGGATAGACAAGGATTATGGAAGGCATTAAGAATATATGGAGTAGATGAGAAGTTGTTGAATGTTGTGAAAAGTATGTATGAGGGTGCCAAGGCTGCAGTGCATGTGGATAGTGAACTGAGTGAATTTTTCTATTTGAAGGTTGGGTTGAAACAGGGATGTGTCATGTCTCCATGGTTGTTCAGTCTGTACATGGATGGGATTTTAAAAGATACAAGGTAGGGCAGTGGATGTTGGAGTGGCTCTAAAGAGAGAGGGCAGTGTTGGGAAACTCCCTGTACTGTTGTTTGCAGATGCTACTGTGTTGTTATGTGAAAACAGAGGGGAGCTGCAAGGCTAGGTGGATGAGTTTGAGAGAGTAAGAAACAGAATCTAAAGGAGAATGTAAGGAAGAGTAAAGTTATGGTTTTCGAGAGAAGTGAAGTCAGTGAAAATACAATGAGGCTGGATAAGGAGGAAATGGAAAATATGAGTACGTTTAAGTACTTGGGTAGCGTGATGAGTAAGGATGGAAGTTTGGAGGGTGAAGTGCTTGAAAGGGTACAGCAAGGAAGAAGGGTTGCTGGGTCCTTGAAAGCAATGATAAAAAGCAGGGAAGTGAGCATGGAATTGAAAAAGTTACTACATGACAGTAATGTGATACCAACTGTAACGTATGGAAGTGAAGCTTAGACGTTGTTGGAGGGACACAAGTCAAGAGTGAGAGCTGTGGAAATGAGTTATTAGAGAGGAGCATGTGGAGTCACATGGAGAGACACATTGACAAATGACGATGTGAAGGAGCGTTGTGTGTGGATGTGGATGTGATAGGAAGCGTTAAGAGAAACACATTGAGGTGACTTGGCCATGTGGAGAGGATGTAGAGTGCGAGACTGACGAGGAGTGTATGTGAGTGAGGTGGAATGGGGGAGGGGGAGGCCAAGGATGAGATGGAGGGATGGGTTGGAGAGGTATATGAGAGAGGGGGGTGTGAGTTGTTAGCAGGGCAGTGAAATGGCGGGGGACAGGGCGACGTGGAGGCGATTTGTTTGTGACCACCCTGTACGGGATTAAGGCATCTAGCAGTAGGTATATAGATAGTTAGCTTTCTAGTATGGTGTGTGTGTATGTGTGTGTGTGTGTGTGTGTGTGTGTGTGTATGTGTGTGTGTGTGTGTGTGTCTGAGCCACTAATTGCATGCTTTTTTTTTTTTTAATAACTGAACACAGGAAGGAAAAACAAATGAATAAAAAAAAAAATCCGTACACCAGATTACTGGCGTCCTTCATTCATAAAATATCTGTAACAGTTGGACTAGAACAGCTGTAGGTGTAAGTTTGGGGGGAAACAACTACGGGAAACCGTGTTCTAGAGAGATGCAGTTCAAGGAATAAAAGAATTCTGATAGGCAGAATTTCTGCAGTATGGCAGTGTGACATTCCAGTCATGAGCGCTACCAGATGCCCGTGTAGCAGGAGGGAAGGCATGAAGAGGTGGCACAATGGACATAACTTCATCTGAGTGTTTGCCATAAAAAAATCTGTAAAATAATGCAAGGGAGGCAACATTCCTTCTTGCCTGTAGGGGAGGTAGATGATCAGTAATTTCATGAAGCAGCCAAATTGTCTGCGCCCCTCACATCAGCATTCTAAGCCGTCCCTTCTACATACAGAGGAGTGTCGAAGGGGTGCAGTGTATGTACGTACCATCCTGTGTTTCCAGTGCCTGTGTTCTGTGCATCATTTACTTTGAAGACAAACTCTGAACACGCCTAATGTTCGAGGCTTTTCTTTGACCATTAATCACACAACCAGTGTAGAGCAGATTCTTGGAGCGGCATTAATCTACCCGGCTATGATTGAAGAGGGAGTATATTATCAGGCTGACACCGGTGATATTTTAACTGCAACTGTGGTTTCTTTCTCCTGCGTTTTCTTTGTCCCCAAAGAAATTAAAGACTTGCACAAGGTGGAGCCACCACTCAGTATACCATGGAGCACCAGCTCTTGATGTGTCCACTGCTGACATCGACATTCATGAGCGATGAAATTAAATTTTGTTCAGTAATAAGTATACTTAACGACATACTTGGCTTTTATCAATTAATTTTGTATTTTTTCTGTTGAAATAAGTATCATATGCAAGAAGTATTTTGCAGACCAATAGCACAACGCCAATTTGCCTCCTTATCAATGCAGTCAGAATTAATTTCATGTGTGGATGTTTGATCATCACCACCACCACCACCACCACCATCATCGTCGTCGTCGTTGTCGTCAATTCCTCCACCACCACCACCACCATCATCATCGTTGTCGTCGTCAACTCCACCACCACCACCACCGTCGTCGTCGTCAACACCACCACCACCATCATCGTCGTCGTCGTCGTCAGCACCACCACCACCACCACGATCGTCGTCGTCGTTGTCGTGCCACCACAACCACCACCACCATCGTCGTCGTCGTCGTTGTCGTCGTCAGCACCACCACCACCACCACCACCATCGTCGTCGTCGTCGTTGTCGTCGTCAGCACCACCACCACCACCACCACCACCATCGTCGTCGTCATCGTCAACATCACCACCACCACCACCACCATCATCGTCGTCATCGTCAGCAGCACCACCATCATCACCGCCGCCGCCGCCGCCGCGGTCGTCATTAGCTTTCAGTTGCTCTTCCCACATGACGTTATCGCCGTCATCAGATTAAACATTACTGTTATTTTTTAATTATATAAAGAGGATCTTAGCTTAGATGAGATCTGCCATAAAAGAGGTTATAAACCACCGCCGCTATATCCATTAACTGTTTCAATACAGTGACAGCTTTTATAGTTTATTCTCACCACCACCAGATTATTTTACTCAGTATAAGGAAGACCGCTGATAGTTAAGGAATGGCATTAGTCTTGCTTCCTTAAGGCGTTTCATTCCTCTTAGAGGAAGAATCATACAGTGGAAGTTTAGTTGTATTCATACTTCACCCAGACGATTTCATTCAGTATTTCTCCCCCTAACGATTTTGTTTACTTTCGAGGAGACTCATAATGAAGGTGTCATCAAATCGAACTCTGCTGACAGTTTCCACGCGTTAGTTTTTGCTTCTTACAGACGGCTTTTCCCGCCTGGGTTAATATATGTTCTTGTTTCCACCTCGCCATTTTGTATCCATAAATTCATTTATCGTTTTCATTCTCCCAGGTTATTTTATATCCATTAGTTAGTTTATCTTCTTGCTTCCTTCATAAAATCGTATTCAGCTCTGAAAGATATTTGAGATTGAAGGAGTTCTTAAATCTGAAAGCAAGTTCTGGTAACATTTTCCGTAAGTTAAGTAGTACTTTTCCATCCTCCAGATGATATTATTCAGTTTAGGAATGCCTGAAGAAGTTAACATTCATTCTTGCTCCCTCCAAACGAGTTTGGTAAATTGAGGTCAAATCTGAAAGCAATCTCTCGTAAGTTTCCTCGAGTTACATTGTTATGGCATCCTCCACACGATTTTATTCAGCTCAGGAAGAGGCTATAGGCATGAAGGAGACGGGGACAGGCCGAGCCACACTCCGGCTCAAATGACGAGGAAAACAATCAGGGATGAGACAAGATTATATGATATGTTTTGGGTGTAACTTCCAGGCCGGTCACGTATACCACAGGCCCACCTCACATACTCTTCTCTTTTGTTTTCCTGTATTTCTTTTCTACTTCCATTAATTTTTTTTTCATCCCCCCCTCATATTTCTCTCTCTCTCTCTCTCTCTCTCTCTCTCTCTCTCTCTCTTTCTCTCTCTCCTCCTCCTCCTCCTCCTCCTCCTCCTCCTCCTCCTTTTCTTCTTCTTCTTCTTCCTCATTTTCTTCTTCCTCTTCATTTTCTTCCTCTTCGTCTTCTTCTTCTTCTTCATTTTCTTCTTTTTCTTCTTTTCTTCTTCTTCTTTTCTTCTTTTCTTTTTCTAACAGACCACCGGCAACCCATTCAGGTCCCCATGCCACCACTGTCTCCCTCCAGTAACAGCAGCTGCAACATCAGTACCTTCGCCTCTCCATCATTCTTCCCTTTGTACCTTATTTCCTCCACCTCCCTTTCCTTCATCCATACATTCATCTCTCCTCTTTAGCACCCCATTCCAACTACACCTCAGCTCATTCAATCCATTTTCTTCTCTCCCCTCCCCTCCCCCCTTTTACCTCTTGTCCTCCCCCTTCACCCTCATACAGTCATCACCTTCTCCCCTCTTCACTTCCCTTCTTCCTCTCACCCCTCTTTTCCTTCTTGACTTCACCTCATCACCTCTTCCCCTCCTTCTTCTTTGCTCCTACCCTTCCGTAACCCCCATCCTTTCCCCCTCCCCTCCTCCTTCCTTCCATCGCTCCTTTCATTCATCCCTCCGTCTTTCCTCTCGTCCCTTTCCATCATTTCCCCCTACCCTCCTCCTCTCCTTCATCCTCCATTCTTTTTACTCATTTTTCCTTCACCCCTCTCCCTTTCCTTCAGTCCTCCTTCCCGTCCTTCCTTCATCCTCCTCACGGGCCTGTCAGAGAATTTTTAGCATCAAATTTTGGGAGGACCCAAATTAATCCCGACCATTTAGCGCGTCCGCAAAATTGAAAATGCGCCTGACATCCCCCTCAGAATTATCCGGGGCACCTCACTGCTCCTCCACGCCATGAGGTTATCGCCCTAACAGGTTTTATGAGTTTACATGACCGGTTTTCTCTTGGTATTATGTTTGTTTTGTTAGTTGTTAGGTTTTTGTGTTTTGTTCTTGGGCCTATGTTTACTTGTGTCTTGTGGACTTGTTATCCGTATGGCTTTTTGTTGTTGTTGTTGTTGTTGTTATGTAATCTATTGCACGTTTTCATTTTTTACTACTTTTTTCTTGAAATATACAAATTTTTTGGGTCACCTGGACTTTTTTTTGTGTGTGTTTTTTTTTTATCATTCCTGGTTCTCAATGTTATGAACCTTGTGGTATAGCTTTTTTTTTTTTTTTTCTTTATTAACCTCTTCAGTACGTTGTAATTTTTTGCCTAATCTTTCTGCTTTCGGACGGTTTTACTGAAAGTAGGAGGACGTCTTGTTGTGATGGAGTTAATGAAGGCGGTTTGTAATTCCTCCAGTTAAAAGTCTCCAACAATAAGATGGTCTGGAAGCAGCATGGATAAAATAAGTAAGACATCCTCGTGGCCAGGGCGCTATGTTGTAGGGTTTTCTTTGTTTACTTGTGGGTCTTACGTACAAAGACTAAGGACATTTGAGGTGGTTGGGGTGGTGCATACGGTTGAGTTGGGTGCGGTTATCTGAGCTGTCCATTGTTTTGTTCCTATATGTTAGGGTATTTGTTAGTTATTCTGTTATTGTTTAGTTAGCTTCTTTTTGTAAGTTGTTATACCTTTCTGTTATTTGATCACCGTATATGACCGTTTCGTACTGCAGCTCATGTCTCTGGTTGGGATATGATGTTATTCTTTACCGGTCTTATGTGCGTTGTGGATAATTTGCAGGTTATTTCCTTAGCAATAAGTTACTCGGACGACTTTTGCTCTAAATTGTTTGGCATAATGTTATTTTTATGAGTAAAATTGTGCGATTAGGAAGCAGATCCTAACTCTTGTTTTTGTTTGCCTTTACTTTCAGGTGAGTTTAGCGTACCGAAGCTTGGCAACAAATATTTCAACAAATTGTGAGTAACCAGTGATCCTTATTACTAAATCTGTCCAGTGGTTTACGTGGCTGTGAGATTCCCTGTAATGCTGGACGACCAGTGCAGCGTGATGGGAAATTTTACACGTTCTGTTTCTATAATGCACTTTAATCAGTTCTCGTCACATGTTCTCTGTTAACTTAGTCTTTATATATTAAGCTCTCTCTCTCTCTCTCTCTCTCTCTCTCTCTCTCTCTCTCTTTGATGGCTAGTGTTAGTAATATTTCGATCTTATCAGTAAGGTTATGTTTTTTTTTTTTTCCTGATATCGCCAGTCGATTATATTTATCTTAGAAGATACCCCATAGTGAATGGATAACTGTACAATGTAGTTTGAATAAATGACATACAGGTTATACATACCTGCCATACGCAAAAACAATCCATAAAGAAGAGGTGCTTGGAAGCCTTCTAAGCCCATGGGAATATGATCCAACAAGCTGGATCAAACCCACATGAAAGGTTCCCTCAATAAAGTGGTAGTTGGAAGAGGAATAAAATAAATAATCGGTAATAATATTGCATTCGGTGATGCCTTGTGGCCAGGAGACGGAATGTGAGGTCAGAATCCCATTCTTCTTCCCTACCCCATCTCTAGATGTTCCCTCCATAGGATTTGCCCCTGATCAAAATATACATCCCCCTGGATATGCGCCCCCCCCCCCCAAAAAAAAAAAAAAAAAACTAGATATACCGGATGCTTTCTGAATATGCTCCTTATTTCGTTATACCATCCATCTCGGACCTGCGTTCCACCTTTAGATATATTCCCGGTTCGGGCAATACATGTCATTCGTTTCCCTATCGCCCTCAGAAGTTGCCCCAAGTTTGCAAGGGTATGCCTCCTGTCTGGTATACCCTCCTGCTCTCAACATGCCCCAGCAAATTACTTCTTCCCAGGATATAACCCCAGTTTTGGGTATGTTCATTTCATTCCTCATGTGCTGCCTGGCATTGCTTGCACATTCTAACTGGATGTGTTCCTTTCTCTGGATATGTCCACAGACGCGGGATGACCCTTAGTTCTGGATAGCCCCTTCGAATGTGACCTTTCCACTCCCTCCTCACGAAAATATCCCCTTCTGCCATTCGAAGATGCATCAGCTCCAGATATGTAATGTGTACAGGAAAATATAACCTACCTATCCCTTGGTTAGTCTTGATATACCTCTTCGAATCTTCTAATATGTCACCGCACCTCATATAAGCCTTGCCCGCTGTCAATTATACCCCTTGCAAGGATGTGACCCTGGAATATGTCTCCCTCATTTAAAATCTCTCTCTCTCTCTCTCTCTCTCTCTCTCTCTCTCTCTCTCTCTCTCTCTCTCTCTCTCTCTCTCTCTCTCCATATATATATATATATATAATATATATATATATATATATATATATATATATATATAAGGGAGAGAGAGAGAGAGAGAGAGAGAGAGATGGTATGTATGTGGGGTTGCTTACCGTCCAGTCACTCCATGTAGTGCTGCTCTTGGGTGACTGCCCTCTCCTCTCTTCCTTCTTCCTCCTTCCTTCCTCTTCTGTCTATCTTTCCTTCATTCTTTCCTCTTCCTTCTGTCTATGGGTGACGTGACTCTATACTGAGTGACAAGCCAAATGGTTTCCTGTACACAAGGAAACCATTTACTACGCTGGGTGGTAACCATATAACTAGACTATGGCGCCAGGTGGTAATGAAGGTGCTCCAATCGGAATGAGCCGGTGCAGGTTTATATCCAAGGGATGGTTGGGGTTTGTTGCTCGCGTAGTGCCACTTAGGGATGGGTGGGGCTGGTCACTCTCATCTTGGGTGACGGGACCAATTTGCCTGGCCCCGGGCTCCAGCCCCAGAAGAGGGAGTACAGGAAGGTAATAAAGATGTAAGGTAGGAAGATGATAGAAGACAGGGAGGTAAGAAAAAAGACGAAAGTATCCGGAAAAGAGGTAGGAGAAGCAAGGACTGTGATAGAGACGAAAATATGAAGTGGAATTACGGGACAGAGAGTCGATGGAAAGGGTGAAAGCTAAAGTTGACCAAGCCCCATTAACAATACTTGTAACGGCGAGTCTCAGAGCTTTGTGATAATGCTGTTTTGTGTGCCTTGGCCCGTGTGTCGTGTGACTGGTAGGGTGGTGTAGGTGGAGGGCGTGGTGTGAAGGATGAAAGGAGGATGTGTGAGGTGGGTGGTTGAGTGTGTGGGAAGGATATATCTAGGGATGGTGAGAATACAGTGTAGTCTGGGGAGAGATGCTGTAGGTGGAGGGCGTGTGGTGCAAAGGATAAAAGGAGGATATGGAAATGGGTGGCTTGTTGAGTGTGTGGGAAGGATTTATGGTGAGTGTAGAAATGTGTCGTGTGGGGTGAGGCCGATGTGTGGTGTGGATGTTTTTTAGAATGGTGTACAGTAGTAGTATTGTTTGGGATGAGGGCGGTGTGTGGTGTGGGTGTTTTTTTTTTTTTTTTAAGGGTGTAGTACAACGATAGAGGAACGACCAGAGCAACAAATATACAAACATTCAGTAAAACGAGCACTAAAAAGGGAGAGGAAGAAAAAAGAGTAACAAAACACAATAAGAATTACCCCCCTCCCGCAGACTCATATTAACCAAGCATGCAGCAAGCACAATATAACATTAAAAACAATGAGAAACGCAAGAACAAACAGGAATAAGGATAGGCGGAATAAAGCAGTGAGCCATAAAGAAGTTTTTGTCTTCGAGCCGACTCAGTGGACGAGACGCGTATCGGAAAACGATTTCCTTCTGAATCTGATATATGGATTGCAACACTCGATGTTGCTTTTAAAGTTTTTTAATATTTTTCCGGTTGGTCTCTCCTAAATTATAATAATAATTTAGACGTGGCAAGGCACAGATGTCATTGTATTAAATGGCGTAACTGACCACACACACACACACACACACACACACACACACACACACGCCTTTTTTCCGTGGCTACGGTTGCTCTGTATACTTTAAAACACTGGATAGTTATTATTTTAATATGGTACCCAGCCTACTGCATTTCTAACTTTGGTAACTGAATAATGTGTTTTAATATGTGTATAGGGAGAAAGAAATATATAATAGTGGATCAGTTGTTCTGGCCTTTTGTATATGTCAGAGCCTGTTTATGCCTTTGAAAGGACTGACAATGTGCACAAATATGCAAACATTTATAATACCATACTGGCCAGCATTCACTGTAAATGTCCACCAGGGGTACTTTTTCCAAGGTCACGAGTCAAACATGTTACCATCGTGTCATCGTTGTTTCACCCATCGTGAAATACCAAAAATAAAATAGGTATATAACACGTCATCGGGCTGAAGGCGGTAAGGTGGAGAAACTAGGTCAGTGTTGGAGTAACTGGGCCATCGGTAAGTTGTTGTCAGATCTTGTGAACAAAAAGTGCTGATGTGATTTATTTATTCATTTTAAAGATTATATCAATTTACCCCTTTTACATCATAAGCCTACCTATAACGAGCATATAAAATGCATCGCGTAATATTCGTATAAGTAACGATAAACCTCTCATGGTCGGGACAACTGTAGTATTGCCATCCGCTGACAGCAGACGATTTTGTTCATCCTAGAGTGTGTCATTGGAGCCTGAGAGTATTAATACTGTAACCATGAACCCTGTCATGGCCCGGATCACCCTTGTATTCTGTTCCAGCTTACACCAGATGAGTGAGTCATAGGAGCTTGAGTGTTAATATTTGGCCAAACATAGAATGGCCTTCCTTTCCCAGAGTTTGCCCGTCTTACAGTCCTTTCATTTCTGGGCCTGATACTAAACAGAAACTGTTGAAAAGAAGAAATTAAAAGCCAGATGGTCATTCTTAACATTGTATCTCCATGGCTGTCATTGCAGTGACATTCAAGCCCTCGTTCTCACCATCCCAAATTTAATATTCTAGTGCTCGTGTTGCCTGCCGGAGATGGGTTTCAGTACAGTTTTTACAACTCTATAATGCACGTTCTGAAAAGACAAAATTCTGACGATCTGCTCGTGAATGTGGTCAAGAGCAAATTGAAATGTCCATTGTATATATTGGCACTGGGGAAAAATTAGTGCCATTATGTTAATGTTATGTGTTGGTACATTTGGACACTCATGTATATTTATATGGATCAGCTCTAGTTCCTCTATTAGACTGAGTACGTGCTATCTTGGTGGTATACATTAACTCCCATGGCATAAGACCTACCTCCCACATATCCTCTAAATCCCCCCTCCTCATGACTAGCGCGCGCGCGCACACACACACACACACACACACACACACACACACACACACACACACACACACACAGCGATTAACAGATGCAAATCATGTGATACACCGCCAGAATTAAGCTGGAATATCAAATATAGATTTATAGGAAGGTTAATCGGTGGCAGGATACAAATACCTGCGTTAATGTTAGTGTTATCAGAGGCTGTATTACCCTGTGCAATTATAACAACATGCAGCCATCGCTTTTGTGATAATTACCCTTGTTACACGCAGTTATTACTGTGCTAATAACAGTTGATAATTATTGAGACTGTTATATCGAGAGGTAGGGAATGGGGTGTGGGTGGGACGGGAATACTATGGGGGCAAGTACTGTTTGAAAATTGACAACGACAGACAGAGGGAAATTGCCATGCGGTAAGAACACTGTGTGAAAAGGAGAGAGAGAGAGAGAGAGAGAGAGAGAGAGAGAAGGGGGAGGGAGGCCTCTGTTCTGCACTTGGTGTCTCCTATAATCTAATATAATAAAGCAGTAGGCGTGCGTGTGTGTTTTGGTCAGCCGAAACTACACATTCAGATCGCACCAAAATTGGCACAAAAATCGCAAAGAGTTCGCTGATGAAAAAAAAAAAAAAAAAAAAAAGTCCCATCACGATTGAAAAACTTTTACTATATTTAATGAGCGATCACATTTTGACCAAAAAACGCTGCTCCCGGAGCCCGGCATAGGATCTCCGTAGAATTTTTTGCCCAGAGGTAGAACTAAAATAAACTGTAGCAGTAGCTGAGTGTCTGTGTGTGTACTTCGGACTTGCGTTCGGACAATTTGGGTTCTCTTCCCGAAGTTGCAAATAACACGATCAATTGGTTGGCTGCAAAAAATCCGAGTGACAACGTTACACTAGAACAGCACTTAACACGAGAGTCCTCCGCAGGAGCAAGTGCGAGGGACCCGAAGGGCCCACGAGCACTTGTACAGACTGTCACAGCCAGCGCTGGATTCATTTCTTTCGTTTTTATTTATTTCTTTGCCATTTAGTGTCAGCATTGTCATATACTCATTAGCTGTGTCTTCATTTACATCTGTTATTTAGTGTCAACATTGTCATACACACATTACCTATTTTTTCATTTATGTCTTCTGTTATTTAGTGTCAGTATTGTCATACACTCATTATCTGTGTTTTCATTTATATCTGTTACCGGTATTTAGGTTTAGCATTGTCATGCACTCATTATCTGTATTTTCGTGTCTTCTGTCATTTAATGTCAGCATTGTCATACACTCATTATCTGTGTTTTCATTTATATCTTCTGTTACTTAGGTTTTGCATTGTCATACACTCATTATCTGTGTTTTCATTTATATATTCTGTCATTTGGTGTCAGCATTGTCACACACTTATTATCTGTGTTTTCATTTATATATTCTGTTACTTAGTTTTTGCATTGTCATACACTCATTATCTGTTTTCATTTACATTTGTTATTTAGTTTTAGCATTGTCATACACTCATTATCTGTTCATTTATATAATCTGTTGTTTAGTGTCAGCATTGTCATACACTCATTAGCTATCTGTGTAATTTAATTCCCGTATTTCATTCTTTCTTTGACCATTGTCTTCCTTAATTTTCAGTAGCTGTTTACCATGGTTTATTTTCCTTAGTTTTTCCTCGAAGCAAAAATTCATTCTTTTCGTAATTTTCATAGTTTAGCTTTTTCCATTTTTTTTTTTTTTTAATCTGCGTCGTTAGTTTTTTCTTTACTTCAATTTTTTTTCATTTCCATCGTTATCATTAGTCTTAATATTCTTTTCCTCCTTTTTTTTTCAGTGTTCTTTCTCTTTATAATTTTCCATTATTTCTTTGTCATTCATTCTCTCTCTCTCTCTCTCTCTCTCTCTCTCTCTCTCTCGTCCCGTAACTGTAAATATTACCCTTAAAGTGCACAGAAGTAGACCTGTTTAATTTTTTAAATGCCGTGTCAGAATGTAACAACTTATGGCAGATTTCCGAAAATCACTATTCATTGTATCTAGTCTTTTTCTTTCTTTCTTTCTTTTTCTTTTTTTTTCTGGCGCTCTTGACATACATATAGATGAATTTGGTAGATATTCCGAATTTATGCCACGTTCAGTTATCATATAGTATTACCGTTCGTTATATTAAGCGGGAAATTAAAAGTTGGCGAGAGTTGTGTGAGAGAGAGAGAGAGAGAGAGAGAGTCGGTGGAAGATTAAAATTGGAATATTGGGTTTTCCTTAGTCCGGTACTGAAGCGGAAGAGCTACCAAAAAATTCTAGTGCCAGCCGGTAGGCGACGTGGCCAGCTTTAAGCGGACCAAGCCTTGTCAGTGACCGGAAGTGAGTTTCGACACTAAAAGTTATTTCTATGTGGAGGTACTCCAGTGCAATATTGCATCCAAGAATCATGGCCCTGGCTTAATAATTTTCGGAGTCATAGCATTTCACGCGAGCGTAGTCGTGATTTTAGTTTTTTTCGCCGTTTTCACATTTGATAACCTTTGACCCCTGACCTGGCCAGTGTAGCACATAGGTGTACGATAGAAAGTTATAGTTCTAATCAACGTCTATAAGCATGCAAACTTTCATTCCGTTCCATTGAACCGCTGGGAAACTAGGGGAGCATAGAAAACCGGTACTGGTTGGTGGGGACGCTGAGGCCAATCCTTGCAGGGTTGCCATTCGACAGCTAATTTAGAGGAGAGAGGGGAAAAATGGATGGCACACTTTCGATAGGGAATGACCACAAGATTACACCTAAAGTAGTCAGAGCTTTCCGCGCTCATTAGTAATGCTTCTACAGCTCAAAACGTGAGAAATCCTAAATAATTGTTTTTTCGGCCGTTACCAGGAAACGAGTAGTTGCCTAACAGTCAAAACCCTGTGGACACAAGTAGGTCATTGGCTAGTCATTTTTTTCTAGTTTGGTCGGAATCGGATAATTCAGAAAGGTAGAAGTGCCTGCCACAGGTAAGCATGAAAGAATACAAGAAAGAAAGAAAGAAAACGCGACTATCAGTAAGAGCAGCATCGAGCTAGCCTATAGGGGGAGAAAGAAACTGAAGAGAACCAGGAGGAGGGGAGGTGTAAGCAAAAATAAAACTGCCAGCGGAAAGAGGAGGAGGAGGAGGAAGTGGAAGAGGCAGGGAGGGGATGGGGAAGGAAGAGACCAGGAGAGAAAGGAGGAAGAGACAAGGAGAAAAAAGGAGACAGTTAGAACTGATGAACTAGCGAGATATTTGGGTGATCCCATACTTTCCATGTTTTCATACCTCTTCTCGTACTCAGATTGTGTGCTTGATACAGGTAGGCCTACTGTTGTCAGAATATCGGGAACGTGTCGGTAAACTTTTCATCATAACAGTACCTGTCGCATTCTTCGGATTCAAAGTAAACAATCTTGAAACCTCCATCCGTTACTCATGTGCTTCAAGGTGTTACACTCCCGTGCTAAAGCTTCGCCTCGAATTCTGACTTTTCCCCGCAGCAACTCATTTAGTGTAAATTTGCACGTTACCAGGACATGACAAACTGCTTTACGGGGAACGAGTTCACCTACTTGGGAAATATCACCCTTGAGCTAACTTCACAAGCGCGCGCACACACACACACACACACACACACACACACACACACACACACACACACACACACACACACACACACACACACACACACACACACACACACACACACACACACACACACACACACACACACACACACACACACACACACACACACACACACACACACACACACACACACACACACACACACACACACACACACACACACACACACACACACACCTGCGTACAGTGCGCGGGTGTAATAACAACGTTTCACTGAGTCATGTTGTGTGGATAATGTTCCCCTTTACCTTGTGCATCATGTCTGGCATGGCCAACCGGAATGGCCAGTGGCCTGATGCAACGGAGTGTTATTATTGCAGTTTTTTCCCCGACGCACAGGATCGACACGTTGTGTGCAGTTCCGACTAAAGTGTGACGAAACATGAAGGACTGGCAAAATATTCATTTTTTTTTTTTTATGCGAGGAAGAAGGAACCAAAGGCCATGAGCCCGCAATAAGAGTTCCCTCCAAGAGAAAAACAAAATACAAGAGAGAGCCAAATTCAAGATCCATTCATTTCGAGATGCCTGGACACACTGCGTTTGAAAGACGAGATCATAGGCAGCAGGAAATACAGGCAGAGGGAGACAGTTCCAGAGTTGACCTGTTGCATAAATGAAGGACTGGGAGTAACGGTTAACTCTTGCATTAGAGAGTTGGACAGAAAAGGGATGAGAGTTTTCTGCTAGACGGGTGCTACGCGCCTGTCGTAGAGGTGGAGGAATGCATGCAGACAGTTTAGAGGAGCAGTGACCATTAAAGTAGCGATAGAAAAGAGATAAAGATGCAACAGTGCGGCGAAGGGACAGAAGTTGAAGGGAGTCAGTAAGAGGAGGAGAGTTAATGAGACGAAAAGCCTTTGACTCCACCCTATTGAGAAGAGCTGTGTGTGGGGAGCCTCCCCACACATGAGAGTTGTACTCCACACAGGGGCGGATAAAACCCTGTATAGAGTCAACAATTGTGCAGAGGTAAAGAAAGAATGGAGTCGGCTTAGCACACCCAATCTCTTGGAAGCGGATTTTACAAGAGATGTAATATGATCTTTCCAAGATGAGTCCCGAGTAAATGAAACCCCAAGCATGTTCAAGGATGATGCAGGATTAAACTGAATATTATTAAACATTAGTGGGTATACCTGTGGAAGATTTTGACGGGTTGATAGGTGTAAGAACTGAGTCTTTGATGCATTAAAAACAACAGGTTGAGGTACTGTTTCATAGAAAAACAGCTTGCATAGCAAGTTTATGAAAAGAAGCCCAAAATTTTAATTTCATATTTGTTATAATTTTCAACAGAGGAGGACATAAGCTTTTTTGTTTTTACTCTCTCTAGAATATTGTGCAGTGATGATAAACTTGTTGATCGAAATTGAAATATTTATATTTTATTTCGACAACTACCAAATGATTTCATTTTGCTCAGTGAAACTGATCTTGGGCAAGAGGTTAAGAGACACTATGTGTTTATCCACCATCACACGTATATACATACATAATACACCATCATATACACAGTTTTTTTCCCACATACCTGAAGCAACCAAAGTCATGGGTCCATAAATGTTGTCCCTTAAAAGGAAAGATGAACAAGAGAAAAACCCACAATCAAAAGTCCGTTCCAGATGCCCAGCAGTGGTATTTCTCAAGTTATTTTCTAAGCCTAATAAAATCGTTTGACAGCTAGAATAAAATCTCTTAAGGCTTCCAGGTGCAGAAGGGACTAAAGGACATCGTTTGAAACTCTTTCACTGTGAAAGGTCCTATAATGTTTTCGTAAATGCGAGAGGTTTAGTTCTGAGTTGTATAAAATACTGTAGCGCTAACAAGAATAAACTAGAATTTTGAAATTGCTGAAGCAGTATTAAAAAAACTTCACATTCCAGATGATGATGCCACATTCCAGATTAGAATGACAAATAAATATCCACACTTGTACAGACTTTGAATTAATACACAGCATTTTGATGGCAAGTGCAAAAACCGTCAAAAATATTGGTTTGTCATAATTGTTGTAATGAAATGGTACAAAGTAGACACTCGTAGGATTATGAAAATACTTTTGTTATCATTGTAGACCTAATATTAAGGGACTTTTGGTATGACTCAAAAGTTTTGAGGATTTTGACCTGTGACGTTGAGATCAAGGTCAAGGTCATTCATACTGTGCAGATCATGTTCACTCATGACCCACAACATTGCCAACGAGTTTGGTCAAAATCTGCCAAATACTTTCCTTTTTAGCACCTCCTGGCATGAGGCGGCCAGTTTGATTTTCCTCTATATCTCAGAAAGTATTTGTTGGATCTAAGTATGAATACCCAGGTGCACGAGTATATGTTGACAGCTACGTACTGGAGCATTTGCAGAGCAATCGATTAAGTAGTTTTTGCGGCGCAGGAGTACAAAAACTGAAAAAATAACGGAGTGAAATGCTAGGAGAAAATTGTGTCAAAAGAAACCTGCAACCAAATCACACCAGAAAATTTTCGTCTCTATCTCAAACGGTCTTGGATTGCCAGCCTTCTAGACTTGCCCCCCCCCCCAAATAATAATAATAATAATAATGATAATAATTACAATATCAATAAGAACTCCACAGAATGTGAAATTCTTAAAAAAAGCGTAATCCCACTGAATTGGACAAAAATGATAAAAACTAAAGCAAAACTCCAAGTTTTTTTCAAGCTTATCAGGTAAAACGTACATTTGCAAGAGGTCCTTCTTAAAATGAATAATGCAGAGCGGTAGGGGAAAAAAGTAATCTCAGTGACAGGGAACAGTGATATAATAAAAATATAAACTTAACATTTCCTAAGCTTATCCAGTACAATATACAACAGTGTAAAGTGTCTGCGAAGCTGATTAAGAGTGTTATAGTAACAAGAATAAAAACCTCATTGTACTGAAGGGATTACCAGTTATTTAAACAAAAACAAAACTCGCAATATTTAAAAGCTTATCATGTAAAATTCACCTCGGTTGGTGTAAAGATACTTCCGTAACAGCTGTGAGTGGTCTGTTTTAAGATGAATAAAAGTGTATGGCAATAAAAAGGAGGAGGATAAAAATGATGTCAGTATAATTCCGACATTTACCCTGGCTTATCTGGTAAAATGTCTGCTGAACGATATGAATCCAGTGGCCATGCTAACCAACTGGTAGCACTGACAAAACATATCCCTCAGTTTTGTTGTTGGTGAGGCCCATAATTAAATTAACAGATGTATAAATAATGAAGGTCAGCAGGTTATACATTAAATTTCATGTGTAATATTTCCGTATGCTTTGAATATATTTAAATAATTAATTACCACGGGACATTGTAAAATATTGTTGCACGAGACTCGTCACAGCAGAGCAGCGTGATCATCGGTATTGTGTATGGTTCAGTGTTGTAGTATTGATATGCATCATTCTTCCCAGTTCCTTCTGCTTATGGGTGACTCTACACTGAGTGACAAGCTGAATGGTTTGCTGTACGCCAGGAAACCATTGACTACGCATGATGATAACCATATAACCAAATAATGGCGCCTGGTGGTTTAGTGGGTAATTGCAGCACTCCAATCGGATTGAGCCGGTGAAGATTTATATCCAAGGGGTGGTTGGGGTTATTGCTCACATGTTGCCACTCAGTGAAGCTGGTCACTCTCATCTTAAATGTCAGGACCAACTTGCCTAGCCCCGGGCCCCTACGCTCCTCACGGGGCAATGTAGGATTGGATGATGGATGGATGGATGACTACCAGTTGATATATCCATACAATACATGTGCCTACATTATTATCGAACCACTTCTTTACGATAGTTACCGAGACCTTGAGCGTTGACTTTCGAAACTCGGTGATGTGATCCTCGGAGCCCAACATAATTTTCAGAATGTTGTTTTAAGAGTGTCAGTTGTTCGACTAAAGATATGTTGATATAATGTGCACCTGTACTCCTCACTGCCGTACTGACAAACGATTGTTTAACTATCCACTGGCTCCACCGCTCTTGTGTTTGGTTGTTAGTCCCTTTAATACGATTCCGTTTTTCGTGTTTTATTCTTGCAATTGCCCGGCTTTTTTTTTTTTTTTTTTTCGTCAGTTTAAGCTTACACGTTATAAAGAGGTTATTAATGGCTACATCAGTCCCTTCTGTTTCGAGAAGTTTCCGACGCTGATTAAAATCGCGAGGCAGTAATAAGAAAATATAGTAAGTACGTTATCAGATTTAAGGGATTATTATCAAAAAGTGCTGGATAATGTAAAGGCCGAGCTTTTTGCCTAATGATGTTAATGTTTGTGTGCCTTGGTCCGTGTGGTTGGCTGTGTGGCTGTTGGGTGAGAGGTGTGTCGAAGGGGAGGCTGTGTGGCAGTGGTGGGTGAGAGGGTAATGTATGGAGATTGTATACTAGTGGTGTGTACGGTGAGTGGTGTGGGTGGGGAAGATGTGTGATAGTGGAGTGTAATATGGTGATTCAGTATGGCGAGGATGTATTCCAGTGGTGTGTAGGGTGAGTGGTATGGGTGGGGAAAATGTGTGGCAGTGGTGTGCGTTGATAGTGATGTATGAGGAGGATGACTGCTAGTAGTGTGTGCGTGTGGGAGGGATGTGTGGCTGTGGTGTGTGGTGCTATATGAGAAGGATGTTTGCCGCAGGCGTTTGTATATGTTTGTGTATTGGGGGGAAAGGTGTCTTGCGAGCGCGGATATTTTTTTTTTTTTATGCAAAGAACAAGGAACCAAGGGCTAGAAACCTGCATGATTGTTCCCTCCAAGAAGAAATAAAAACTAGTTGACAGAGAGCCAAATTCAATATCCGTTCATTTCGAGATGCTTAGATACACTGCGTTTGAAAGACTGGAGGTCATAGGCAGTAGGAAATATTGGCAGAGGAAGACAGTTCTAGAGTTGACCTGTTGCATACATTAAGGGCTGGGAGTAACAGTTAACTCTTGCATTGAAGAGTTGAACAGAAAGGGTTGAGAATTTGCTACTAGACTGATGCTACGCGCCTGCCGTTGTAGTGGAGAGATGCAAGCAGACAGTTTAGACGAGCACTGACCATTGAAGTAGCGATGGAAAAGAGATTAAGGTGCAACAGTGCGGTGAAGAAACAGAGGAAGAAATCCCCAAAGGATAAAACCACAAGTAAGTTCAAAGATGATGCAGGATTGAGTTGGATATTGTTAAAAATTTGAGGATAGACATCCCTGCATTGTGCACTCTCATTACTGACCACTACCAAAAACACACAGTCCTTACAACACATCCATTGAGACACCATCCTCACACACCCAGTCCTTAGGCATTGCATTCACACACACACACACACACACACACACGGTATAATAAAAGCACGCAGGGAAGGTAAGTACGGGAATATAAACGATAAACAGTAAAAGAGTGAGCTGAGAAGAGACACAATGGAAACACAAACATGTAAATGATAAGCAAGTAAACAAATAAAGAAGTATTCTTAATAAAAATAAAATACAGTTCAACCAATAAAGACTATTATGATGAGAAAAGACAGTGACAGTACACAAACAAGCAGACACAATACACTTACAATAACACACACTATGCACAGAGAGAGGCAAGCAGAAACACATCAAACAAAGAGAAACAACCACAGCAGTAAATGTACAGACGCACAAATGAACATGCACAAAAAGCTAAAATGCAATAATAAAAGACATTGAAAGTTTGGCCATGTGGAGAGGATGGAGGGTGAAAAACTACGAAAAGAGTGTATGTGAGTGAGGTGGAGGGGAGAAGAGGGAGGGGGAGGCCGAGGATGAGATGGAGGGATGGGATGGAGAGGTATATGAGAGAGGGGGGGGTGAGTTGGAGCGGGGCAGTGAAATGGCGGGGGACAGGGCGACGTGGAGGCGATTTGTTTGTGGCCACCCCGAACGGGATTGAGGCGTCTGGCAATAGATAGAGAGATAGAAAGTAAGTGGTCACAGTGTGCATGGACACAGTGAACAGAATAAAACAGTTAAAAAGAAGCAGATAAACAAAAACAAAGAGGAAAAATACATAGATACTGTACAGTAAAAAGTGTAGTCATAAAATAACTTCTGTTTGGGACCGACTTAGACGACGAGAGGCAGATCGGAAAACGAAGCCCTACTGAATGTGATATGTGGGTCGCAGGATCGGATGTTACTCCCAGACTTTTTTTTTTTTCTTTTCATTTTCCTTTCCCGGGTCTCTCATAGGCTAAAAAGAGACGTATGGAAGTAATTGGAATGAACTGCCAAAATGATCGCAGGTTGGCAGTTTCTCTAAACTTTCATTCTTTTTCCCTTTGATAATTTCTACGTTGCATAAAATCTTAAGGAGGTAGCAGGTATATAAACTAAGCAGGTGTCGTTAGACTACATGAATTTCAATTAAGCTGTCTGCTGTTTTAATTCAACACCATCATGTCGTATTCATTTTATCCTCGCTGTTATTTTTTTTTTTTTTTTTTTTTTTTTTAAGTTTAGACGCCTCCTTATTAATGAAGTCAAGTTGCTCATGGAATGTTTTCGTCCCTCGGTCTTTCCGTAGTCGAATAAATCCTCCGAAGGTATCAGGAATAAACGAAGCCTTAGCTAAACCTGATTTATGGGTAGGCTGTTTCTTGTAAAATAATCCTCTCTTTCCCTTGGCCTCTCTACAATAGATTCGCGTGGAGCCAGCAAGAAACGGAATCATCATACCATACGGATCTCGGACTGGTTCCTGCTCGTAGGCTTATCCCAGGGTATTTCTAAGCTGAATAAAATCATGTGGTGTTAGCATGAAAAGATGAAGCGCTGCTAGTTCAGATATATGTACGGCAAGACTTACAACTGCTCTTTAATTTTTGCCTTTTCTGTCTTTCTCAAGTTGAAAAAAGTGTCAGGTGGTAGCAAGCAACAGGCGTCATCATATTCAGTGGCTTGACTCCATCAAGGCCATGACATTCTTTTTACCCCTACACCGCGGGGATGTTTTTGCGCTCCTTGCACGTCCCGCGAGGATATTCGCGCTCTGACTGACTTTTTAAAAATATTTGCCAAAAATCAGTTATTAGTCCCAGAATATTATATTTACAAATGCATATGGCACATACCTTCAGCTTTCTCCTGGGATGTTTGTTGAGCCTTCGTCGAGTACCGTAGGACTTGTGGAGACTTAAGAAGTTGGGTAACGAGGTCTCCACTTTACACTTCCTGACACCCTGTAATGTGATTACCACAGCCTGATATTATCACTAGAAACACTATTCTATGATTTTCAAGTAGTTTGGAATCCATACGCCAAAAAAAAAGAACACTGTGAAAGCATTGAAAATTACGAGCGCGTACGAGCTTCCCACTTGCGATTGCGTACCCCGCTGGTATTCTGTCATTTATTATTCATAAACACACTCACACTTTATATTCCTATTACTTTATTACACTTATATTCATTTTCACTCCAGGCATTAACTTTCTCGTTCAGTAAACTAGCACAGAAAGCAAAGCTTTCACTGTCATTACTTCAAGTATTTGTACTCATATTCTTATATTAGTAATTATTTACATTTTTATTTACACTATGTTATACACTGTCACTTCCAGTAACTAAGGGCTCCTTTCCCTTGGAGCCAGGATGAACTTGGGACACTGAAGCACTCGTAGTTTATCACCATTTACTCCACTGGCTCATCACATGATTCACCAGAAAGATTGTAGTCACTGTCCATCATTATCATGGATAAATTAGCCAGTTCACGCTCCACAGCAGGCATTTGGTTCTTTACCCCTTCCCACACGAGGTTTAGTAGGGGTAGAGGTCACAGGGCCCTCTAGAAGTGGCGGAAATGGAGGGGCGCGAGTGCCACATGCTTTCATCTCAAGAGACAACACTGAACTAAATGACGAGGCGGATATGGGGCCGCCAAGGGTTGACAACATCAGCATGGTGACAGCTGCTAATTTATATGCTGTGAAATGATTGGCAGGAAATTAGGTAGTTCCAGGTGAATGTAAATATCACTTAGGCTTCTTCCTTCCTTTCTTATATGTATTTTCATTACGAGAATAGATTATATGGCATATTTCAAAGGGAAATTACCGGGGAAAATTAATGAACAAGTGCACATGGGGTGTTGCCAGGTGATAATAGCCAATTCCAGGTGTTTGGCACTATCAGTTACCTTTTTTTTTTTTTTTTTTTGGTATATATTATTTTGTATAAGAATAGGGCATAGGGCTTATTTCAATAGGTGAAATCAGTGGAAAATTCCGGGGAAGATTTGCTTAGCGCAGCGCGGCTGGTCAGGCGAGAGGAGAGGGTAATGGAGGGGAGGTAGGGAGGGGAGTCAAGAACGGGGATAAATGGCTAAATTGTCAAGTGGATGGGAGTATAGATGACATTAGCTGTGCTGACTATTGTTGGACACTGGCAGTACTGATAGATAATACAAGCCACCACTTGAAAGCCAGGGAGAATTCAAAGTAACACAGAATCGCAAAAGTGACGCCCCGCGGTATGATCCATTATGCCCAAGCATCACGAAAGTGACGCCCCGGTATGATCCATTACGCCCAAGCATCACAAAAGTGACGCCCCGCGGTATGATCCATTACGCCCAAGCATCACGAAAGTGACGCCCCGCAGTTAAGGGGTTAAAAAAGCCATTCTCCCAAATTCCCCAGGACTTTTTTTTTTTCTACCCCGGGGTAGGATCTAAAAAATCTATTCTCCCAAATTCCCCATGACTTTTTTTTTTTTTTTTTTTTTTTTTTTTTTTTTTACCCCAGGGTAGTATCTTGTAGCTCGAAGGGTTAAGTACAGCCTCCTTTATTTCCCTCAGTATAAGAGAGTCTTTCCAAGTGGTAAAAAGGAAAAAAGTCTGGAGGTAACACAAGTGTATTAAATAAGTCATCGTGGTACTGAAAAGGTTAACTCCTTTAACGTCATGACATAATTTTACTGTATTTTTGCTGCTGTCTGGCTGTTTTATTTAGTTTAGGAAGAACCTTAGCTATACGATAAACATCTTCTGTCCAATGTACTTTTCAGTGTTTGTTCTTACCACACAAACGAATTACTCAGCTTCGGGAATTATGTCTAGCAGTGTTGGGTGTAGGGAAGGCTGCATCAAACTCATCCACTTGGGGAAGTGTTCCCAATGCTGAGTCAAATGGTCTGGTGGAAGAAAGAAAAATGCAAAAGATTATTCATAGGTTTAAAAAGGTTAGATTCTTTGTAATTTTGTTTTTCATTCCCATCTCTGGGACTGGACACTGACCAATTATGAGCTTTAGGATGTAATTTTTTTATTCTAATTTTTGGTCTTGCTTTCACCAGTGTATTTACACGGCTTGGGGCATATTTGTATTAGTTAATGAATTATTGAAGGCTATTTCTAACACCTTTAGTTCGAAATTTTTTACTAAGTAGAGTAAAATCGGGTTAAAAGTGTTAAAGTAACGTCCTGTACCTGTACCAACCCCTTTAGTCGTTATTTCTTATTCATTCACGACGTTGACGTCTTAGTTTATTACGCTTGCTGGTTCCTGACGATTGTATTCAGCTTTATGGAGACGTGTTGTAGTGAACGGGTTACTGATGGCTGTCTTGTAGTGAACGGGTTGCTGATGGCTGTCTTGTAGTGAACGGGTTACTGATGGCTGTCTTGTAGTGAACGGGTTACTGATGGCTGTCTTGTAGTGAACGGGTTACTGATGGCTGTCTTGTAGTGAACGGGTTACTGATGGCTGTCTTGTAGTGAACGGGTTTGAACGGGTTACTGATGGCTGTCTTGTAGTGAACTGGTTACTTGAACGGGTTACTTATGGCTGTCTTGTAGTGAACGGGTTACTGATGGCTGTCTTGTAGTGAACGGGTTACTTATGGCTGTCTTGTAGTGAATGGGTTACTTATGGCTGTCTTGTAGTGAACGGGTTACTTATGGCTGTCTTGTAGTGAACGGGTTACTTATGGCTGTCTTGTAGTGAACGGGTTACTTATGGCTGTCTTGTAGTGAACGGGTTACTTATGGCTGTCTTGTAGTGAACGGGTTACTTATGGCTGTCTTGTAGTGAACGGGTTACTTATGGCTGTCTTGTAGTGAACGGGTTACTTATGGCTGTCTTGTAGTGAACGGGTTACTTATGGCTGTCTTGTAGTGAACGGGTTACTTATGGCTGTCTTGTAGTGAACGGGTTACTGATGGCTGTCTTGTAGTGAACGGGTTACTTATGGCTGTCTTGTAGTGAACGGGTTACTTATGGCTGTCTTGTAGTGAACGGGTTTGAACGGGTTACTGATGGCTGTCTTGTAGTGAACTGGTTACTTGAACGGGTTACTTATGGCTGTCTTGTAGTGAACGGGTTACTGATGGCTGTCTTGTAGTGAACGGGTTACTTATGGCTGTCTTGTAGTGAACGGGTTACTTATGGCTGTCTTGTAGTGAACGGGTTACTTATGGCTGTCTTGTAGTGAACGGGTTACTTATGGCTGTCTTGTAGTGAACGGGTTACTTATGGCTGTCTTGTAGTGAACGGGTTACTTATGGCTGTCTTGTAGTGAACGGGTTACTTATGGCTGTCTTGTAGTGAACGGGTTACTTATGGCTGTCTTGTAGTGAACGGGTTACTTATGGCTGTCTTGTAGTGAACGGGTTACTTATGGCTGTCTTGTAGTGAACGGGTTACTTATGGCTGTCTTGTAGTGAACGGGTTACTGATGGCTGTCTTGTAGTGAACGGGTTACTTATGGCTGTCTTGTAGTGAACGGGTTACTTATGGCTGTCTTGTAGTGAAGGGGTTACTTATGGCTGTCTTGTAGTGAACGGGTTACTTATGGCTGTCTTGTAGTGAAGGGGTTACTTATGGCTGTCTTGTAGTGAACGGGTTATTTATGGCTGTCTTGTAGTGAACGGGTTACTTATGGCTATAACCCTTCCAGTTGGAAAAGTCTCTGTCAAGCAGAAAAACATGGTGTGGAGGTAGGAGGAATAAGATAAATACGTCATGGAAATAAAGAGGTTAACCTGTTCAGTATCCTGACGACGCCTTTATTTGCTCCTGTTACTTGCGGCCGGTTTTATACAGCTTGGCAGAGACGTCTGGTAGTAAAGGTCATGAAATTCTTTCCTACTACGAGACTTCCCATAACTTAGTAAAATGGTCCGGCAGTAGCAAGCAGTAAGTATTGATGCCATGAGAGTGAAGGGTAATGATGCCATGGCAGTGAAGGGTAATGAAGCCATGGCAGTGAAGGGTAATGAAGCCATGGCAGTGAAGGGTAATGAAGCCATGGCAGTGAAGGGTAATGATGCCATGACAGTGAAGGGTAATGATGCCATGACAGTGAAGGGTAATGATGCCATGGCAGTGAAGGGTAATGATACCATGACAGTGAAGGGTAGTGATGCCATGGCAGTGAAGGGTAATGATGCCATGGCAGTGAAGGGGTTAAGGTAATTAAATTGGTCTAGAGACAGCAGGAATAAAATAAAGACATCATTTTATTAGAGAATGCTTGACGTTTAAATAGCCTGGTGGTAGAAAGAAATAAACAGTAATGCAGACGCTATCGTACAGAAGGGGTTAAAATGGTCATTTAACCCTGCAAACCCATGACGTACTATTTTATTTTGTTTACACTATGTTCAGACTTTTTAAACTGCAGGGTTAGAGAGTTTTTTGCACCCATTTGCAACAGAGGGCCTTCACCAAGCTTAATAAAATCGTGTGGAGGTTGCAAGAATAAACCAGTAGAACGTGTCAGCCGATTGCAGAAATTAAAGTGAGATGTTCAGTACTTTTTTCTTTAAAAAATGGAATATGGAATAGCATATAGGTGGTTAGGCCATATGGAACGAATGCAATGGGAGAGTTTATGAGAGCGAGGTCCTTGGAAAAAGAGGAGGAGGCGGATGGAGGGGAAGGTTGAGAGAAAAGGTTGGGTGCTGTATATGGGAGTGTATGAGAGAGGGTAGTGGATATGGGAGTGTATGAGGGAGGACGGTGTATGTGGGAGTGTATGAGGGAGGACGGTGTATGTGGGAGTGGATGAGGGAGGATGGTGTATGTGGGAGTGTATGAAGGAGGGTGGTGTAATAGTATATGGGAGTGTCTGAGTGACGGTGATCAATGGGGGAGGGCGATGTATGAGGGAGGGTTTGATTGAGGGTGGTGTGTGAGAGTATAAGAGGGAAAGTAGTGTATGAGGAGTGTTGGTGTATGAGAGAGGCTGGTGTGGTATAAGAGGGAGCGTAATAAGGAAGGTGAAGTATGAGGGAAAGTGATGTATCATTGAAGGTGATGAAGTTTAAGAGTTTGCAATATTATAGAAGGTAAGGGAGTGTATGTAAGAGGGAAGGAGTGTATTAGGAGGGTGGTGGTCTCATGGAATGTTGGGAGTTTTGAGTGAGTGTATGAGGAAGTGTATGGGGGAGGGTCTGAATCTGACAGGGTATCGTATAATGTTGGGGAGTATATGAGCGTGCACTAGGGTGGATGATGAGGAAGTGTATGAGGGAAGGTGGTGTATGAGGGATGGTGGCATGTGGAGGGTATATGAAGGAGTGAGGTGGATGAAGACGGATGGTGTATGGGGAAGGGTAGTGTGAAGGGTGGGGGGGGTTGTGAAAGGAATTGGGGAGTAGGTGGGCAGTGAGAGGAATTGGAGGGGAGATGAGGCGTTGAAATGATTTGGATGGGATAAAGGCGGTGAGAGTAAGGAATTATGGGAGGGTTGTTGATTGGAAGTTATGCCATGGGAAGGGACACAAATAAGTTGGAACAGTAGGGGGGGTGGAGGGGGGAGCTTAATGCTGCGGTGGAGTGTGTTAGGGTGGAATGGAGTGGTTCATAGTGGCATGAGGTATGTGACGTTAACATGGGTAGAGGGGGCTTGGTAGGGGAAAGTGATTTGAGCGTCATGAGTGGAGTTGGGTGTTGAGGTTCAAAAGGTGAGTCTGGGTCAGTGTAAATATAGTGGATTTTGTATATGAATCTGAAATAGATTGAGGCAGGTGGAGTGGAATTCCTGGGAGTGTCGAGGAGTAGGTAAAGAGAGAAGGGAAGAAGGGGACAGTGTTAATGCTTTAGAGTGACGACGTGACTGAATGTGTGTGTGTGTGTGTGTGTGTGTGTGTGCGCACACACACACACACACACACACACACACACACACACACACACACACACACACACACACACACACACAAAGGTGATTGTTTGGATGTGTGGATGGGGGAGTAGGTGAACAATAAAATAACGGAGAAGTATTTACAAATACAGCGGCCTAGAAACAGTTTCCTGTATTGATCACGTTCAGTATGATTGTAAACATTTTCATTTTAATATTGCAACATGAATACGATCTTTTCAGCATAGGAGACCTCCCTCGTTGTAAAGGGATTAAGGTAAAGGAAGGATACAATCAGGTTTGAACGAAGAGAGGTGGGCGGGCCGGGGGTGGGGGCGAAGGGGGTTAGAATTTTCCATGTGAGCAAAGTGGCGGAAGGGGATAAAAGTGAGGGTGTCAAACGCTGTACCTCCGACATGATTGGATTAATACCGTTGACAGCCTTGACAAGTTGACGTATTGGATTTGCTGACGACTTGACGCTTGAGGGAATATTTAGGAAACGGCACAGAATGAGAAGGGAAACGAGGGAATGAATGGGTTGTTGTGTGTGGCTACGGGGTTGTGTGGCTGTTGTTGTGTGGTTGTAGTGTTGCGTGGTTGTGGTGTGATGATGGTTATAGTGTGTGGTTGTGGTATGATGGTTATAGTGGTGTGTGGTTGTGTTGTGTGGCTTGGTTGTAATGTGTGGTTGTAGCGTTGTGTGGTTGCTGTATGATGGTTTTAGTGATGTAGGTTGTATTGGTGGTTTGAATGGTGGCGTTTTGTGGTTGTAATGAAAGTGGTGGTGGTGGCGATGCTGTGTGGTAGTGGTGGTGATGGCAATGCTGTATGGTAGTGGTGATGGTCTTTGGTTGTGGCGATTCTGTATACCCCTGTAGTTGTTGTGGTGCTATATAGTTGTGATAGTGGTGGTGCTGTGTAGTTGTGTTGGTAATGGTGGTGGTGTCTCTGATGATACTGTGTAGTTGCGGTGGTGCTGTGTGATTGTGGTGATAAGGTTGTGGTGGTGGTCTTTAATTGTGGTTGTGGTGTGTGGTTGTTAGTGGTGTTTAGTTGTGGTTCTGGTTTGTGGTTGTGATGGTAGGGTGGTATTGTCATATTGTGGTGGTGCTATGTGATTGTAGTGGTAGTGGTGATGGTGGTGGTGTGTTTGTGCTGGGATGTTTCTGGTGATGCTCTGTGGCTGTGATGGTAGTGCTGGTGCTGTGGTGGTGGCGGTGTTGTGTGGTAGTTGTCGTGGTGGTGATGCCGTGTGGCTGTGGTGATAATTGTGTTTTACACTTGCGGTTATGGTTGAGGTGCTAGTGATGGTAGTGGTGCTGCTACATGGTAGTTGTGGTGGTGTGTGGTATCTTCACGTGCGAGGTGGAAAATATTGATGATGCATGAGCGTAGCAATTTTATTTGCATAAACAGGTCGGTTATCATAATTAGTGTGTTTGTTAAATATTCCTGCCCTTTGGAATCACACGGCAAACAGGACCATCTTTACTTCTGGAGAAACGATAGACTCAAAGCTTGTAAAATTCGTCCCTAAAAATTTAATTAACAATAGGAACTAGAAAATGTTTTTTTTTTTTTTTTTTTTTTTTTTTTTTCAATAAGGTGCCTTATCACATTTCAAAAGCTGAATGTCCCAGGTGGGAAGAAAATGTAGTAAGGAAGTCTATCCTGGATCTGTAATTTGTGCAGAAGAAAGAATAACAGCGCCGCTTTACCCTTGACTGTGGGTTTCTTTTATATGAAGAAAATCGTCTGGTGGTGGTTGGAGTGAAATACAAAGTTCTCAGTTACGCATCAAAATGACATCCGTAACAGTTTTTAATAATTCCTGCTGCAGTGATTTCCATAACCCGAATGAAATCGTGTGACGTAAGCCAGAAGTATGTATAATAAAATTATTTACTTCTCAGGTGAATGAAGTCGTCTGGCGTTAGCTGGAATTGCGTATCAACTCAGCTCCACTCACTCCTTCACCTGAATAAAATTGTCTGACGTTAGTGGAAATATGACCCTAGAGTTGTGCCTACCGTAAGGGAGTTAAGGTAGGCAGTTACTTTGTTAGTCTTTAGTCTTCAACAAGAACTCAACAGCGGTCAGTGTTATATGTAATGTACATTTTCTTTTTCTTTGCCTGGTGAACAGGGACAAGAAGGAAACAATCTATTGAGACCTTTATACAAATTTGTAATCCCATCATATCATCATTGATATATTTGTTTCCAGAGCCTTCAAGATTAACCCCTTCAGGCGATGACGTCATGTATATATTGCTGTTGTTGCCTTAACGACGAATTTGCTAATCACATTGGACGGGTTAGGTATAGCCTTCGTCAACTCCTTCCCTACTTAATTGTTCCCCTAAACGGAATGAAGGTCTTCGGTAGCAGCAAGACTAAATTAGAAGTAACGTACTTAGGCTGAAGATGTTAAAAGTCAAAATCTGACGTGCCTTTCATATAGCGAATTAAATCTTACATACGGTTATTTTTGGGATGCCACTTGCGTTAGATAGTTTTATGTATCAAGTACATATTTATGTATTTTGAGTTTTGCATCTCTGTATATATAATTGTGTACAGGCCTACGTGCCATATGCATAGGAATGATACCGCGAAGGAGAAGGCAAACCACACATACTTCACAACAATTACAACAATTACTGGAGCCCCTGGCGAAGCTAAAACGTGCTTGGTTTCTCTGTAAAGCCTGACAGCACTCAGTGATGTGGGATGCAGGCTAAACAAATCAAGTAATCATAAGTGTCGTATAAGTAATCGTCAGGACTTATGGGCTTGCCTTCCCTTTGTGGTTCAAGCTGTGAGAAGACGGCCGTATATGCCACAAATTATTTACTTATGTTTAATTAGTCTGTCTCACTTTCCAGGTATGTACAGACTACGGCAGGTGTACACAGGCGTTCTTGTAAGTACTGGCTTTGATGTACACACACACACACACACACACACACACACACACACACACACACACACACACACACACACACACACACACACACACACACACACAGGCGACAAAAACATTATCGCTTCGCCTTGTAAAGCCGGGCGATAAATATCTCTCCTGGGTGTAATATATGTAACCCTGTGTATACAACAGGAAAAAATAAACAAGGTGTAACGTTATCGAAGAAGCTAACATGGTAGTGTGTAACTGTGTTCAGGAATACTAACATATACGTGCACCTCAGTTGTACTGTTGGGTCGACAGGGTAAATGGGAAAAGAAACTGAATCCCCAAGTCTGACCGGCACGATAATCGGACTCAGGATCTTCCTTTCATACGGTGAACGTTACGACTCTTGCCCCACAGGGTCCCCCTCACGTGAAGGTGTGAGCCAGTAGTCAGGACTGTCAGTGCAGTAATTTTTATATGACACTTTAGATCTTTCGGGATCTTTTAAGTCCTTTGAGATCTCAGAGATCGCCGTGTCATACACGTGATGTCGTGTGTCCAAAGTCATCCTTGTGGGTCAGATATATCGATTGAAGTCTTCATATCTGGACGGAGAGGTTGTGATGCGTTAGGATGGTGGTGTGTGGTGAGGCATGATGTGGTACTATACCTTGTGGAGATTAGCGTTATAGGCGGCTCGATAAGGTGTCTGTACAACGTAGGGAGCACAAAATAGGTGGCGTGAGTGGAGAGTGGTGGACGGGATCAGTCCAGACGGTGTTGGATGGTTGGACAGGGCATGGTTGGGCAGGGCAAAGTTAATTAGCTCCATAAATGGACACTTTATAGATTGGTCAGTATGGACGTCGTGTTGTTCTGAATCAAAACTTTCCTCCTGAACAAGAAAAAATAGAAACTGTAACGAAGAAGCAGGTAAACTCCCCTCCCACATTCCTGAAGTCAATTGGCGCATATACAACTATGTGGGCGTGCTGAAGCCGAAAGTGGAGGTAAATTCACATTGTGGCAAAAATAATGCAGAGAGAAAACTTCATCGCTCCCTTGGTTTAAAACAGTTTCCATTGTTATTTGTTGGTATTTTGTTAGGTCTCTGTACCTGTGTATACAGTATATGTGTGTGTGTTATAGGGGTCGTCAGCTGTCAGTATTAATTCCACGCTTTTATAGCCCATATTGGCATTGTTCCTTGTGTGTTTGTTGCGTCTGTCATTGTGTGCTTGCCCTGTTTCCTGCCCTTTGATTGTGAGTGCCAGTGTGTGTTTTTGTCTCTCTCTCTCTCTCTCTCTCTCTCTCTCTATCTCTCACTATAGTATATATATATATATATATATATATATATATATATATATATATATATGAGCCCTGCCATTTACCCAAACATCCATAAAACATTGTCATTTTTCTGTCCATAATTCGTATATCCTACCAAAAGAATTTTCTTCTTTTACTGTACCATTTTTGATATTCAGAAAATCGACAGCCACAGCACCAAAAATTCTTCCTTTGTATTTTGCTGCATTTGTTTTTCAGTATCCTATCAAATCGTCCTCTATCAAAGTTACATAAAAAAAAAAAAAAAATTCTTCTGTTACAATTTCTGTCTCTTCAAGTTTTACTGCTTTTCCACAAAATATCTTCTGCTGTTCTTCTACCGTATTTTAAAATTGTTTAAATAAAAATTCTTCTACCACTGGTACGTCAAGCATTCTTCATAATACGACAAAGGTTTTTTCACCACAGTTCGATCAAAACAGTCCTTTCATTGCCATTCAGCCTAAAAATACTCGAGAAATTCTCCTACCATTATTCCTTAAGTAATTCTTTTGTCATTCCCAGTGGGCCTCACATCCATCAAAAGTTATTCCATCATTATCATTCCATCAGTATCCCTTCTATCACTAGTCCACCAGAAATGGTTGTATCATTTTTCCACCAAGTATCCCTCGGTCTCTTCCGTCAGCCTAAAACCCCATTATTCACCTCTCTGTATTACTAACAAATTCTTCTGTCAGTATCCACAAGTTCTCATACTAGCATTCCATCATTTTTTTTTTCTTTCATTGTTCCGTTAATGCTCTGTAGTACTGATCCCTCCAAAATTCTTCCATAGTTATTCCGTAAAATATATATATATATATATATATATAAATATATATATATATATATATATATATATAGATAGATAGATAGATAGATATAGATAGATATAGATATATATATATATATAGATAGATAGATAGATAGATAGATAGATAGATAAATAGATAATTCCGCAGTTGGAAATTAATAGAAAAAATATCAGTCATTAGTTCACTAAATATTTCTTTTCTCCAGTATGATTTAACAGCTATCAAAATATCTTTCTATCACTTCCATTTGACACGACATCCATTGTAATTACTTGTGTAATTATTGCACAAAAAATGTGTCCTACCAAACATCCCTCTATATTTGTTGCCTCAGATATCCCTCCGTCACTCCCACTGAATCTAACACCCATGAAAAATACTCGTTTCTTTACTCCATCACAAGTTCTTCACAATTCATACATAATTCTCTATTCCATTAAAACTCGTATCTCTGTTAAAGCAAAATATCCTCCTATCACAAAGCGTCTGTACTGCGGCCTGCCTCCATGCCTGCCTCCCTTCCCCTCAGACTTCAAGGCAATTAAAGTCACGCCAGAACTTCAAAATCCTGGACCACTTCAGGCCTCTCTCGTCCCTCCACCAGCCAATCACCCTTCCCCCTCGCACGGGGCCAAACTTTATATCTGACCACTACAATACGCTCAACAGAATTCTCGTACTCCATAACTTTCATTGAATCTTATTTTTCGTTTTCACATGACAGTTGTCTTTGTAACAAAAGACCTATATATATATATATATATATATATATATTTTTTTTAATGGCCACAGGGAGTGGCACAGTACAGAGGACCTTCATTGAGGTTTACTGTAAATGTAGCTGGATGTCGATCTTGTTTCATTTTCCCACCTCTCGTGACGTCAGATGTTCCTGTACTTCTTCAGGCGTGTCATTCCCTTTCCACAAAGCACATTCGTGAAAAAGTGTGAGATTAAAGCGCTTCTGAATGCTCTTCCTGCTGCGTTCGAGCCGGACCCTCTGCTGCCACCCTCCCCGTTAATCATTAACACGCCCTTTCAACCACCCAGGTTACCTAAAAACTTCGCAGTTAACACGCTGCCTTATATTAAGGTTAATAAGGTTTAGATTGGGGAAGGATTGCCCATGTGCGCTTTAACTAATTTGCTTTTGCAGTTTTTCGTGTCGTTGAATGTCAAGATATTTTGACTAATATTGGTATCACATGTTGGCCATAGTGCTGATGCCTGTTTTCACGAGCATAGAAGAGTCTGTACGAAATTGATGGGCGGATATGAAGGGGCAGAGAGGATAGGTGTGGTAGGGCAGGGTTAGGTGGATGTGGTGGGGTAGCATGGGTGGGTGAGTGGGTGGACAGGATGGGTGGGTAAGTGTGGGTGAGTGGGTGGGCAAGATGGATGGGTAAGTGTGGGTGAGTGGGTGGACAGGATGGGTGGGTAAGTGTGGGTGAGTGGGTGGACAGGATGGGTGGGTAAGTGTGGGTGAGTGGGTGGACAGGATGGGTGGGTAAAATGGTACCCAGATGGTCTTCTCCCACAGGAGGAGTTCCTGGGTCCCAGGCAATGCCGGTATGCACGATCATAAGGTTTTTCCCGGACAACGCCGGGTACTCCTGCTAGTGAAAAATAATGTGACATTCTTAACTATCAGCCAACATTACCCAACTGTTTCAAGGGAAGGAGTTTATTTATTCTACCTAGGGAACACTTTCCTGGTGATGGGGTTAATTTATTTAGCCTAACGAAGACCATTCCTGGTGGAGGATAATTTAATCAGCCTAGGGGAGACCAGCTCTAATGAAGGGGTTAATTCATACGGTCTGCTGGAGGCCTTACCTGGTGAAGGGGTCAAAGCACTTGGTTCTGTTCTGCATATTGCTGTAGTTTTATTATTGCTGCCGTCAGACGATTTCACTGAGTTTATAAAATACCTGTCGTATTGAAGGTGTAAATGACTTAGGCCTCTTCGAAGGATGCTTATGGCGAATGGCCACAAACGTACCGGTATTTAGTTGGTGGTCCTTTCATTTTGTTCATGTTACTCAAACGATTTTATTCTGCTGAACAGGGGCAGAGACTTGCCGGATTAAAACAGTTAAGAGATAACTCCATACTGTAAGTACAGTAACATTGTATTTGATTTTTTCCCTGCTACCGCCAGGCGATTTTATACAAGTGAAGAGAAACCCCTTATAGTGACAGGGTAAAAAAAAAAAAACAGTCGCCATTACCCACCTCACTGGCAAATATTTCCCCAATTTCTGAATATAATTGTACGGGGGTAGATTTTATTTATCTGCTTGAAGTATATTTATCCCTAATGATTCCACAAGAGCCATTACGGCAAATAACCCCAATAAGGTGAGGTTGATACGTGAGGACGGCGGGGTTTGTGACCCCCATCTCCTTTTTTGAAGGTAAAACGAATAGAGTAAACGGCGTCCTTGCAGTGAAGGGGTTAAAGCCTCTGCCAGGGATGCTGTTGCCCAATAAAACCAGGAAGGTAGTAGTGTTATTCTTTATTATTCCTGTAATTGCTACAGTTAGCGTTATTAAGAACCACCATCAGTTTCTGTGCTTTATCGAGCTTGTAAGCAACGACCTCTCTCCTTAGTAATTGCCAGCGGCCGGTGCGTGTAAAATTAACTGCATTGATAACACATCAACTACATTTCCAATTAAAGATTATTCCTTCATCACAAACAGTATGGTTACAGGAAGGCATTTCCTGCCCATTATCTCGCCCGGACGGAGTCTGGCGAGGAATTGTTTTTGGTGGAATTTGTTTGTTTGTTAGCAACATACGGAAAAACGGAAGCATGAAATTGCGTGAAACTCTCAGGATATATGGGCGCTGGTCCCAAAAGGAAGTGATTAAATTCTGGAGGTAATTGAGTGAGCTAGAAAGGTCAAGATCAAGGTCACGGGTTTTCAGAGGGCTACAACTTGAGACTGGTTGAAGATAGATAATACTATTATCAGCATACAGGAACTGCCACATGTGCTTTCATTTGGCACCAAGACCTTTGACCTTGAGTGACCTTGAAAAGTCAAACTCAATGTCACGGATATTCAGAGGGCTGTAACTCGAAACTGGTTGCACATAGATATTTACTATTATCAACATATAGGAAGGCCCATATGGGTTTGTAATTGGGACCATGACCATTGACCTTAAGTGACCTTGAAAGGTCAAACTCAAGGTCACGGATATTCAGGGGTCTATAGCTCGAAACTGGTTTGAAGAAAGAGATATTTACTATTATCAAGATATAGAAAGTCGTATATGTCCCAGGCTTTTATTTCGCACTATGACCTTTGACCTTGAATGACCTTGAAAGGTCAGACGCAAGATAACGTATTTTCAGAGGGCTGTAACTTGAAAACGGTTGAAAATAAAGAGATATTTACTTTCATCAACATATAGGAAGTGCTTTGTGGCCATTCCATTGTACCATGAACTTTAACCTTTAAAGGTCAGACACAATGTTACGGACTACCATAGCGTTAGAAGTTGAAAATAGTGGAATCCATTTCATTTGCGCCTTTACCTTAGGCTTTAACTGTTTACTGACATGCAGAGGTGTATGGAATGTAGGAGGACTACTGGGCCTTGGGAGCAGGCCCAGTAGTCCTCCTACTACTGGGCCTTGGGAGCAGGCTGTGAAGCCTATGCCCAGAGTCGGACACACACACACACACACACACACACACACACACACACACACACACACACACACACACACACACACACACACACACACACACACACACACACACACACACACACACACACACACACACACACACACACACACACACACACACACACACACACACACACACACACACACACACACACACACACACACACACACACACACACACACACACACACACACACACACACACACACACACACACACACACACACACACACACACACACACACACACACACACACACACACACACACACACACACACACACACACACACACACACACACACACACACACACACACACACACACACACACACACACACACACACACACACACACACACACACACACACACACACACACACACACACACACACACACACACACACACACACACACACACACACACACACACACACACACACACACACACACACACACACACACACACACACACACACACACACACACACACTTCCCTTCCTCCTTTGACACCTTTTCCACCTTTGACACCTTTTCCACTTCCTATCTGTCCGTCTCCATTTCCTCATTTCAGTCTTCTCTGGTCTGCCTCATCTCCACATTTTTCCCACCTCGTGTCCTTCACCTCCTCTCATCTTTCCTACACCATCCCCTCCTTGTTTAACCCACATTATCCCCTCCATGTGAGAGAGAGAGAGAGAGAGAGAGAGAGAGGATAAACTATTAGATGAAGAAAAAAGTGAATACATGAAAGAAGATTTTCCCGGATATATGAACAAAAATAAAAATAGTTTGAAAATATATCGATGTAAATGGTCGGACTTTGTTCGATTTAATAACCAGTTTCTGATGGTGATTTTCTTTTTTCGCTTAATGTGGTATAGCACTATAATTAATTGATAGTTACTGTAATGAGTCTTAAAATCCATTGCAGTTAGGAACCGTAATTTGCCGTTGATCGTCGTTTTATATACCGGGTATATAAGTGTTTGAATCGGTATTATTATTTTCTTCCCACTGTTGCAGTTGAACTTGAATGGATAGCCATATGAGAAAGTATAAGAGCGAAGACAAAATAGTGAACACAGGTTTTGCATGTACAGTAATTGAAAATAGTAGGAAGAATGTTAGTGGTGTGACATTCTTGGGTAATAATTTGCCATGTTTCGTGATTACTTCCCGTATAAATCTGACGACTGACTCGTGTTGGTATGTATATAATTTAGAAACGATTGCATTCTTGTTTCTGGGAAGTACTCATAAGTTCATAATGAGCATTGCCACTGTTTACTCCCTCCTTTGTTTGGATGTAAGACACGGTAATAAATGAAGCCACGTAAGCTATATTAATCCTGTCATGTATAAACACACTGCCCTGGATAAAAGTTACCAAAGGTGAGATGGTTCTTGTGCTTATTTTGAATATTAAAATAATGTATCATCATCATGGGTCCAATTCTCAACCGTTAGGGAGCTACGATGGCATGTGACCTTACGGGTAAATTACGAGTAGACCATTGTATCTCATAAGGTCATCAGTAACTGTAGCTACGTAACGATTGAAAATTGGGTGGTTCTTGATGTAAGATTTATTATTTGAAACTAGACCAAGAAAAACCACATGAAGTTTGGCATTCGTTTAGTGGATCAGTGTCTTATAGGAAAGTAGATTAATTAGGCTGGGCTTATGATATTTTAGTGTTGTTTGCCATCTCCCGGACATGGATTTTAGTTAACATTTTCTTCCATGGTAGCTTAGTGGTAATACGCTCCCCTGCCGTCTTAGATTCTCCTATTTCTGGGTTCAAACTCGCCCTTGACGTACATTTAAGTGTGTACCGTAATGGTACTAATCTGCCCCCTCCTGTACCTCACTCATTTCATACCAGTGAGGTATGAGGCAGGTGCAGTATCAATGGCATAACACCTGACATTGTATTTCTGGATAATCTGGTGTGAATATTGCAACATTTATATAGCTGTTTTCTCCACAACTGTCCTTTCAGTTTTTATGACAGCGACAGGACAAGGGTAGGCAATGCTAAGGAAAAAAAGGACGACGAAAGTGTAGAACAAAGAAGGTTGCAAAAGAACCAAAATCTTGGCCAGTATAAGGTGAAAATGGTATACATATTTGTGTGGATAGAGCTGTGTCATATGGAACATATCGATAACTTATATTGAGCCTGCTTACATTTTTGTGGTGGTCACCCTTAACGAACACATGGCAGAGACGTTTAACAATACCGACATAAAGATAGGTAGATAGATAAATAGATAGAAACATTGTTAGGTAGACAAATAGTCTTCCACGACAGGTTCTTATTTTGGTTCGTTTTGAACTAGCTATGGCTCTTGTTTTTTAAAAGATAGATAGATTTAAAGTAAATATTCGCAAAACTGCGTTTTTTCTATGTGCATTCTGTACTTTTCCGGTTCCTAAATAGCTGCAGTAATTGAAACACATCGATGGTTACGTATGTTGTTGTTGAATAACCTCGGTCTGTCTGGTTCAACAGATCCATCTACTGCAGACAAGCAGTCGCCCTGCAGGGCTGTTCTATGCAGTGAACCGATATTCTGTTGCGGCAGAGAACACCTCACTACAGAGAGGTGGGGAAGAGTATGGAAGTTTGGTTCTTGGACGGATGCCGCATTTGCGTCTAACCACTCAGTTAACAGGGACGCCGGATAGGAAGCAGTTAGGTAGATATGTTGGTAGAAAGGCAGATAGGTAGATTCATATGTAGAAAGTTACAATGCTGTTCTTCAAGTACTGGGTTATATTAGGCTCTGGTGAGCTTTATGACAAAGGGACTGATGAAAAAAAAAAAAAAACGGACAAATTCATTGATCGAGATAAAAGAATATTCCCCCAATCCCCTGTTTTTCTTGGGTCGATGTGTAATTGGTTATGGCTCCGGTGACCGTAAATTTTGCATGGATTTCTTGTAATGGAAGACGGTGGTGGCACTTGATTGGCAGCTTTGTTGTTTACTGATACTTGTATCTGTGTGTGTGTGTGTGTGTGTGTGTGTGTGTGTGTGTGTGTGTGAGAGAGAGAGAGACAGAGAGTGCGATGGCGTTTCTATCAGTGTTCTCTGTGACTGCACACACCTCACCCTCACCCACCCCAACCACGTTGTTACACTGTCTGCAGTGGTTGGGTGTGTCATTTATACATGTAAAACTGTTAATATTCCTCTTATTCCATACGGTATATGTTGATGCCTAAGTTTATGACACGGGCATGAGGCAGTGCCATTGGCGGGACCTGCACCATATGTGTGATACTGCCAGTGGTCACCGTTGTGCTCGCCGCTATAATTCATAACTACCATCTTAGTTATTGCTTTATTTATAGATGGTCACTGATAATTTAGTAGCAGAGTGCTAGGTCATATGGAGTGGGTTACGATGTGTGGAATCAACGTTACTGTTATATACACAAAGCTAATTTATTATGGGCTAGTTAAATATCACTTTCTTATATAATGTGTAGTCATATATTGCAATATAATATAATATGGTTTCCATTGTTTCAGGTAAGTATTTGTGCAGTATTTGGGTCTCTACTTAGGTAAGTACCGTAACTTATTTTATCCAGCCAGTACCTTGTTCTCTTATTCAAAGCTTGCTTGTTTGATTCACATAATCCATCACATCCCTTCAATTACTGGGTGTATATTACACAGAGAATTTACAGAATTTATCTTCAACTTCCTGCAACGGTAGTCCTTCCAGTATTTATATTATCACCAGTCTTAGTTGTTGTCTGTAGTAAAATTAAGTATGTCGAAGGATACCTAAGACTTGGCTCCACAGATTTGCCGAAATTTTCCACAACGGTTCTCATAGTTAGAGCATTTTACAGTCACATTATCCCACTGACTTCCTCATGACTGGCAAAAATATCTACATTGATGTACTTTCTGCCCTCACTTGCCGTCTTAGTACTAAGAAGGCATAAGTGCCTAATGGGGCCCTTCCTGTTGTCCTCAAGAACTGTGCTTCTGCCTAGGTAAACTCTTTAGCCTTTGGCGACATGTGCCTTTCCTTCTTGCTGGAAATTTGCTCTCATTCAGCCTGTCCCAAAGAAGGGTGAGCATTTCCAGCCCTCTCACTATCGCCCAATTGTTTTAATGTCTTGTATTTCAGAAGTTTATGAATCTGTTCGTGACAGAATATTTTTAAAGAACCTTTCCTCTCAGAACCATCTTTCTGATGGTTTATATGTCAGCACCAAAATGACTGCAGGGAACGGGGTTTGTTGTGCCTTAGCACCGCTTCTTGTTTATTTATGTACCTAATACCAGAAGAGCAGACTGCCAATATTGTGTGGAATTTAAGGTATTGACAGAGTATGAAGTGGAGTTCCGTGCATAACACCGTAAAATTAATAGAACGTTGAGGCCTAACACGCTGTTCCCTACACCACACCACACCACACCATTTAACCCTACACTCTACCACACCGACTACTCCTCACCACTTAACAAACCACTTTCCACCACCACCACACTACACCCTACCTACTCTCCTCCTCCACACTACCCACTCTCCACCTCCACACTACCCATTCCCGACCGCCAGACTACGCACTCCCCACAACCACACTACCCACTCCCCACAACCACACTACCCACTCCCCATCACCACACTACGTCCTCACCACCACCACCACCACCACCACCACACTGCATCCTCATCACCACCACCACACTAGATCCTCCCCACCACCACCACACTAGATCCTCCCCACCACCACCACACTAGATCCTTCCCACCACCACCACACTAGATCCTCCCCACCACCACCACCACCATCACACTACGTCTCCCCACCACTATCACAAAACATGCTCCCCACCACCACCGCCAGCAACACGCTACATCCTCCCAACCCCCACACCACACCCTCCTCACCATCACACTACACCCTCTACACTACTATGACGACACTCTCCCTACCACAACCTCTACCACCACACTACACCCTCCCCACCACCACTACCTTCACAGTACACCCTCCAGACCACCGCCGCCACACCACACCATCCAACCCATCACCACCACCATCACTATACTTTCCAAGCCACCACCACCACACCACATCGTCCATACCACCATCACCACATTACACTACTCTTTCACCGCCACACTACATTCTAGCCATCACCACCACCACCATACTACACCCTCACTTCTCAGCCCTCCACACCATCTTACTACATCTCCCACCACCACACAGACACACCCCACCACCATCATATTTTGCATTAACACTGCGACCACCATACTGCCCCCTCACCACCATCACCACACTACATCCTGCCCACTTCCACCCCAAAAATTCCCTCACTACCACCACCACCACACAATACCCAACGCCACCACGCAACACCATTTCCACCACACTACACTACACCCATCCCACCACCACCACATTACACTACACTTGTCCCACCACCTCCGCCAGACTATTCCCTTCCCACTACCACCACCACCACACTACAACCTTCCCTCTTTTCCCCATTTCTTTTGCCGTTTTTCTCGATTTACTTTCCTTCTCTTTCCTCCTTTACCATTTAATGAGGGAGAGTAATCTCTCACTGCGTTCCAATTTTGGTCTATAAAATTATTACAAGATGACGCATCAATACACAAAGGTGATTTTACAGAATAAGAGAGAAAGTACAAACAAGATGAGTCGTTGTATCCTGTGCAGAAAGAAAACTGAAAGAGAATGAACGGGAATGACAAGCTGCTGATAGGAGAGTAAAAAAGACAAGCGATCAGAAGAGACAGTAGGAACACAACCAGAAGAAAAAAGTAGAGATGAATGGAGGATGGGGAAAGAGGGGAGGAAGAGGAAGAGAAGAACGGGCCGAGGGGAAGGAGTGATAAATGGTGGACAGGAACAATAGGAAGAAATAGAATAACAAGCTGCGAGGGAAAAAGAATATGGTTGACGAATGGAAGAGAGGAAGGAAGCACAATACTGCCGAAAGAGAAGCTAGGTCAGGTTAGGTTAGTTAAGGTCGAGGGGAGGAAGAGACGGAAGGAGCCACAAAACAGTTACGCCGAAGAGATTGCAAGGCAATTTTAACGATAAAAACAGGGGGGGGGGGGAATTTAGTATAGAAAAGAAGAGAGGGAAAGCAGAAAAAGACTAAAATGTAAAAAATGAGGAAGGGAAGGAAGAAGATTAAGTAATGCAAAACAGAGAATAAAGACGAGGTGAAGAAACAGTGGAAAAAGAGGAGCAGAGAGAAGTATGTACATGCATAGTACGGAAGGGAAGAGGTAAAGGGAAGGGAGCGAGCGTGGTGATGTGAGGTGAGGTGTTAGGGAGAGTGTCAGACTGAGGCCCCTCTGTGTAAAGGTAAATAAGATAGCAACAGACTCTGTAAATTGACGGTTTGTTGGAAATTCTAGCCAGAGGGATAACCTGCCATTCGATTGCAGCACTTTACAGTTGTTGATCAACCTCAGTCTCTGACCGAGCTGACCCATCAGTCACAGACACGCAGCCGCCCCTTCTGGGCGATCCCCGTCCAGTAAACCGATGTTTCTTTGCGGCTGAGAGCGCCCTGCTTCAGAGACAGGGAGATGTGTTGGAATTTGGTTCCTGGGTGGACGCCGCATTTGCCTTTCTCTGTTAACAGGGTCATCGTAGTATACTCCAGTCCAAACTTGTTGTTGACATTTTTTCAACAAATTCAACCTTAAGTACAGAAAATCACAATATTCTTGTACTTGATTTTGATTCCCCTCGTATACCTCCTTTCATGATTCACACCAGATACGTACAAGCTGTATTACAGAATCTCTCAGCAGACAACGCTACTGGTCCAGATGAAACTCCTTCAATAGTACTTAAAAATTATTCCTCAGTGTTGGCTCCTGTATTGGCAAAATTTTTCCTCTTATGCATCCGTCTCAAGGTTTCCAGCAGCCTCTTGGAAAGAAGCAAATATCCATCCTTTTCCTGAAAAAGAGGGCAACGTCTGATCCATCAAACTATAGACCAGCTGCAATAACATCCATTCTCGGTAAAGTTTTTGAGACACCAATTAACAAACACATAATCAAGCATCTAGAAATCAGTAAATTAATCAATGATCGGCAGTATAGATTTAGTCAAGAACGTTCAAATGTAGACATTCTTTGCCTTCTTTCCCATCAGATTAACAAAACAATAGACAAACACGATGAAGCACACACAACAGCACTTGATACATCAAAAGCATTTGACAGAGTATGGCATCGGGCAGTATTGTCAAAGATGTCACACTGTGGCCTTGCATCACTGGTTCCTCTAGTTTCTTCTTACCTTCATAATAGAAAAATACGGGTCATGGTAGATGAAATTTATTCTCAGTTTCATTCCATAAATGCTGGCGTACCGGTACCTCAGGGATCAGTTTTGTTGCCAACCCTCTTTCTCATTCATATAAATAACCTCCTATCTGTCACTCACAACCCAATACACTCTTATGCTGATGACTCGACCCTTCATAGTTCTTTCACATTTAGTACCTCCTTTACACAATTTGATATTATAAATTCCCAAATAAACACAGCAATTTCTCTGAACCAGGACCTTTCTAATAATTAAACAATGGGAACAAACAAATCTGGTCTCATTCAATGCTCAGAAAACTAAATACATTAATTTCTCCAACAGAAAGAATCCCTCAGCCTCTCATAATTTTAAATGATGTCAGTATTCTCGTATCCACTACAATTGATATCCTAGGTGTTACTCTAAACCCCAACCTAAGCTGGACAGCTTATATTAAATCCCACGCTAAAAATGCTTCTAAAAAATTGGGACTTATGTACTGAGTTCGTGAGTTCTTCACTGACGAGTAGATGGTCACAATATACAAAAGTCATGTGCGTTCTCAGATCGAGTATTGTTCACCACTGTGGGGTGGATGTGGAGCGGTTGCATTGAGGCAGTTGGACAAAATTCAAAATAAAGCCATTAGATTAATCAATAATCCTGCCATTACGCAGGACCTTCCTCCATTATCAGTACGTAGAGATGTTGCTTCTTTAGCATTATTTTATCGATATTTTTATCGTAAGTGCTCTAACAAACTGGCTTCAATTGTGCCTCCCCTTCACATTTTCTCCCGAAATACTCGGGCAGCTGGGAGCGCCCATGAACTCTCACTCTCTCCCCCGCAATGCAGAACCTCTGCTTATCAAAATTCATTTATCCCCAGAACTACTACTCTCTGGAATTCACTTCCTGGGAGTTGTTTCCCACAGACATTTAATCCACTTCAATTTAAATCCAGTTGTTATAAATATTTTATGAATGGAGGATGCCTTTAGGCACATGGACTTATTTTTTTCCTTTGTTTTTCCTTCTCCCATTCCTTATTAAAAAAAATAAAAAAAAACTTTGTAATTTTGGTATATGGTTACCACCAAGCGTTGTAAATGGTTTATTGAGTTAACAAGAAACCATTAAGCGTGTCATTGTAGGTCCAGCAAAAGTTGAAAGAACATCATCAAAAAGTGCCTGTAAGGAAAGGGAGAAATAGGAAGAGAGGAGGGGAGAGACAGTGATTGAGTGAGAAACAGGAAGATGTGGCAGCACTACGTCAAGTGAAAGGATGATAGTCGCCACCATCAACCACCAGCACTTTACAGAAAAAAGAAAAGAAAAATGGAAAAAGTGAGTCATATTAAAAGGCAAAAATGCTGATGAACAACTAATGAGACAGGAAACAAAGGAAATTGAGAAAAAATAATTCGCGTCCGTCTCATTACAGCACGATTATTTAATTTTCACTAATTCTCTCTACGGGCGATACATTTAAGGTCAGAGCAGACGTCTGGTAATCAAGGAGTTAATGAAAGGAATATCTAACTCCTTCATAACGAAAAATTTCTCCTGTGTTACATACTGTATATAATATCGACTGGAGATAGAAAAAAATAAAGTAAAAGGCGATCGTATGGAAGGGGATTGATAAACGCTAAATGAATGATAAGAGTTTGAATGAGGAATGAGTAGAATAAACGAAAATAATTATTGAACAAATATAAAAAGATGAGAGACAAAGAAAGGGTGATTGTGTACCAAGCACACTTCAGCCTTAATGAGACAGAAGTAATTTGATCGAGAGAGAGAGAGAGAGAGAGAGAGAATCATCATATGGGTCGTTTTCAGTCCTGTGTGTATTAGGAAGCACTGTAGTCAGATACTGGAAATCGTGGTGTTTAACTGAAATAAGCGAGGTATTGTAGATGCTTTTATTGTTTACTTATTTATTTTGCTAAAAAGTTCGGTCCTACTTTAGGTTATATTAGAACAGCAGGATATCAATATTGTCTGGAATTTAGTTGTTGGCAAAATATATAAAGTGGCATTCCGTGCATACCACCATAAAACTAATAGAACGATGAAGCCTAACGCACAGCTGTTGCCTACACCACAACACCACATTTTACCCTACACTCTGCCACACTACCCACCACCACCACTACACTACCTACTCCTCCCAACCACCACACTACACCCTCCCACCCCCACCACACTACAGCTTCCCCACCACCACACCACCACCCCAACCACCATACTGCACATTCCCCAGCCCCCACCACACTCCATTCTTCTCACCCCCAGCACGCTACACTCTTCCCACCACCACCACACTACGCACTTCTAACCCCCACCACCACTACCCCACTACATCCTTCCCACCATCACCACACTACGTCCACCACACTACATCCTCCCCACCACCACCACCACCACACTACTGCTTCCCCACCCCTACCACACTACACCTTCCCCACCCCTACCACACTACACCTTCCCCACCCCCACCACACCACACCACCCCCTCCCCACCCCCACCACACTACATCCTCCCCACCACCATCACCACCACACTACTGCTTCCCCACCCCTACCACACTACACCTTCCCCACCCCTACCACACTACACCTTCCCCACCCCCACCACACCACACCACCCCTTCCCCACCCCCACCACACTACACCCTCCCCACCCCCACCACACCACACCCTCCCACCACCACCACACCCTCCCACCACCACCACACTATACCCTCCCCACCACCACCACTGCACCCTCCCCACCACCACCACCACACTACACCCTCCCCACCACTGCCACTCATAAGTTGAATAACGCTGCGGAAGTACGAAGAAGGAAGTACAAAAAGACGTCACCGGATTCCAAGTGGCAACTACTTACAGCTTCCCAAGTGAATAAAATCCTGTGGAGGCAGCGAGAATGAAATACCCAACCTTGACCCTGAAATGATAAGGTTAAAGAAAAAGTGTAAATATGAGGTAATGCTAGAAGTCGTATTAGGAGCCGTGTTCTCGTGCACACGGGACACTTAAGAAGATTTCTTCAGTAACGAGTTTGTTTATTACGCATTTATTGTTGTCTTAAGTTTCCTACATCATTCAGCACAGTTTGTATCTGCAGCATTTATTGCTAGATGATATTAAGAGGTATTCGACAAAATAATTAGCTGAGGAAGCGGTTTTAAGAAAGCCTCCTTAAACCAGCGAGAATATGACCTTTAAATGGAAAGTTAACGGGAGGGTAAACCAAGGCTTGTGGGTACAGCACACCCCTTCCTGATCACAGTCTTAGCGTACATTGTACACTCTGTAATCCCGGTAATGTACTCAGTGTTTCAGTACAGCCCCAAGCCTGTCACACTTCTAAATTCCCACCTTGTCTGTTTAGTTGACCTCGAGTTAGGTGAGGTGGATGGTAAATGAAGGTATAGTAAGCTGGCTCACTATTACAATGAAGGTATAGTAAGCTGGCTCATTATGACAGTGAGGCACAAAAAATTCGTTTGGTGTTCCACAGGTCTGCTTCACACTTGTATATATCTAAAACTGGTACTTAAGGAATTACTGAAGGTTGTATTTAAAACTGGTACTTAAGGAATTACTGAAGGTTGTATCAAAAACTGGTACTTAAGGAATTACTGAAGGTTGTATCTAAAACTGGTACTTAAGGAATTACTGAAGGTTGTATCAAAAACTGGTACTTAAGGAATTACTGAAGGTTGTATCAAAAACTGGTACTTAAGGAATTACTGAAGGTTGTATCAAAAACTGGTACTTAAGGAATTACTGAAGGTTGTATCTAAAACTGGTACTTAAGGAATTACTGAAGGTTGTATCAAAAACTGGTACTTAAGGAATTACTGAAGGTTGTATCAAAAACTGGTACTTAAGGAACTACTGAAGGTTGTATCTAAAACTGGCACTTAAGGAATTACTGAAGGTTGTATCTAAAACTGGTACTTAAGGAATTACTGAAGGTTGTATCTAAAACTGGTACTTAAGGAATTACTGAAGGTTGTATTTAAACTGGTACATAAGGAATTACTGAAGGTTGTATCTAAAACTGGTACTTAAGGAATTACTGAAGGTTGTATCTAAAACTGGTACTTAAGGAATTACTGAAGGTTGTATTTAAACTGGTACTTAAGGAATTACTGAAGGTTGTATCTAAAACTGGTACTTAAGGAATTACTGAAGGTTTTATCTAAACTCACCAGTTGCAGAAGTCTGTACTAAGCATTTGACACTATCAAACAGAGAACTTTTATGGAATATTCTGTCAAAATTTGGAGATTCAAAGAAATTTCTTACCATCCTGAAGACCCTGCTTGACCACATGAATGCTCGTGTTTCCATAGGTGGGAGCAAATCAGAACCCTTCAGAGTGGACGTGGGCGTAAATCAAGGATGTGTCTTGGCTCCTGTCATTTTCAACATCGATCACACTGCAGTCAGCCTTTTAAGTCACCAACAAATGGCCCTTGATGATGGACTAAAATTCCAGTTCCGTCTACACGGTGACTTATTCTCAGACGTCTTCAAGTGCAATCAAAGACTGAAATTGCTCATTTCTTAAAGCTACAATACGCTGATGACTGCAGTCCTTGCATGTACCCCAGAAGCCCTGCAACAGAGTCTAACCATCGTTTCCAACATATACCATGCAATGGGGCTTTGAATAAATGTCAGTAAAACAAATAATATCTTCAGAGATTTGTTTATTGGTACAACATACACAACATGTGTTATTGTTTCTGCAGTGGTGATACAAAACTTCCACAGACTCACAATATAGGAACCATAATCTGGGGTAGTGGAACTGTACACCAAAGCACCAATTCTTTTAAATTTGTATCATTAATGTCAGGAGGGCGTAGGCAAGCAAAGGTTTCCTGATCCTTAAAATATGTTCAGACAACTTTCATATACCGGTACCGTTAAAATCAGTGGTTCTTGACAGTGCATGAAACTGTTCATTGTTAAATATTCTGTGAATATATAAAACACTAACAAATTATAAACCTACCATGGCACTAAACTGCGCCCCTTCTTCGTGGGTTTAGTGCGATAATAAATTTTCAGACGCGAGACATGAAACGACATTACTTGTGGCAACATAAGCATCGCCGCACGACATGACACGGCAACACCATGTTTTACTCCTGAACACGAACAGCGAGAACGACAAGAACAGTCCGAGACAAAAGTTGGCCCACTGTTCCATTGCGTCATGTCGGTCACTTTCCGCTGTGATATCTCGTATCAGAGATGATCAGCAATTGACACAACTTAAGAATATTTGACAGCAGAGAAAAGTGAGCAACAGAAGAGTTTTTGCCCCGGACTTAACTAAGCCAACCTGCTCACACACAAGCCCTGCAGGAGTTGAAAAATCGCTTGTTGTTCCTCAGTTGTATCGTGTTTGAGTTTCCAGAGTCGAGTTTTCTTTACACAGTGGTTCCTGTGTAAGCAAGAATTTCTGCTGTATGTGTGTGTGTGTGTGTGTGTGTGTGTGTGTGTGTGTGTGTGTGTGTGTGTGTGAGAGAGAGAGAGAGAGAGTTATACTGTACAGTATAGCTTGAACTAGATTCTATCCATTCTTTTGCTTTTCATAGCGTTACCTACTTAGAAACATTACCATATGACTTTGATACATTTTTGTTGAATAAATATACCTTTTTTTTCATTTTCTTGGCTTTGCAACTTTTTGAAATGTTGCACATCTGTAATTTTATCTTATCAATTATGAAATTCCGTAAATTTCTGAGGTGCGAGTAAAATCGTCCAGCGCTAGCCAGAGTAATAAGAGATAAGTCGTATCCCGAGGTTTTATCTCTCATACTTTTTTTTTTTTTTTTTTTTTTTTGCATCAGCCCGATGACCGATGACTCATCTTTAATTGCAATATATTCTCACTATAGCCAAACGATGTCACTCAGCTGTGGGAGGGACATCAGGTTGTGAAGAGCTAAATGGAGATTTTCTAACCCCATCCCAACATTTTTTTTTTCTCCAAAGTTAACAAAATCTTTTGGGTGTAGTAAGAGTAAACTACAACAGCAGGCGGTGGGATTCAGAGGGTTGCTCAGGCCACCACTGGACGATTTTATGCAACATGGAAGATGTGTTATCGCGAAGAGGTAAATAAAGGTTGTATCTAACCCCTCCGGTTCGACAAGTGTGTCCTCAGCCAAATAATGTAAACATCTAGAGATATCAAAAACAAAATGGAAGTGTTCCACATTAAAGGGGTTAAGGGTTAAATTCTCAGTTTTTGTTGGTAATTGTGATTATATGATAACCCCTCCATCACGATAGAGACACGGATCATAGCGTAACTAACCCCTGCAGTCCGATGATATGCTGTACATTTTGCTTATTCTTGCTACGTCCAGATTATTTAGCTCAGGGGTAACTTCTCAGTCTGAAGGGAGTTGGATATAACTTTCCATAACTGTCATTTCTTTTATAATTTCTTCCTAAAATTGAGTAATATAAAAGTCTTATGGAGATAATATCAAAAGTAGGTCCTCGGACTGAAGGGCTACAGGCTGCTTCCACAGTTGCTGCACTTTATGACGTTAGCCAATGAAAGTTTTGCCAGTTTCTGCTTCCACAGTCACCTCAGAAGATAATGTTGTCGAGCTCACGAACCATAAACTTAAACAAGATAAAAAATTTTGCCAAGGAATCCATTATCAGCTTCATACCTACCCAGTGAAGCCTGTCATATCAGTGATTCTTTGCGTTGAGATGCAGACAGATCATATGTGGAAGCAACTGTAAGTCCCAGAAAATACCAAGACCTATGTAATGCGTACCTAATGTTTCTTGAAATATAAAGCTTCAAAAGAACTCACAGATCTGCAAGTTACCACACCATGAAATCCCTTGAAGTATGAAGGTCTATTTACAGCTCATCGTAATGTTACCGGACATACCGACATTCTAAAGAACTACCAAATCCGTGATTTACCGACACGTAAAATCTCGTGAAATACGAAACTCCAAAAGAGATATAACACTGAAGACTTCTGTGACTCGCCCTCGGCTGGATAAAATCATCTGGCGTAGACTGAAATAGATTACTACTGGGTACAGTTGTCCTAGGCATGAAAGGGTTAATGGTAGCAGTAAAAACTCTTAGGCACCTGTATTCACTCTCAGCTGAATAAAATCGCTTGATGGTGACTGGAATAAAATCCAGCAGTAAATATGACCATGAGATGTCTAAAATCCATAACACTTGGTATCAGTGATCCCTGTGATACAAAGCCTAGAGACAGTATACATGATCCTTTAATACTGGGGCGTCTTTGTCTTTTTTGTGTTGTTCATGCTACCGTCAGACGGTTTTATTCAGTTTGGGGACACCTCTCGTAGTGCGGGGGATTGAAACTTATTACATCGATCAGAACGAGAACGTCGTCTTCTTTAGCAATGGATAGACTTTTCAGACAAGAGGTAATATCCAGCCTACTTCCTTCAGTAATTCTTCCACGTTTACTTTTCAGCTGTTTAAAATCATCTATTTGTAGCAGCAATAGAATACCGATATCATCTCACACACACACACACACACACACACACACACACACGGGACGTAAATAAAGGTTGTTTTTCGCAACAGTGCAAGTCCAGTTTCATTAATATTTGTCGTCGCATCACAGTGAACTACCTGGATAATTACTTGTTTGACTGCTACTCATTATCATAATTAAAAGTTTATTAAGCAGGTGTGACCGAGTGATTATAATACTTAGCCGGTAATCATGATATTGCTGGTTCGATTCCCTGTGCATTTACGGGAAATATTAATGGGAATGATCTGGATTATAAGCTGATTGGCATCAGTACTCTACCGTAATTCTCTCTCTCTCTCTCTCTCTCTCTCTCTCTCTCTCTCTCTCAAGTCTAGAAATTAACTCCCCATTATAAACTGAAATGTTTCATCTATTTTCATTTTTTCTCTTATTTGCTTTCTTTCCTAGGCTCTCCTCTCGACTGACTTTCACCACAGCCTTCTCTCTAGCCAGTCACCAAGGAAACTAGAAAATTAATCCAGTTTTCCAAATGCAGTGTCTTTCTTTCATCCCTCGCCTTTTATTCTCTTGCCATTTCATCTCCCTCCGCCACTGCCTTTTCTCTGACCACTTACTCAAGATGTCAGAGAAAAATGCATCTAAATATCCAGCAGAAATAATTTCAGCTATCTTCTCTTCCTTTTTCCGTTCCTCTTCTCTTCCCTTGTCTCCTCTCCTCTCCTCAACTCTCTTCTCATCTCCTCGTCTTCCTACCACTGACCACTACCACTGCCGTCAGTCCAGCTGCTCACTATGAATCTCAAAATGGATCTAAATATCTTATACAGTAAAATGAGCTCCCTTTCCTGTCTCTTATGCCCTCTCCTCTTCCTCATTTTCTCTTTTCTTTTTCAACTCCGAGCTCTCCTCTGATCATGACTACTGTCATTGTGGTTCTAAATATCTAATCCAGAATATGTTTTTTTCTTTCCTCTCGTCTTATCACCTCTCCAGCCCTCTCTACTGTTTTTCTCTTTTCACGTCTGCTCCTTTTCTTTTATATCTACCCCTGCCATCAATGTAGCCATTCACTGTGGACCTCATAGAAAATTAGATATAAATTTTGATAAGAATTGTTATAAACTCTTCGTCATTTCCCCTTTCTTTTATTTTCTGTTTCTTTCCCCGTAGCATCACCATCACTGCCATTTGTATAACCACTTACTCAGAAGGTCAAAGGAAAATGGATCTGAATTTCGAAGCTGGGTATTCAGAATGCGGTGTTGCCCACCAGTTTCCAGCAAACTTAATCCGTGCCTCCACTTCCTTGATCATTTTGTTTTGTCAGCATATGTTTGGATGTTTCCACTCAATTACAGCTTGTGAATCATAAGCAGATTTGGAGATTTTGCCACACAAACCTTCATCAGTACCATCAGCATAAATTAGGAACAATCAGGGCAAAAAACTAAACCCTGCGGTACTCCACTTGTGGCATTCATTCAGTCTGATTCTATCCCATTTAGTACACCTCTATGTTAACATATCGTATGCCAATTTTCGGTCCTTTTTTTGGTCATTGTCTCTGATACTGGTACATAGAATTTAAGTTTTTCAAGAAGACACGTATGGGAAGTAGTTCAAATGCCCTTTGGAAATTCAGATAGAGTACATAAACAAATTTAGTTTCCTTATACATATCAGTATCTTTGCTCCAATCCTAGGAAGGACACCGGAGATGAACACGTTCTTTGTCTTGGACGTGTAGCGCCAGATAATTGGCTTAAAAATGCTTTAACAGTTATTCTTATCTGGTCCATACCAGGTCGTTTGTACTTGCTTGCACCACCCCAAGCGTAATGTTCTTCGTTTTGGACCTGTAGCGCCGGATCATTATCATAAAAATACTTTAACAGTTCCTCTGATCTGGTTCGCGCCAGATCAGAGGAACTGTCTGTGTGGCATGCGCCACCACGAGCGTACTGTCAGTCGAACCGTAGGTTACGTGGTCCAGGGCCTCGCTCACGTGGTTTACTCCGGCACGTGGTATACAAAAACGCTTTATGTTACTTGCTGCCCTGCCGCAAAACTCAACTAAATGGCCTCGGTAACTGGAGTCTCCAGCCATCCCAACCTCAGGCAGTTCCTCTTCTGTGGCTGAAAGAATCTGAAACTCGTGTTTTTGTTGTGTTTCTATTTGTGTGTGTCCGTTCGTTCATTCGTCTTAAGTTTATTGCTTTTTTCGTGTCCTATCTCTCTCTCTCTCTCTCTCTCTCTCTCTCTCTCTCTCTCTCTCTCTCTCTCTCTCTCTCTCTCTCTCTCTCTCTCTCTCTCTCTCTCTCATTGTGTGTGTGTGTGTGTGTGTGTGTGTGTGCCTACAATGTGATATAAATACATATGGTATGTCAAAAATATATAACATAAATTCCTAAAACTTTTACCAGCAGTAGAAAATGTGAAGCGTTCAGTTATCATATTTGGTATTACCGTCCCTTATATAAAATTGTAAAATAACACAAAAAGTGGCGAAAGTTGAGAGATGGGTAGAATGTGAGTGATGGGCTGTTGACGAGAGAGAGAGAGAGAGAGAGAGAGAGAGAGAGAGAGAGATACTGTACTGTAGAATAAAAAGGATCGTGTAGCGTACATAAAGGATAAAGATGACAGCAGAATCAGGAGACAGGATACGAAATTGTAAAGGGAAAAGAGATAACCGATAGTATGGAATGGGGAGAAGGGAAAAAGTGGAAGCTTGAAGGAGGAAGGAGGAGAAAGGGGGAGGAATGGAGGAGGTGGAGGAGATATGAAGGGAGAGAAATGGAAGATGGATTGGTAAGACATGAGGAGGAGGAAGAACGAAAGAGAAAACCGGAGAAAGGTGGAAAAGAAGAAAGGAAGGAACTAGAAAGGACGGAGAGTGGAGAGGTAAGAGCAAGATAGGAAGAAGAGTATTGAGGAAGGGGGAAGAGAGAAAAAAAGGAGGGGATAACAGAAGCGTAGAGGGAGAGGAGGGAGGAACGAATAGATATCGAGATTACGGAATGAAATAAAGATACGTAAATAGAAGGGAGAAAAGATGGCAGATAAGCAGCAAGAGAGAAGGCAACGTATAAAACAAAGAGGAGAAATATGAAAAACAACTAAGACAGAGATCAGGAAGTGCAAAAAGACAACGAAGACCAAAGGAGAGAGAAGAGAAGGGTAAGATTAACGATCTTCATACATCTTTCCATGTCTGCCTATCAGTCCATGTATCTGTTTCTGAGAGAGAGAGAGAGAGAGAGAGAGAGAGAGAGAGAGGGAGTCGGGTAAGATTGACGGTCTGTTCTTCAAGAGATAACAAGCATATCGTAGGTATACTTGTATACATATCTAAAGGTATTGAATATGAAGCCAGTACGAGATAGATAGAAAATTAGATGGATGAATAGATAGATACATTGATTGGTAGTAGGAAAATTGTCAGTAGGAAACTATAACAGGAATAAACGCTTTTCCTGTACTGAGATACAACAACGGCAGAGCTGCCAAGGAATTCTGATGAAAAAGGAGTGAGAGAGAGAAGCTCCAGCGGAGGGGAGCGGAGGACAAAAATAAAATTGTCTGAAGAAAGAAGAAGAGGAGGAGGAGGAGGGAGAAACTAGATTAATGGTGAGGAGTAGGAGGAGAAGAGACAAGGAGAGAAAGTGGGACAAATCGAATTCAGGCAAAGGAACGGTAAAAGGACGACAAGCTGATAAGGGTGTCGTGAACAGATACAGTGGAGTGACAAGTGACGAATATGAGTTTGTGACAGCTGGGTGTGACAGGGTATTTGCGTCCTGCATTACAGCGGGAGGATTTGCTGGCGGAAATAGAAAGTTGACTTGGTAGGCTTTGTGTCATTCTAGATTAAGTCTTGCAGTGGCATTTCTACCTTATATAAGGGTCCCGTGGAATGACTGTCATACCTACGCAACTAAAGATTTAGACGATTTGCAGGCCAGTGTACTGACGAGCTAAAGTTCACCGACAGTCCCCTGCCAGCATTGTATGCTGCCTTTTGTGTTTCTCATTCTTCCCCGAACTTCAGAGTATAGCCTTCCTCCCCGTAGTTTTGTTGTGTGAGTCATATTGCTGCCACAAAAGTAATTCATGTAAAATCTTTCGCCGCCACTGTCGGGAGAGACGAATCGACGATACTTTGATCGTAACCAATCTTTCAGACGGAAGTAAATTATCTGTAACTAAGAAACCTCCACATGTGTTTCCTATCTTTCATTGTGTTACACTCACTCGCTGAAACTCTGCCATAGATTCCGGTTTTTCGTCTCATTGTCTCAGTTACGAGTAGTGTGTGTATGTGTGTGTGTGTGTGTGTGTGTGTGTGTGTGTGTGTGTCAGGCCTTTAGAGGAACTGAAGAACGACGACACACGCCAGCCAAACATGACATACTGGGCTTTCATCCTGAACGCCTGATAAATAGCCCTCCTTTTCGTACTCAGGTCGTGTGCTTCACATTATTGTCATACATAATATTTCACATCGCGACAACCGACAGGGAAATGGCAGTTTGTTGATCATGGGAGTTGCCCGTTATATTCTTCTAAAAGTTCAAATTAAATAACCAAGAAACCCGTGAGTGTTTCCTGTCTGCTTCAACGTGTTACCCTTCTGAAACTCAGCCTCGAATTACGGCGTTTCCTCTCAGTATCTGATGCAGTTTGTGTCAGGCCTGCATGATATACAGGTCTTTGAGGAACAAGTTCACCTGCCTGGAAGATTAACTCTTCTGTGAAACACACACACACACACACACACACACACACACACACACACACACACAAACACACACACGCGCGCGCGCGCAGAGAGAGAGAGAGAGAGAGAGAGAGAGAGAGAGGAAGGGGGGGAATGATGAAAAATAGAGGATGATGATGATGGATTGAGAGAAGGACGGGGAACAGTGAGTGAAAGAGATATGGCTAAAAGGACATGATATAGCTAGGGCGAGAAATGGGCATGGAAGGAAATATGGAGCTGCAGAGTAAATAGGAGAGGCGGGCAGCCTGCTTTTGTTTGTATCGCCATCAGGTATTTGGTGGCCACTCTGTCTTTTATGGTCATCATCATCGTCATAACTTTATTTTTTTCGTATTATGGGATCTAGAAATCGGAACAGAGAAGCACAAAAGTAGAACGACAATATAGTGACCAATAAATTTACTCATCTTTCGACAATTTTCTTCGCTCTACGTCGCAGATCAAACGCTGCACTCAAAATATGCTTCACAGTGCATGTGAACAGACACCATTCCAAAAGCCATGTTAAAAATAGGATAAAACACTTTGCCTTTGCGTATTTCATTCATCCTCTTTCTCAACTTCCCTATCACAGTCACACACATATTCACTTACTGTTCGATACCCATCAAGTTTTTGTTTTCCACTCCTCTGAGCTTTATCTTCCCTGCCACGGTCATATAAGAGAGTCCTCTGCATCTTCCTTTCGCGACTGTTGTTCACTGACAATCGGTATCTCTGCCTACAATACATTATCAGTTATACTTCTGTGAAGATTCACTACATATTTTCTAAATTGCGTGTAGTTAAGCGCTTCCTTGTGTTTGAAATATTAATTAGGCTGTGTGCAAAACAGTCAGCGTCCTTGAGTGGTTGATGGTGGCGACCATCATCCGTTCACTTGATGTAGTACTACCTGCTTCTACCTTTACCTTTATCTTTTTTTTTTTTCTATCAGCCCTCCTCTCTTCCTGTTTTTCCCATCCTTCCTGTCACTTTTCATTACTCTTCCTTCAACGCATGGAGAATGTGAACATGACTAAATGAATACTGCATCAGTAAAGTGAAAATGAAAGGCGGGAAGTGGGAGCTAATATGAAATCTGAATTGAAGAATTAATGAGAGAACAAAGTTGAATAGGATAGAGTAAAGAGTTGCCGATTCAGGGCATAGTTTGGCGGGAGTGATTGTTTTGGATTAATTTGGTGGCCAAGTTGGCAGAGATACCGCCTTGCAATCACGAGGCTGGGCAGCATAACTGCTTTGGGAGAAATTGTTTTCCTCATGTAGGTGCCAGATCACTTTCCATCCCGTGAGGTAACCACGATGGTGGGGATGGTTATCACGGTAACTCCAGGTGATAAGGTGGCAAAGGTTTCAAGTTCAGTCATATTCAGCAGCCACCTCAGTATTTACTTAAGTGTATATGAAACAGCAGCATTCTTATCATACACGCCAAGATCTTCCTCAAGCACATTAATGTTTGTATAGCACATTGGGCACTAGAATTTTCTTTCATTGTTTATGTAAGGATTTAATTATCAGCATTCTCATGAAGCACGACAACGTTTTCCTTATGCATGTCAGTTTATGCATACTATTCGATGATGTCTTTTTTCCCCATATCAGTCTAAGTGTTGTTTGTGTTTTGATTCAACAGGGGAGGGGGAGAACTGTTACATTGACGGGGTTAGTGGAGATTGGTACTAGACCTTTCACTGCTAGAGATCTTCCCCCCAAAAGTAATACCTTCTAACTGATGCAGAAATAAAATACAAAATACAAAAGAGTTAAGCACCATTATTTCATCCATCACCACATCGTAGCACGCGTCTGACCTGTTAAACCTAAGTCACGTGCTGCTCCTCACCACACGTGCAGCCTTAGCCTTTAGTTCACACTCCCCCTTCCCCTGCCGCAGCCCCCTTCCTCTCCCCCAGTCCCCTTCCTACCACCACCTCATCTCACTCATACCTCCTTCCCCAGCCCCCATCTCTCTTCCCCTTGCTCCCTTGACTGCCCCCCCTCCCCTCTCCTTTCGTACCCTTGTCCCTATTCCCATCTCTCTCTTCCCCCTACTCCCCTGCCTCTCCTCCTTGTGCTCTCCCGCCCTTCCTCGTTCCCTCTCTCCCTCTCCCTTTCCTCTCTCTTTTCTCTTTTCCCCGCTGATGAAGGGTGATGAGACGCCACAGGGCTGTCAGCTAACCAGTACTGTGATCATCCATTACAAAGTTTGGGCAACAGCTCAAATCCTGCGTGGTACCAAGCCAAACCAATATCAGATTCGCATAAACTCAAGATTGGATTGTTTGCATCCCGACTACTGCCAGAGATGTTGATTTCGTTCCTGTACTGAACCCTTCTTGCCTAAGAACAAAGTTGCATTGTCAACGCTGGTATGCTCTTATGTTGCTTAGATGTTTATGCTTATGAACCGAAACCTGATATCAGTATTTCGAGAGCCAGAGTAATTTTGTTTTTCTTTTTTGGTGTTACCTGATCAGAAACTCATTTACTGCTAGCCTTCCCTTCCAAAGTAGTTTCATTCTGAGTCACTTCTGGTACCCTTTTCTTGACGACTGCAGTTCTCATTTGGTTCTAGTACCCACAATTCTTGGTAGTAGCGTTCTCATTCACTTTTGGTGCGCATCCACATAAGTGCGTCTTATCGCATTTATAATCACTCTTGGTCCATACCCCTCCCCCTCCACTCTCCACCCGTCACTCCTTTCAACACGTACTTGCCCCCCCCCCCCCCAAGAAAAAAAGAAAAGAAAAAAAAAGGTCCGTTAAAAATTTTATAATTATTCTCTTAGTAATTCTTGTACAACTTTTGTACCAAAATAATTTTTTGCTATTCTTTTACCATTTTTGTTCATAAGAAAATCTACAGCACATCACCAAAAATTAATCCTTTTTTTACCCTGTTTTTTTTCGTTATCCTATCAAAACTTCCTCTACCAAAAAATCCTTTTGATGTTACTGTCTTTTCTCATGTTTTACTACTGTTCCACAAAATATCTTCCTCTACTCCTCTTCTTTTTTTTAAAAAAACCGTTATAATAAAATTCCACTACTAGTACGCCAACATTCTTGATATTACGACCAAGCTTTTTTCACCACTGTTAGGTCAAAACAGTCCTCTCACTGCCATTCAGCGAAAAAACACCCGAGCAATTCTCCCACCTCTGTCCCTTCAGTAATTCTTTTGTCATCCCCATTGGGCCTCACAGCCAGCAAAAATGATTCCGTCATCATTTCATCAAAATCCCTTCTGTCACAAGTCCACCAAAACATGGTCGTTATATTTCCGCCAAGTATCCCCCAGTCTTTCCCATCAGACTAAAGCGCCATTATTTATCGCTGAATATTCACTAACAGATTCTTTTAGTAATATCCAAAAGTTCTCATACTATCATCCACTAAATTCTATTTTTTCACTGTTCGAGCAAAGTATCGTAATACTGATCCCATCAAGATTCTTCCATAACTGTTTCATGAAAAAAAAAGAAAAAAAAAAAACAGTTCTGTCGCTTTCATTAATAATTTTGCTGTGGGAAATTAATGAAAAATAGCTTTATCAGTAGCTCACTAAATTTTCTTTTTCTCTCCTGTATGGTAGAACTCCTACCAAAATATCCTTGTCACATCCATTTGACACAACATCCATTGTAATTTCTTGTGTAATTATGTCACCAAAAATGTGTCCTACCAAACATCCTTCTACATTTATTGCCTCACATATCCCTCCGTCACTCCCACTGAATCTAACACCCATGAAAAATATTCGTTTCTTTACTCGATCACAAGTTCTTAACAATTCTTACATAATTCTCTGTTCCATTAAAACTCGTATCTCTGTTCAAGCAAAATATCCTCCTATCACTAAGCGTCTGTACTGCGGCCTCCCTCCCTGCCTGCCTCCCTTCCCCTCAGACTTCAAGGCAATTAAAGTCACCCCAGAACTTCAAAATCCTGGACCACTTCAGGCGTCCCTCGTCCCTCCACCAGCCAGTCACCCCTCTGCCTCGCATGGGGCCAAACTATATCTGACCTCTGCAGTATGCCCAACAGAATTCTCATACTCCATAACTTTCAATGAATCTTACTTTTCGTTTTCACTTAGCAGTTGTCTGTGTAACAAGATGTCCAGTCAGTTGTTACTTTTGCTGTTGTTTTTTCACAGGGACTGGCACTGTACAGAGGGCCTTCATTAAGGTCTACTTACAAATATACATAGCTGGATGTCGATCTTGTTTCATTTTCCCTCCCTCTCTCGTGTCATCAGATGTTCCTGCGCTTCTCAAGGCTTGTGTTAAGGTGGTTTTCATTCCTTTCCCCTCCGGCAGTTCCTCATACTGAACACTGAGTCACTCCAGCCATCTTCCCGTTATTCCTCACAGTGTTCAACTTTTTCGAGTTTCTTTTAATTTTCTGTCTCTTGCCATCGGACGTTCCTGCCTTTATCAGGCTCCAGGTAGACAGTTTTAAGTCCTTTCTTCTGCTGTTTGTCATACACTGCGTTTTCGGCCTTGTTTCATTTTCCTGCTCTCTTTTGCCTTCGAGTGTTTGTGCAGTCCTCTGTTGACAACTTTAGAACATTTCTTCACCTCCAGTGAGAGTGTGTGTGCGTGTGCTGCGTGTGTATTGTGTATGTGTGTGAGTATGCGCTAGTCTGTGTGTGTTGTGTGTGCTTATGTCTGTGTGTGCGTGTATTTGTGTGTGTGTGTGTGTGTGTGTGTGTGTGTGTGTGTGTGTGTGTGTGTGTATGCAGAATTTAAATATTGCTGGATTAACCTGTCGTGTCGTAAATTTGTAGATTGCGACAACATAATTATTGTACCATTTATTTATATTTATATATTTGTTTTACGTTTTATTAGCCGTATTAAGCTATTTTGGTGTAGCTAAGTCCTTCGTTTTTCCTATCCGACTATTCTGTTTACTCTTGTCAAGCACTAAACCCCATCCTCCCTGCCTCCCACCTGCAATTTCCTATAATTCCGCCGATTGTCCTCCCTCTCACCACAGGCAGCGCGAATTGTGAGTCGACCTACTCAGGGTTCGCACACACGGAAAGATGGCATTGACAGCACTGACTGTAACAAGTGGAAATGCTGGAGGATGTACGTGACAATGGTGCTTTGAACATGTACACGAACTTGTTTAGCACAATGTTTCAGACATGTTTGAAGCATATGTTTCCAGCACGTGTGTCCGGACCCTAACGCTTAGACCTTTGGTATAAAAACCACAAAGTTATATATCGATATTAAGGTTGGGAGTTCAAACATTGTGCGTGGATATTGGCTGTGTAATGAATGGCATGGGAAGTTTAGGGGTTAATATCGAGGATTAGTTGCCTGAAGCTGCCACCAGGGCAGTGTGTAGTAGCCAGGGATTTACACTGTACTCTGCCATCTTTATACTCATCTTCATTAACTTTATTATTATAAGTGTGAGGAATTAGATAATCAGCTTTATAGGTAACAATAGAACAGACAATTTAGTAGGCGTCAGTATTTGGAGGAGAGGCGAGCAGGGTCTGAATAGCTGTGCTATGGTCGTTAAGTGACAGTTCAGTTGATGCTGTGTGCTGTAGGGATCACTAGTAACATCCATATTAGAGAGAGAGAGAGAGAGAGAGAGAGAGAGAGAGAGAGCCTTGCCTATCTGTGGAATATGATCTTTAATCTTATATATAAGTAGGGTGGCGTCTTTTATATATTATGTTTGGTACAAACGGACGATTATATTCAACTATGGAGATTTGTCGTAGGGATTGGGGTAAGAGTTTATCTCCGATGAAAAAACATGTTAAGTGTGTATCTCGTATTGATGGGGTTAGAAACAAAATCCAGTGTGTGTGTGTGTGTGTGTGTGTGTGTGTGTGTGTGTGTGTGTCGCTAAGTACCGTACATGATTATTTAGTAATATCATGAGGCAGCCAAATTGTGTGCACCCCTCACGTCAGCGTTCGGAGTCGTCCCCGCTGCATACAAGACACCTCCAGATGAATGTCGATGGGACGCAGTAAATGTATCGTCCTGTATTTACAGTGCCTGTGTTCTGAGCACCATCTGCTTTGAACACTAATTCTGACCACGCCTAGTATGTGATTCTTATCACTGACCACTAATCCTTTTGACAAACAATGTAGTGTATACAGTATTTTAGATACTTGGAGCGGCGGTATTAGATTGGTGGTTAATGTACCCGGGTATGACTGAGGAGGGTGTAATTTTCAGGCCGTGCTCAGGTAGTATTGTAAGCTGCAATGGTGGTTTCTCTCTAGCTCTTATTGTCCCGAAAGAAGTTAAATGGTGGCGCAAAATGTCAGACCACGGTGCAATTTACCATGGAGCACCACGCACTTCATATGCCGGCTGCCAACATTAATATTCATAAGACAAAATTAAGTTTTATGCAACAGTTAGCATGTTGAGCAATATACTTGGCTTTCATCACTTCATTTTGTATTCTTTCTGCTGAGAAGTTGATCAGTAACAAGAAGTATCATGCAGTTTTGATTATTTTCGTTCACAGCAATCCAGCACATTGCCTGTTTCTTCCTTGTTAATGCAGCAATAATTCATTTCTTGTATGAAATTCAAAACTTGATATATTGATGCTGATGTTTATTAATAATAATAATGATCATCGTCATCGTAACGTCGTTGTCCTCTTCGTTGTCGTCGTCTTATAGTGGTCTTCGTCATTGTCAGTCATCCTTTGTTTCAGTTGCTTATCATCCCACATGAATTTGTTCATTTCACTGTGATTACACATCGTTATTAATTTCTAGTTAATTAAGGACGATATTCTTCTGGAGGGACGAGATCTTTCACATAAAGAGAATTGGAAACAACTGGTGTATCCATTAACCCTCTCAGTACCATTATAGCTTTTCATTCTTGCCACCAGCCCATTACTTCATTCAGCTCTGACCAGACCGATGGTAATGAAGGCGTTGCATTATGTTCTTGTTCCCTGAAGACGATTTCATTCTGCTTAATGGAGACCGCTTGTAATGAAAGAGTTAAATTTGATTCTTATTCCCACCCGAAGTTTTTTTTGTTTAGTTTATTGGGGACGCTTGTTGTGAACGAGCAAAATTGTATGGTCTCTCCACAGATTATTTTGTTTATTTTGGAGGCGATCGTTTAATATGAAGATGTAAAATTTGAAAGCAATCACTGTGAACAGTTTCAGTGAAATATTTGTTTCCTCCATCCACAGGACTTTTTATTATCATGTGGAAATTTCCCTATGCTCTTGCTTCCTCCATACGATGTGTTATTTCATGAGTTAATTTACGTCTTTAATAAGCTGATGTTTTCATGTGTTAATTAATCTTCTTGTTTAATCCAAACAATTGTGTTCAGCCCAGGAAGGTGTCTGAGAATGACTGGGGTATTAATCTGAAAGAGTCCTAGTAACACGTGCCCTTATTATGTCTCCGCCCACCTATGGTGGAGGAGGCATTAAGTGTTTGGTGTGTCCGTGCGTGCGTGCGTGCGAGCGTGGGTCCGTGCGTCCGCAACACTTGCTGGCGCGATATCTCCTGAACACATTGACGGATTTCCACCAAACTTTTGTCAGTGATGCAGTATGAGATGATGATGAATCAATTAGGTCAGCTAGGTCAAGGGGTGAAAGGTGAAGGTCATATGGGGTCAACATAGTTTATCTGTGTGGGCCAGATATCCCGTGAATCCCTCAACAGATTTCGATCACACTTTTAAGGGACGATGAACTGATTAGGTCAGCAAGGTCATAGAGGTTGTATGGCGAGGCCGTGCGAATGGCTTGGCCAAGGCATACCCAGTCACGGTTTGCGTCCACAGCTCGGAACTCGAGTACTTGGCGTTCCAGTTAAGGTATATTTTTGCTTCCTGTAATTGATATTTTCAGTTTACGAAGGATGGAACAAGTTAACGTTCATGTTTCATTTGAGATTAAATCTGAACGCGACCTTTAGTGGTTGTGTTTGTTGCTGTGGTGGTATTAGTAATGGTGGTGGTGGTAGTAGTAGTAGTAGTAGTAGTGATGGTGGTGATGGTTTCCTCGGTGTCGTGGTGGTGGTGGTGGTTGTAGCAGTAGTTGTAGTAACAGTCGTAGTTGTCGATCAATTAGTCAGTCATCTTTATTTTGTATTTTACATACATACGATATACGGTCTTATATCACAAATATATAGTCACAATCTATTGTGATATAGTTGATGCCTGCTGCTGCTGTACTACCGCCGCTGCTGCCATTTACTACTACTACTACCACTGAGAATAGCTACTGTTCCATTTCCTTCTCATTAGCTACCCCAAAACTACATATTATTAAAGGCTGCTTTGGCCAAACCAGTAAGGCAGGCTTGCAAAAGTGGAGTTAATTTCATGTTATTAAAGTATAATGTGCGGATAGTTGTTGGAGGAGAATTAGTTTGTATTAACTTTCTGAATAAAATGAAACTATACTTTGTGACCAAAAATCTGCTTCTCTCCATCTTTATTGCAAAATTGTGACAAGAGATTAATATGGAATACAATGCTAGTCACGAAGAAATGCTGTGGAAAATATGTAGAGAAACAGGACTTTTTCTTTTCTGCTGGAGGCACGTGATATAAGCCTCAAGGACGAAAATCTGAGCCAAGTCAAAGGGAAAAAGAGCATAAAACATCCGCATCATTCTTGGTCCCTTCAGACTGGTGACGCATTTCAAAGTTTGTTTTTGTTATATTTAGACTATTGTATGCAGCTGCGGGTAAAATATTCGATTTAGAAGGGTTAGATACAGCCTCCAGTAACCCTCTTAGCACTTACGATAATTCCAAAGTCGAGTGAAATCGTTTGAAAGTTTCGAGAATAAAGTGAAAGGTACGTTCTCGGATTATCCCTCTGTCATAAAAAGACTTTGTAGTTACTTGTAGCTGAAGTTATCTATTAGACTTGTGGACGAGCGGTTGTTATAAGTGAGTAGATTTGTAAGTAGATAATCTTGGTTCCCTTTTGTCATGCAATGACAGGAGAGGTAAAGGATAGTATGGGACTATTTTTATTTGTCCTGGAAATATTAACAGAGTCTCTCACACACGAGTGAGTATAAGTAGAGTCCCTGTCTCCCTGTCTCGCTCTCTCTCTCTCTCTCTTCCAAGTTGCTAAGCCTTTCTCCCCACTACCTGCCGATTCTATGGCCTCTCTTCTTCTGAGCTCTCTTTCCTAAATTCTGGTGAAACGAGTCGTGTCACGTGTGTTCCCTGTGGTTGGAAAGTTCTAGAAGCCTGTGTGTGAGTATGTGTGTATGTGTGTGTATGGTCACTAGGCTTTGTTCACCTGGTGTATCGCTGACAAACTAACTGCATCATCTCCTGACTGGCTACTTTCTAATCTGTCGTCAGCTTTTCCTCAGTGTAACTTGCAAGATCATTTCCCATTCCCAGGCTCGCATAGAGCTGTCTATCTGTCTATTTATCTATCTATCTATTATGATTTGTAAGTATAATATGGACTCATAACATTGCTCGGTCCACGCAGCTGAAGGTCCTCCAACAGCAATTATCATTGACACATGCTAATCTATTAGTACATAATATTGATTATAATATTGTATACATATAATATTCATAGTAAATAGTAATTATCCAGTAATATTACATTTTAAACAAGTTGTATACATATTTGAATAAATGCATTAAAAGTAAACTATTTAACTGTAATACAGTATGTACTTGGGTTATTGTAGTGAAATGCATACATACAAGAAAAAAAAAAAGTTTAAAATTAAGATTATGGTAAGAGTTATTGATATTTCATTTAAAGATAATGGTACTGGAATGCCATACATGGGTCATTCTTCTTTGTATTTTTTTCTTATATATATATATATATATATATATATATATATATATATATATAATACTATATACAAAATATGTACACTTCATTCGGGGGGGTTAACTTGGATGCTAACTCTCCCCCCACTAAATACTGACTCCAAATTAGCAATTCTTGCATGCTTTCTGTGCATTGCGAACAGCAGTACTGCAAATACAATGCAGAAGATTATAAAGACAGTAGGTGCTGGGCTATACACATAATATGGGTTGAACATACTCAAACTCAAATCTTCCCAGGGCTTCATTGTTTCATTGATCAGCTGCATAGTTTCAAACTTAGGTGAAGTCAACTTAATACTTGTGCTCATGTTTAAGTCCATATCAGGCAGTGGGTGGAAATGTTTGTGTGTATGATTGAGAATGGCGTAGTGATTGATGGTGGATAAAGTAGACATGGCTGGTGTAAATACCGCACAGTAGTCTGGTGCTATGTATAATCCTGAGGCTGAAGTATGAGATGGTGGTATATCTGGACAGACTATGTAAACTGATGTGTTATGAGGGAAATAAAAAAACTGTGAGTGTCCAATGCGTTGATGGTGTACAAGTTTATCTGGAGCAAAAGTGAAGTTGCAATGATTATGAATATTGTCATTTCTGATGATAGCCATTTCACAAAGGACTGTATCAGTAGGCTGAAACGTGAAAATGTACGCAGGACAAAGATGAACAGCATGTAAGGATGTGCGGCACTTTCGTTCAATTGCTGAATCACTTGCGAAAGTGACAGTGTCCCGTCTCTTGGAGACCATGATGAGTTCGGTGTCTATGTTGATGTTGATGATGACCAAAGTGTTGTTCATGGTTGCATAATTGCTGGTTAAATCCCTTGGGACCCTTTTTTAAGGTTTAGGTTATATTGCACAGATATTACTGAAAATGATATTATGTAGTCCCATATTTTGTTATTTTATATAAAAAAAAATATATATACACTGTATACAGTATTAACTATATACACTGACTTGTTCTTCTCTTGTACCTATCGTGGGCAGTATATGTGTCAGCACTGTGTGGAAATCTTTGTCTTCACGATTGTGTTGAAGATGTTCATTCTTGCTAACGTCATTTGTGTTGGCCATATATATATATTTTTTTTCTGGTTTTCCTTATAACTTAATTTATCTGTTTCCACTAGGTAGCTTTATTTAATATATGTTTAATACAGTTCTTTTAATCGCTCACTGAGTAACTGTGATGGTATATTTTCTTTATTACTTTGTAGATGTAATAATGTATAGCTGTATGTATGAAACACGTATTTTATGTAGGTATAAATGGTAACACTCGTTGGTAGTAAATAAATGTTATAATAAATGAATGAATATATACAGTGTAGAATATTTATTGTTGGTGCAAGTATTTAATGATTGAATTATGAAGATAATTGAAGTAGGTATATGTATTTAAGTTGTAACTATACAGCACGTTTTATGTGTTTGTGCAGAAGTTTTTTGTCTGTCACTGTGTATTGTATAAATGAAGTAACTATGTAACTCACTAATTTTTACCGTGGTGGGAATTGTGTTAGTGATGGTGCAGGTGGTGAGTTGACTGACGTGGCGTCTTTTCAGCAAGCACTCATGATGACGTCGACTTCCCACATTGGTAGCTGTGGTGAGTAAATGAGTAGCGATGAGTAACTTGAGTGAAGATGAGTAAGATGAGTTGTGAATATGGACTTGGTATTCGCTTCGTCGTCTTGACCTCTTTACTCCTGCGTCAGCGGTGGAGGTTGGGGGACGGTAGCAGAGAGAGGAGGGTGAGGTCTGGTAGTTGTGAATTGTGAGTCGTGTCTCACTTTCCGTTTGTTTGTTTTGTTTTTCTTCCTCGAGGTATTCGTGGTCCTTTTTTCTTGTGATTTACTCGTTGTAGGATGAAGACTGCCGCTACTTGTAGGTGCGTGTAGAAGATTATACAGACGACTCGTAGAGTTGTTACTTGTAGTTGATTGTAGATGGTTGTAGTTCGTTGGCTCGTCGTACAAATTTCAAGATTGCTTGTATCAGTACTTTGTTAAACTACTTGCAAGGCGTCGTGTGATCACTTCTAAATCAGCGTGATGATCGTTGAAACGGAGGGGGGGTTGGAGAGAACTGTCAGGAGCTGGTTGTAAGTTGTTGGTTGTGAGAGGTATTTTTTTGTTTTCAATCTTGATATTTTGTAGGAATTCGCTGTTGATTCGTAGACGAGGTTCGTATACGTTCGCTGCTACCAAATGTCATAAAAAGAGTTTGTAGTTAATTGTAGCTGAAGTTATCTATTAGACTTGTGGACGAGCGGTTGTTATAAGTGAGTAGATTTGTAAGTAGATAATCTTGGTTTCCTTTTGTCATGCAATGACAGGAGAGGTAAAGAATAGTATGGGACTATTTTTATTTGTCTTGGAAATATTAACAGAGTCTCACACACGAGTGAGTATAAGTAGAGTCCCTGTCTCCCTGTCTCGCTCTCTCTCTCTCTCTCTCTCTCCAAGTTGCTAAGCCTTTCTCCCCATTACCTGCCGATTCTATGGCCTCTCTTCTTCTGAGTTCTCTTTCCTAAATTCTGGTGAAACAGGAGTCGTGTCACGTGTGTTCCCTGTGGTTGGCAAGTTCTAGAAGCCTGTGTGTGAGTATGTGTGTATGTGTGTGTATGGTCACTAGGCTTTGTTCACTTGGTGTATCGCTGACAAACTAACTGCATCATCTCCTGACTTGCTACTTTCTAATCTGTCGTCAGCTTTTCCTTAGTGTAACTTGCAAGATCATTTCCCATTCCCAGGCTCGCATAGAGCTGTCTGTCTGTCTATTTATCTATCTATCTATTATGATTTTGTAAATATAATATGGACTCATAACAATCAATCAATCAATCATTTCCTGTGGCACCCTCGGGGATGCATAGGGCCTCGATGAACTCACACCACCACATCCTATCTTGTGCTAACTCCTCAAGATCTCCCCAACACTCATCTCCAGCTTCCCGTCTCATTGTCCTCACCCACGTCTCTTTTGGCCTTCCTCTACCTCTCCTACCAAGTGCCACCCACCCTGGTGTACCTCGTACTATTCCCTGTCTCCTATACACATGTCCTAGCCACTTCCATCGTGAGAATCTAACATATTCATCGATCGGCTGCACTCCCGTTATTTCTCTAATTCTACTATTTGATATCCTTTCCCACCACTTAACTCCTAATATTCTTCTAAGTGCTTTATTTTCAAACACCAAGAATTTATTTTCCATAGTCACTGTGCTGTACCAAGACTCGTGTCCATAAATTAAGATACTCCTGACCATTACCTTATAAAGTTTGATTTTTGTATGCACAGAAAAATTGTTATTATTCCAAATATTTTTAAGCATTCCCATTGCCTGATTAGCCTTCTTTAACCTTTCCGCGAATTCAAAGTTCAAAGAACCATCCTTGGCTAAATAAGTGCCTAAATATTTAAACCTATCAACTTGCTTTACAACCATACCTCCAATTACACATTCCTGCGCATTTTCCATATTCATATTGATTATTTCAGTTTTTCCACAATTAATAACCAAACCCACCTCGCGAGCTTCACTCACCAAACAGTCCAACACTCTCTGCATCTCTTCTGGCCCATCACAAATCAAAACTATATCATCTGCATAATCTAAATCCAAAAGTTTCCTGTTCTCTCCCCAAAGTATACCTGCACCGGTTTCTGTTCCAACGCGTTTCATAATGTAATCAATGACCAATATAAATAGTAAAGGCGATAGAACACCACCTTGAATTACTCCGGACTTGACTTCAAACGAATCACTCAGACAACCATCAACCATCACTTTACAAAATGTGTCCTCATGCATGTTCATAATGACCCTCACAAACTCCTCTGGTATTCCATAATGTCTCATGATCTTCCCCATAGTCTCTCTCGAAACACTATCAAAAGCCTTTTCAAAATCAACAAAACAAAGACTTAACGGTACTCTCATTTCATTAACTTGCTGCATCAAATGCCTAACTATAAAGATATGATCATTGCAACCACGTCCCTTTCTAAAACCAGCCTGTTCATCCCTCAGAATACCCTCAACCACCGGCTCCAACCTATTTAACAACACTCTACTGAAAACTTTCAAAGCTATCGGTGACAAAGAGATTCCCCTCCAATTACCACATTCACTCAGGTCTCCCTTCTTCGGAACTTTAACAATTACACCATTCTTCCAAACTGATGGTAGTAACCCCGTCACCCATATCTTATTGAATAGCTTGGTCAAGATCATTATTAATCTATCCCCCTCCACTTTAAACATTTCCGGAAATAAACCATCCTCCCCTGGTGCCTTATTATTCTTTAACTGTTTTACTGCTTTCTCCACTTCTGCAAGCCAAAACTCTCCTGTTTCTATATTTAAATCTTCCTGAGCAGACGGTATATCCTCTTCTGGTGGTATTGGTCTATTAAGAACTGTCTAAAAATGCTCTTTCCATCTATTTTTAATATCTCCATCTTTGGTCAATAAATTTCCTTCCCTGTCTCTAACTGGTATTTCCTTGCGTTTACCTGCATTACCACTCAGTTCTCTAATCGATTCATATGCTATTCTTTGACTCTGTCCATCATTTTTGTTTATTAAGATTTCAGTCTCTGCAACCTTTTCATCCACACATCTTCTTTTATCTCTCCTAGCTAACCTTCTTACTTCTGAATTCAAACTCCAGTACGCAGCTCTTGCTAATTCAATCTCTCGTTCATCAACGCATTGCATCTCACTCCTCAATTTAGCCTCACCTCTCTTTTTTATCATATCCCACGTTTCCTCTGACATCCATTTCTTTCTCCTGAATCTATGTCTCCTTCCAATCGTACATTCAGCAGTCTCATGCAAAACTTTGTTCACATCCTCCCACATCTCATCTACACTTCTCTCCCCCTCTTCCAACGTTTCCAACACCAAAAACCTATTTCTGCATTCTAATCTGAATTCCTCCTTTTCTTCTCCTTCCCTTCTAAGCTTAACAATATCGTATCTACCAACACCAGATTTTTCCTTCTTCTGATTTTTAAGTTTAAACCTTATTTTTGCAATGCTGAGTTGATGGTCACTACCAATATCCGCTCCCCGTTTAACATGAACATCTAGCAGAGAACTTCTATGCCTCCTACTGATAGCAATGTGATCAATCTGATTTTTATATTTTCCACACGGCGACACCCAAGTTGTCTTGTGTATACTGCAATGCTGAAAGAGTGTGCCCCCGATGACTAAGTCATTTGCTAGACAGAAGCTTCCAAACCTCACTCCGTTTTCACTCATCCTACTACCAACTCCCATCTTACCCATACATGCCTCAAATCCCTCATTTGAACAGCCCATTACTGCATTAAAGTCTCCAACGCAGATCAAAACATCATGTCTAGGTACCCTTCCTACTCCTTCTTGCAACTTTTCATAAAATGTGTCTTTCCTTTCATCGAGTGCATCATTAGTAGGTGCATAACACACAAACAGACTGATGTTGCCATGATTTGATTTAAACCGTGCGTATAACAATCGCTCACCTATAGGATCCCACTCACATAAAGCCTTATTTGCCTTACAACCCAGCAACAATCCTACTCCCTGATAATGCATTCCGTCCTGTCGGCAAGATATCAATAAACGTATACCATCCTCCAAATCCAACTTATCGACTCCAGTTAATCTAGTTTCTGTCAGAGCACAAATATCAAGTCCGTAATTTTGAAAAACCTTCACTAACTCATCGATTTTACCGTCATGATTTAGCGTTCTCACATTCCAGGTACCAATTTTAATTGTATTTTTTGCATTAACAAATGAATTAGATTGTAATTGAGGCAACCGTGAGATTCTTAGCACCCCCTGCCCATTTAAGGGCTGCACGGAACTGGGGGCCATTATTGTTCTTTCAGAGTCCATCAAGGTATCTTGTTATGGACTCATAACACCTCAAATGTATTTTCAAGGTCCTGAATGCATCCCTCGGAGAAGTAGTAAGGAGCACAAATTGTAATTTAGCTTAGTAGACGCTGAAAAAATTGATATGAAAAATGTTTTGGTGCTGGTTGTGGTGAGAGAATACGAGAAAAATCAAACCGCCTCTCTCTGTCTATCTCTCTCTCTCTCTGCGTAAATGCAGTGCTTAAATAGCGCCCTTCATCGTTTACATCTTCAAATAACTCGGGCTTTTAAAGGAAGGATGAAGACGTTTAAACAATCAAGTAAATAATAGGCAAACTGGCATCATCGCGTCATTTGAAACTTCTAAAAACAACATCCAGTGACCTGTACGGCTTGTGTAATAGACTAAGCTATTAAGATAAAGTTATGAATACGTCATTTTTATTATCTGTGTATTGAGAATGGTGAAATTAATGTTGGTGTATATACAGGATCGGTGTAAATTGGAATCAGGAGAGTATTGCTACATCGCAAGTTCCTAAATTATCTATGTCACGTGACACCGTGATCAACTTCAGTGCGCTACGGGACTCCCTGGGATAGAGTTGGGTGTGTGCTTGCGGTTATTACATGAAGAAAATGAAGTTCTCATGTGTTTCTTGCTTCGAAAACTGACTTGCAGTGTCTGCACGAATAGTGTTGTATGTGCAAATAAGGGAATGGTTTGACTGAGATGCGAAATAGGAGTTCGAGGGCGGTGAAAATGGCGAGACTGAAGGACGCGTCGAGTGGACGGCGCCATGGCGCAATGTGTGTGTGGCATCACGCAGTGTCGATATACGTAGACTTAATGTAGGTTATGGATAAGTGTATATTGTAGTTTAATTTTATGTTGCAGGATATTATATTGATTTTGTTTCGTGAGCACGGCTTGCTGACTTTCTCTGCAGCCTAGTACGTTTGTTTTTATCTTCTCCGGTCTTTCCTTCCTCCCCCCCCCCCTCCTCTCACTGTCCTTGTTCGTTTTTCCTCACCTTATCGCTTATTCCCCAATTTTTCAAAGATTTGTTAGGCTTTATTTTTTTTTTCCCACTAGTCCTTTTTTTATTGCCAGTGTATTGTAACTCTTAGGTAAACAACCTAGAATTTAAAGGGAACCCAGGAACATGTGCGACAGTTTGTGGGATTTGAAAGGAAACCTAAACAGTAACACGTGTGCTAGAAAATAGAAACATTGGCAACTGTGACTGACTGCTCTCACCTGGCTCAAAATTACAATCTTTTCATCTTAAATGCTGAGTTGTAGCAGTCCATTGACACTGGAATGTGATGCTAGTCAGAGAATGACTATGGAAAGAATGTAGTGCCGTAAGTGTCTTTATTGTCTCTGAGCTGCATGAAATAAGCCGCAAAAGGACGAAAATCTGGGCCAGGCTCGAGTAAAAACAGTTTAGTGTTGGGTGAGTATTTAAAACATTCATGATTAGTTTTTATGACCATCTTCTTGGATTATGTCAGATGTATTGAAGGTGATACTGCCATAGTACTTGATGGAAATTGTCAGGTAAGTTTGTATTATGCTGTACAGTACACTTTGTCAACGATGTAGTGTGTTCCCACTTTGGAGGCATCATTAACCATGCCTAGTCATATCATGGTTGAACAAGAATGTGTGTGTGTGTGTGTGAGTGAGCGCGCGCGCGCTTTAATTCTTCCTTGGCTGTTTGATGAATTTAAATGAAACTTTCCAGGTGAGTGTCGGGTTACTGGGAAGGTCTTCCACTGTATACAATTTTCCAGACAAAAAATTATCAAAAATAGTGAAAAATAAAGTAGATTCTCTCTCTCTCTCTCTCTCTCTCTCTCTCTCTCTCTCTCTCTCATACCCCCACAATTCCACAAGGTACCCAGAAGTAGGCCTATTGCATTTTCTTTCAAATACTACTGCCATGTTAGAATAGAAAACCTTACCCGGTACCGGATTTCGAAAACGTCTGTCATGAAGATGCAATGTTTAGACACGAAGATCGTCACAACATGTTTCCTTGAATTGGGTGGATGTTTGGAATTGGTGAATCGTTCAGTTATAATATATGGTATTATCATTCGTCATATGAATCTGGAAAATTAAAAACCTGAAAGTTGATAGGGGTGACTGAGTGATGGAGATGAGCTGTAAGAGAGAGAGAGAGAGACGATAAGAAGATAAAACTGAAAGTGTTTTCTTTTATTCAAGTATTCCTAGAAAGCAGAGATACCAAGAAATTTTGATGGATGAGGGAGAAAGATTAGCTGAAGAGGACATGGTGAGATAGAGGTAAAAATAAAATGATCCTGCTGAAAGGAGAGATGTAGGAAGGAACACGGAAAGAAAGGAGATGAAGGAAGACAAGGAGAGAAAGAAGAAAAGACAGGGAGAGAAAGAAGAAAAGACAGGGAGAGAAAGAAGAGGAAAGAAGAGACAAGGAGAGACAGGAGGAGAGTTCGAATCGAGGTGAAGGAAAGGTGAAAGGACGACAGTCTGATAAGGGTGGCGTGAACAGCCACAGTGGGGTAAAGAGTGACGAATGTGACTGGCAGCTGTTGCTGACACGGTATTGTCGTCCTGTATTTCGTCGGGAGTACAGACGGAAATAGAAAGTTGACTTGGTAGGATTTTTGTCATTCGCGATAAGGTCCTGCAGCGATATTTTTGCGTAATGGGGCCGGTCGAACATGAATGTCATGCATGCACGACTCGTGCATAGAAAAAAAAAAAAGTTCTCCGTCAGTTTTATGTCTTTCCTTCCATATTTACAAGCTGATATTGCTTTCAGTGTGTGTGTGTGTGTGTGTGTGTGTGTGTGTGTGTGTGTATGTATGTGTGGTTGGTTCACACACAACAATACGGTCCCGATATACACTAAAATTAATTTATTTAATAGAATTTGTGAAGCGTTCAGTTATCATATTTGGTATTACCGTGCGTCATATAAAATTGTAAAATAAAAAAATATGCGAAAGTTTAGAGATGGGTGGCATGTGAGTGATGGGCTGTTGAGAGAGAGAGAGAGGGGGGGGGATGCTGTACTGTAGAATAATAAGGATCGTGTAGCATACGTAAAGGATAAATATGATAGCATAATCAGGAGACAAGATACGACATTGTCAAAGGAAAAGAGACAACTGATAGTATGGAATAGAGAAAGGAAAAAGTGGAAGCTGGAGGGAGGAAGGGGGAGAAAAGAGGGAGGAATGGGGGAGAATGGGAGAAATGAATGGGGAGAAAAGGAAGATAGGTTGATAAGAAGTAAGGAAGAGAAAGAACGAAAGATAGAAACTGAGGATTGAGGGAGCAAGGTCGAAGAGAAGAGAGGAAGGAATGAAAACAGGGAGTAGAGAGGCATGAGTAAGATGGGAGAAAGAGCATTGAGGAAGGGGGAAGAGAGAGAGAGAGGGAAAAAAATATATAGAGGAATGGAGGGAGATACGAATAGATGTCGTGTGTAAGGAAAGAAACAAAAATAAGTAAATTAGAGAAGAGAGAAAAGATGGCAGATAACTAGTATGAGAGAAGGAAACGTAGAAGGAAGATAAATAGGAGAAAAGGAGAAAAACAACTAAGACAGAGATCAAGAAGTACAGAAAAGCTACGATGACTAGAGGATAGATGAGAGGAGAGAAGGGTAAGATTAACAGTTTATCTATATCTATCTATCTGACTCTTTATCTATGTGTGTGTGTGTGTGTGAGAGAGAGAGATGGGGGGGGGAGTAAGCAGCGAGGGAGGGAAGGTGGTTGGTCTGTATTTACATAGAGTTTACAAGCCTGTGCTAGGTATTCATGTATACACATCTATGGGCATTGAATAAGAAGCCAGTATGAGATATACAAAAGTTTTGAGCTAGAAAAGCCAAACGTTAAAATGAGGATGGTACTGCCCTGGCGGAGGTATGCATACTGTGCCATCTTTGAATGTTCTTATTTAGGCATATAATTGTGCACTGGCAGTCAGTACGTTTTCCGAACACCAAAACTTCACAAAGATCTGCTAAACTAGCCAGTAATATTTATACGGCTTGGAAGGGTTATACAGTAATCTGTTTAGTTGTTCGGAGCCTCGAACGTGTTTTTTTTTTTTTTAATGTGTCCGACTCTGGGCATAGGCTTCACAGCCTGCTATCAAGGCCCAGCAGTCCTCCTACATACCATACACCTCTACATGTCACCACTTCGGCGCTAACACCCACCGTCCATATTGAATACATGCTAGGACTGTCTCATACAGGACTGGTGTATTGGTATCAGTGGGGGTATTTTTACGACATGTCGGCGGGTCTTCTGGTAGATCAGTAAAGCCTGATTTAATGAAATTCAAATCCTTAAACTGTTCCCTGCCCCAGCCGGGATTTGAACCTGGGTCCGTTAGGACCGCACGCCACCTCTCTACAAAAACAGCTGAAGGTCATTTTTGTTGAACTGAAGCAGTGACACGCGACTGCCTTACGTCCCCTCAAAGGAAACCCCATCTATATTTGAAACGAGAGTTGACGTGGTTGTTACGTGTATTCCTCAGGTTAGAATTTAACCATAAACTGGCCTTCGACGTAAATCAGGCAACTGTAGCGTGCCTAAGTGGCTGGACGGGGTTAATTGCCATGTAATCAGGGACACAGCCTGTGGTATATCAACGTGTTTACATCGCACTGGCATGGTCGCTACTTTCATCCCGAACGCATCGCAACAGCAAATCATTTACGGGCTAGAAGGATGTCAAGCCTTTCTCACCTTAGGATGTTTAGTCAGCTGAGGGTCGTGAGAAGCGGAGGTGACTGAATATTTGGCAAACTCGTGCCCACTGTTGTGCAGTATTGAATATTAGACAAAATATTGGCCACGATTTTACAGTACTTCAGTGGATCAGGGATGCAGGTTGACACTGGTGTCTGCCCATGAACACAGCATCATGCTGTCATATCTCGGAGTCTTCTTGGGGTATATGGAAAGCATTGCGTAAGGTGTCTCTGTGCAGTAGGATACGTGAGGTATGGCATTGTGAGGTTTGGTAATGTGAGGTATAGAAATGCGATATGTGACAGTGATGTGGTAGTGTGTGGTGCAGTTGTGTGTAATATGAATGTGAGGTGCATCAGTGTGTGAGTATGAATGGCATGATTCTGAGGTGTGGTAATGTGTGGTGAGACTGTGAGGTGTATTAGTGTGTGTGGTATGGTGTGTGCGGAAATGTATGGTGTGGTAGTGTGTGACTGTGATGTTGTAGTGTGTAGGGTGGAAATCTGTGGTGTGTAATGTGGGTGGGTGTTATTTGGAAGTGTGTACCGGTACTTCTGTAGTGTTTGATGGTGTGATGTTGTGGTGTGTGGTGTGGTACTGTGTGGAGTGTAAGTATGTGCTGGGGCACTGGATGATTGTGGTAGTGGTTGATGCTGTGTTGTGTGGTGTGCTAGTGTGTGATGTGGTGGTGGTATGCTGTATTGTGTGGTGTAGAAGTGTGTGGTGTGGTAGTGCGTGATGTGGTGGTGTGTGGAGTGTAAGTATGTGCTGGGGCACTGGATGATTGTGGTAGTGGGTGATGCTGTATTGTGTGGTGTAGAAGTGTGTGGTGTGGTAGTGTGTGATGTGGTGGTGGTGTTGGTCTCCCCATGGCTGAATAAAATCGTTTCGAGATAGCAAGAATGAATATAAATACAGACACGACCGAAGACGTTAATAGGCTCGAGACTCACCTTCAGTTGTTTGTAGACAATTGTCTGGTGTCAGCTGGAATGAATTTAGAGTTGCCTCGACCGTGAGAGCGTTAATAGTGACATTATAAACACTCAGTCTTTCAGTACTCACTAAGCGGAGTAAATTCGTCTAGTGTTGGCTGGAATAAAATACTAAACAGAGTTAATTTAGTTTGTCTGGCAGCGTCACATGTCAGACAGTGTCTCCGGGTAAAGTTTAGTGGAAGTAGTTGTTTAGTTTGTTGTGCAGCGGAAACTTTTTCAGTCAAAGTTTATGCTGGTCACTGATGCGTTGTGGACAGTGTAGGCGTTAGGAAGATGCTGTGTAGTAATTTGAAAGGACTGTAAGCCACTTCAGTCCGTTATTGTATTTCTCCATTTTATTCTTGCTACCTACAGACGATAATAGTCGTGTTAGGAACGACCCTGCAGTCTACTACAACTGGACTTGCGATTTACTGGATGACCATAGTCGACGTTTTGTTGCCCCCTCCTTTAGTGTATTTTACAGATTTCTTCTGATCCCTTCATCGTTGCTAATTAATTTATGTTTCGATACTTTTTATCATCTGATTTTTTGTTTTTAATCTGGTCTTCTGTCACTCTTCTGGGTTTGTCCATGTGACCTCAGCTAAATCTTATGTAATTTTTATACATTTCCACCCCTTCAGGCGGATATGTGAAAGTACAGTTTCAAAGAACACATTGAGAAACGAGACGACAGATGGCCGGACAAAAAGAAAATCCAGCAGGCGGAAAAAACGAAACAAGGAAATGAGAGGAAAAGAAAGGATAAAGAAAAATGAGGGAAATAGAGGACAGAAGAAGAAAAGACAGAAGAATTAAAAGAAAAGGGTAAAAGAATAGAAACAACAGGTGGAAAAAAAAGAGGTGAGAAGGAGGAAGGAAAGGATGTAAAGAAGAAAAAGGAACAAATGGAAGACTTAACACAGGAGATTGAGAAGACAGGACATGAAGATATATTGACGACCAAACAAAAGAGGACATTACGAGGTGACATGAGGGAAGAGAGGACTGGAGCATAGAAGTACAGCGGGAACAGCACAGGAGAGAGAGAGAGAGGGAGAGAGAGAGAGAGAGAGAGAGAGAGAGTCTATGGATTTGAGTGACAGTAAAGTCAAACGTGCCATAAAAACGCCCACCAATTATTGCACTGAAAACTTTATGCCACACTGGAAAAAAAAAAAAAAGTGTCACTTGGCATGCTCCTGGTGGATTATCATGCCAAAAAATGGCTGTAAAATCATTCAACTGAGAGAGAGAGAGAGAGAGAGAGAGAATTTTTCTCCTATTACTGCAGCATAAATTTTCACTTGTTTATGTAAAATGGCCAAATTCTTCGCTTTAATGTTAAGTTAAAGAGGCAATAACATTTATGTTGGGCAGTTTTGAAACAAATATTTTATAGCTTCCGAGTATAGTATCTCTCTCTCTCTCTTTCTCTCTCTCTCACCTCCCCCCTTTTCTCCTCCTCCTCCTCCTTTCTTCATTTTACCAGACCACCGGCAACCCATGCAGGTCCCCATGCCACCACTGTCTCCCTCCAGTAACAGCAGCTGCAACATCAGTAACTTCACCTCTCTACCATTCTTCCCTTTTACCTTAATTCTTCCACCTCCCTTTCCTCCACCCATTCATTCATCTCTCCTCCTTAACACACATCACCACCTCCACCTCAGCTCATTCTCTTCACTTTCGTATCCGCCCCTTACCTTCCCCCCTTTAGCTCTCGTCCTCCCCCTTCACCCTCATCCTGTCTTCACCTTCACCCCTCTTCACTTATTCCTTTCACCCCTCTTCTCCTTCTTGACTTCACCTCATCACCTCTTCCCCTCCGTCTCCTCTATTCTTACCCTTCCCTAAGCCCATCCTTTCCCCCTCCCCTCCTCCTTCCTTCTGTCGTTCCTTTCGTTCATCCCTTCGTCATTCCTTTCCTCCCTTTCCATCATTTTCCCCTACCCTCCTTCTCTCCTTCATGCTCCATTCTTTTTATTCGTTTTTCTTTCTCCCTTGTCATTTACTTCCTCACTTTCCATCATTTCTACTCTTCCCTTCCTCTCCATCTCTTCCCCCTTTCCCTGGCCATTCTTTCTCCTTCCTTCCTTTCATTCATCCTTCCATCTTTCTTCTTCTCCCTTTCCTTCAGTCCTCCTTCCCGTCCTTCCTTCATCCTGCTCACGGGCCTGCCAGTGAAAATTAAGCATCAAATTTTGGGAGGACCTAAATTAATCCCGACCATTTAGCGCGTCCGCAAAATTGAAAATGCGCCTGACATCCCCCTCAGAATTATCCGGTGCACCTCACTGCTCCTCCACGCCATGAGGTTATCGCCCTAACAGGTTTTATGAGTTTACATGACCGGTTTTCTCTTGGTATTATGTTTGTTTTGTTAGTTGTTAGGTTTTTGTGCTTTGTTCTTGGGCCGATGTTTACTTGTGTCTCGTGGACTTGTTGTCCGTAAGGCTTTTTGTTGTTGTTGTTGTTGTTGTTTTGTAATCCATTGCACGTTTTCATTTTTTACAACTTTTTTCTTGAAATATACAAATTTTTTGGGTCACCTGGACTTTTTTTTTTTTTTTTTATCATTCCTGGTTCTCAATGTTATGAACCTTGTGGTATAACTTTTTTTTTTTTTTCTTTATTAACCTCTTCAGTATGTTGTAATTTTTTGCCTAATCTTTCTGCTTTCGGACGGTTTTACTGAAAGTAGGAGGACGTCTTGTTGTGATGGAGTTAGTGAAGGCGGTTTGTAATTCCTCCAGTTAAAAGTCTCCAACAACAAGATGGTCTGGAAGCAGCATGGATAAAATAAGTAAGACATCCTCCTGGCCAATCCGTTATGTTGTAGGGTTTTCTTTGTTTACTTGTGGGTCTTACGTACAAAGACTAAGGACATTTGAGGTGGTTGGGGTGGTGCATACGGTTGAGTTGGGTGCGGTTATTGAGCTGTCCATTGTTTTGTTCCTATATTTTAGGGTATTTGTTAGTTATTCTGTTATTGTTTAGTTAGCTTCTTTTTGTAAGTTGTTATACCATTCTGTTATTTGATCACCGTATATGACCGTTTCGTACTGCAGCTCATGTCTCTGGTTGGGATATGATGTTATTCTTTACCGGTCTTATGTGCGTTGTGGATAATTTGCAGGTTATTTCCTTAGCAATAAGTTACTCGGACGACTTTTGCTCTAAATTGTTTGGCATAATGTTATTTTTATGAGTAAAATTGTGCGATTAGGAAGCAGATCCTAACTCTTGTTTTTGTTTGCCTTTACTTTCAGGTGAGTTTAGCGTACCGAAGCTTGGCAACAAATATTTCAACAAATTGTGAGTAACCAGTAATCCTTATTACTAAATCTGTCCAGTGGTTTACGTGGCTGTGAGATTCCCTGTAATGCTGGACGACCAGTGCAGCGTGATGGGAAATTTTACACGTTCTGTTTCTATAATGCACTTTAATCAGTTCTCGTCACATGTTCTCTGTTAACTTAGTCTTTATATATTAATCTCTCTCTCTCTCTCTCTCTCTCTCTCTCTCTCTCTCTCTCTGTTTGATGGCTAGTGTTAGTAATATTTCAATCTTATCAGTAAGGTTATGTTTTTTTTTTTTTCCCTGATATCCCAGTCGATTATATTTATCTTAGAAGATACCCCATAGTGAATGGATAACTGTACAATGTAGTTTGAATAAATGACATACAGGTTATACATACCTGCCATACGCAAAAACAATCCGTAAAGAAGAGGTGCTTGGAAGCCTTCTAAGCCCATGGGAATATGATCCAACAAGCTGGATCAAACCCACATGAAAGGTTCCCTCAATAAAGTGGTAGTTGGAAGAGGAATAAAATAAATAATCGGTAATAATATTGCATTCGGTGATGCCTTGTGGCCAGGAGACGGAATGTGAGGTCAGAATCCCATTCTTCTTCCCTACCCCATCTCTAGATGTTCCCTCCATAGGATTTGCCCCTGATCAAAATATATATCCCCCTGGATATGCGCCCCCCCCAAAAAAAAAAAAAAAAAAAAACTAGATATACCGGATGCTTTCTGAATATGCTCCTTATTTCGTTATACCATCCATCTCGGACCTGCGTTCCACCTTTAGATATATTCCTGGTTCTGGCAATACATGTCATTCGTTCCCCTATCGCCCTCAGAAGTTGCCCCAAGTTTGCAAGGGTATGCCTCCTGTCTGGTATACCCTCCTGCTCTCAACATGCCCCAGCAAATTACTTCTTCCCAGGATATAACCCCAGTTTTGGGTATGTTCATTTCATTCCTCATGTGCTGCCTGGCATTGCTTGCACATTCTAACTGGATGTGTTCCTTTCTCTGGATATGTCCACAGACGCGGGATGACCCTTAGTTCTGGATAGCCCCTTCGAATGTGACCTTTCCACTCCCTCCTCACGAAAATATCCCCTTCTGCCATTCGAAGATGCATCAGCTCCAGATATGTAATGTGTACAGGAAAATATAACCTACCTATCCCTTGGTTAGTCTTGATATACCTCTTCGAATCTTCTAATGTGTCACCGCACCTCATATAAGCCTTGCCCGCTGTCAATTATACCCCTTGCAAGGATGTGACCCTGGAATATGTCTCCCTCATTTAAAATCTCTCTCTCTCTCTCTCTCTCTCTCTCTCTCTCTCTCTCTCCATATATATATATATAATATATATATATATATATATATATATATATATATATATATATATATATATATATATTGTTACATAGCCTATGATTTCATCATCCTTTGTGTAATTTTAACGCACAGTTGCTGCATGTTTGATCACGAGCGTGTTCTGCCTCAGTCCCCCCCTTCTACCGTTATAGTAGAGTAAGTCGTTCTCTCTGTTGTCCAGAGCGGGATTGTGAACTCTATGTCCCCATGGCTTTCATTTGCGCGTCCTCTTACAAGTTGTATCAGGCTCTGCCGGCCCCTATATAATGAGCTCAGTCTCTGCATCATTGCCACTTAGATCTGCTCCTCATTTTGTTCACATCTCTGTCCTCCCCTGTACAGATATTATTATTGTGAGTGCTCAAGAAATCTCCAACCATCTAGCAGCTGTGTGTAATTTGAGTATAACTGTTGTTGCATTTTTTCTTGTACTGTATAGCATAAGTTTAATTTGTAGGCCTAGTGAAGTTTTTGTAATTCATGTAGGGATCTTTATGTCAGTCATTTTTGATAATAGTTTGTATCTGTAATCATTTATCTGGCATTCACTGAGTATTATCTGGTATCTCATTTTATCAGGGCTGACTTAGATAAATTTACTCTTGCTAACTTCGTGTTAATAGAGGCTATTGCAGTTAACCATATATTTAACCTGTTTATTTGCCATTACATTATCCTTATGAGTTCTGAATGTTTTGTTGTTAGTTTGTGCATTAAACTTTAACTTGTAATTTTACCTAACTCTTGTTTTGAACCTGGAACTTTACGGGACAGTAGTGACTCTTCGTATTCTCACTTAAAGTGTACATTATCTTTCTCCGTTCCGTAACATAAATTTGGCGACCTCATATCAGGATATTCAGGATATTATCATAAGGATATTGTTTGATATTTTGTGACTGTGATATATTCATGATGGCTACTATTTCTACACTTGATGAAGCCAAAGATTTTTTGTCAAATGTGCAAACAGTGTGTGATATAGAAAACAGAACAAAGAATGAACTTAAGCTTGTTGCTCAACAATTGGGAATTGCAGTTCACTCTCATCATTCTAAGGATCAAATTGTTGGCATGATTAATAAAAGCTTGTTTAATGTAACTCCTCCAAATGAGCAAACGCAGATTGAATTAGCTAAGTTACAGCTAGCTCTGCAGGAGGCTCGTGCTAAAGAAGCTGAATTTCAGGCAAATGCTAAGCAGGCGGAGTCTCAGGCTCGTATTCAGGAGGCTGAATTTCAAGCACGTGCTAAGGAGGCTGAGTCTCAGGCTAAGGAGGCGGAATCTCAGGTTCGGATTCAGGAGGCACAGATACAGGCACAAGTTGAGCTTGCCAGGATTCAGGCAGACCATGAGTATCGCATGAAACAAGGTGGAACTGGATCATCTTGCTCTGATGATTTTGATGTGGCTAAAAATGTTAAACTTGTCCCTCCTTTTAATGAATCTGATTTAACAAAGTATTTTCAGTTGTTTGAGAGGGTAGCTACAGGTTTTAATTGGCCTAAGGAGTATTGGCCAGTACTCCTTCAAACTGTTCTCACCGGTAAAGCTCAAGTAACTTATGCATCTTTGCCTCAGGATCAGTCTGATAATTATGATGTAGTTAAGAGCTTGATTCTTAAGGCCTATGAGCTTGTTCCTGAAGCCTATAGAGTAAAATTTAGGACAACTTACAAGCAAGATAAGCAATCCCATGTTGAGTATGCAAAAATCAAAGAAGATTTGTTAGAGCAGTGGTTAAATTCTAAGAATGTGGATTCTGATTTTGATAAATTTAAGCAGATGATTTTGCTGGAGGACTTCAAAAGGTGTATTTATAAAGATGTAAGCCTATATCTTGATGAGAAAAGAATAGATAATTTGTCTGATGCTGCAGCTTTAGCTGATGAGTATGTTCTCACTCACAAGAGATATTCTAGAGAAAAAGGGAAAGCTGAGAGTAAGTACGTTGCCTCTACTCAGAGTACAGGTAACAAGAAAGAGAATAAGGATGATGTTTCTCAGGAAGTAAATACCAGCTTCACCTCTAGATTTCAGAAAAGTAAATGTACTTATTGTAGTAAGCTTGGTCATACTACGGAGAGATGTTTCAGGAGACAGCGTGATGTGAACAAAAGGAGTCTTTAAATATTCAGTCAATTGGTCTAGTGTCCACTCTTGAGAGTTCCCAGAATTCTTTAACTGAGTTAACTGAACCTGCTTTGAGGGGTAACTTAAATTCTCATGATGGAGCTCCTCTTTTGAGCAGTAACGTGGGTGACACTCTCAAGAGTTCATGTGCTAATTTCCTGTCTGATGGTTTTGTCAGTCCTCTGGACAGTAATGACAGGAAATCAGTTCAAATATATCGTGATACAGGTGCTTGCCAATCCCTTATGCTGACCAGTGTTCTAGGCTCTAATGTTAATTCCTCTGATGAAACTGTAATCTTACAAGGTGTAGGGAATAATTACTTCTCTGTCCCTCTGTGCAGAGTGAATTTAGAGTCTGGTTTTGTTAATGGTTCTGTTATGGTTGGGTTGGTTGAGACACTCCCAATGTCAGGTGTAACTTTCTTACTTGGAAATGATATTGGTGGAAGTCAAGTGTGTCCAGCTCCTCAGTTGTCTAGTGAGCCAGTGGCTGTGTCCCGGGATTGTGATGTCCCTGATGTGTTCCCTGCATGTGCTGTCACTAGGGCTAAGTCTAAAGTTACTGGTGATTTAGAGGATAATGATGATGATGATGTTATCCTAGCTGACACTTTTCTTGCTAATTTGGACCACTCACCAGATGAGGCAGTACCCCGTAGTGTTGATAATTTGTCTCGTCAAGAGTTGGTTGAGTTGCAGGTTGCTGACCCTGAGTTGAAAGGTCTAGCTAACTCTGCTTACAGTGAAGAAGAGTCAGCCGGTGCTTCTACTTGTTATTATGTAAAGTCAGGAGTACTTATGAGGAAGTGGAGACCCCCAACAGCATCAGCCGACTGTGAATGGGAGGTTGTACATCAAGTTGTCATCCCTCGTGTTTGTAGGCAGGATATCATTCGAGTGGCTCATGATTCCAGTTTGGCAGGACACCTTGGAGTGAGGGAAGACTGTGGCACGCATTTTGAAACACTTCTACTGGCCAGGTATCTTCAGGGATTTTTCCTGGTATTGTAAGTCTTGTCACACCTGTCAAGTTGTGGGGAAGTGTAATCAGACCGAAAAGGTTGCACCTCTAGTTCCCATTCCTCTTTTGAGGCGCCTTTCACCCGTGTGTTGGTGGATATTGTGGGCCCTCTTCCTAAGACTTCTTCAGGATTTTCTTATGTGTTGACCATGATTGATATGGCTACTCGTTATCCTGAAGCCATTCCACTTAGAAACATCTCAGCGAAGAACGTAGTTAAGGAAATGCTAGGGTTCTTCACAAAGTTTGGTCTGCCCAAGGAGGTACAGTCAGACCGAGGAAGTAATTTCATGTCAAATGTTTTCAAGCAGTCTCTGAAAGAGTTGGGCATCACCCAGATCACGTCTTCAGCTTACCATCCCCAGACCCAAGGAGCGTTGGAGAGATATCATCAAACACTCAAATCGATGCTCAAGAAATACTGTTTGGAACATCAGAAAGACTGGGATAAAGGTCTTCCATTCGTTGTATTTGCTGCAAGAGAATCTCCAAATGAATCACTGGGCTTCTCACCTTTTGAACTACTGTTTGGCCATGAAGTAAGAGGACCCTTAAGCTACTCAAGGAATGCTGGCTGTCGGAGGAAGATGACGTCAACCTGCTGGAGTATGTGATGAATTTCAAAGAACGGCTGTCCACTGCTTTTACAGCTGGCGAGAGAGAATTTAGGAGCTGCTCAGGAGAAGATGAAGACTTGGTATGATAAGAAGTCCAGGTTACGCCACTTTCAGCCAGGAGATCAGGTTTTGATTCTGCTACCAGTTCATGGGCAACCTCTTCAAGCCAAGTTTAGTGGCCCTTATTTCGTGGAGAAGAAACTCAGTGATGTCAACTATGTCATCGCCACACCAGATCGTAGAAAGAGCAAGCAACTATGTCACATCAACATGCTAAAGTTATATCACAGGCGGGACGAAAATAATCCAGTCTGCACTGTAGCTGTTCCACCCGAGTCTACAAGTGAAGTTCTCCCATGCAGTATGAGCCTGAGTGATAGTTTGGGGAAGAATCCTGATATCATGAATGATCTCCAGACTAAGCTTTCTCATCTACCTCCCAAGGAAAGGCAGGAGTTTTCGGCATTACTGCAGGAGTACCTGCAAGTGTTCCGTGCTACTCCAGGAAGAACCACTGTGTTGATGCATGATGTCGATGTTGGAGACGCAAAGCCAATTAAATTGCCTCCTTACCGTGTGAACCCAGTGAAAGTTCCTCTCATCCAGAAGGAGCTTGGCTACCTGTTGGACCACAAGATGATTGAGCCCTGTCAGAGCGAGTGGAGTTCTCCTGTCACTCTAGTCCCTAAGCCAGGTGGGTCACAGAGGTTTTGCATCGACTACAGACGTGTTAATCAGATAACCAAAACAGACACTTGCCCTCTCCCTCATGTGGAGGATTGCATAGACAAGATCGGAGGGGCTAGGTACATAAGTGGGTTTGATTTGTTAAAGGGATACTGGCAAGTACCTATGACTGAACGTGCTAGGGAGATCTCATGTTTTGTAACATTAGGAAAGTCATTTGCATGTTCTGTAATGCCATGTACAGATTGTTTTAGAGTAATAAGAAATTTCCTTTGTAAATTTCTTTTTTCTTTGTGGGGAGGTGTTACATAGCCTATGATTTCATCATCCTTTGTGTAATTTTAACGCACAGTTGCTGCATGTTTGATCACGAGCGTGTTCTGCCTCAGTCCCCCCCTTCTACCGTTATAGTAGAGTAAGTCGTTCTCTCTGTTGTCCAGAGCGGGATTGTGAACTCTATGTCCCCATGGCTTTCATTTGCGCGTCCTCTTACAAGTTGTATCAGGCTCTGCCGGCCCCTATATAATGAGCTCAGTCTCTGCATCATTGCCACTTAGATCTGCTCCTCATTTTGTTCACATCTCTGTCCTCCCCTGTACAGATATTATTATTGTGAGTGCTCAAGAAATCTCCAACCATCTAGCAGCTGTGTGTAATTTGAGTATAACTGTTGTTGCATTTTTTCTTGTACTGTATAGCATAAGTTTAATTTGTAGGCCTAGTGAAGTTTTTGTAATTCATGTAGGGATCTTTATGTCAGTCATTTTTGATAATAGTTTGTATCTGTAATCATTTATCTGGCATTCACTGAGTATTATCTGGTATCTCATTTTATCAGGGCTGACTTAGATAAATTTACTCTTGCTAACTTCGTGTTAATAGAGGCTATTGCAGTTAACCATATATTTAACCTGTTTATTTGCCATTACATTATCCTTATGAGTTCTGAATGTTTTGTTGTTAGTTTGTGCATTAAACTTTAACTTGTAATTTTACCTAACTCTTTTGTTTTGAACCTGGAACTTTACGGGACAGTAGTGACTCTTCGTATTCTCACTTAAAGTGTACATTATCTTTCTCCGTTCCGTAACAATATATATATATATATATATATATATATATATATATATATATATATATATATATATATATAATAGAGAGAGAGAGAGATAGAGAGAGAGAGAGAGAGAGAGAGAGAGAGATGGTATGTATGTGGGGTTGCTTACCGTCCAGTCACTCCATGTAGTGCTGCTCTTGGGTGACTGTCCTCTCCTCTCTTCCTTCTTCCTCCTTCCTTCCTCTTCTGTCTATCTTTCCTTCATTCTTTCCTCTTCCTTCTGTCTATGGGTGACGTGACTCTATACTGAGTGACAAGCCAAATGGTTTCCTGTACACAAGGAAACCATTTACTACGCTGGGTGGTAACCATATAACTAGACTATAGCGCCAGGTGGTAATGAAGGTGCTCCAATCGGAATGAGCCGGTGCAGGTTTATATCCAAGGGATGGTTGGGGTTTGTTGCTCGCGTAGTGCCACTTAGGGATGGGTGGGGCTGGTCACTCTCATCTTGGGTGACGGGACCAATTTGCCTGGCCCCGGGCTCCAGCCCCAGAAGAGGGAGTACAGGAAGGTAATAAAGATGTAAGGTAGGAAGATGATAGAAGACAGGGAGGTAAGAAAAAAGACGAAAGTATCCGGAAAAGAGGTAGGAGAAGCGAGGACTGTGATAGAGACGAAAATATGAAGTGGAATTACGGGACAGAGAGTCGATGGAAAGGGTGAAAGCTAAAGTTGACCAAGCCCCATTAACAATACTTGTAACGGCGAGTCTCAGAGCTTTGTGATAATGCTGTTTTGTGTGCCTTGGCCCGTGTGTCGTGTGACTGGTAGGGTGGTGTAGGTGGAGGGCGTGGTGTGAAGGATGAAAGGAGGATGTGTGAGGTGGGTGGTTGAGTGTGTGGGAAGGATATATCTAGGGATGGTGAGAATACAGTGTAGTCTGGGGAGAGATGCTGTAGGTGGAGGGCGTGTGGTGCATAGGATAAAAGGAGGATATGGAAATGGGTGGCTTGTTGAGTGTGTGGGAAGGATTTATGGTGAGTGTAGAAATGTGTCGTGTGGGGTGAGGCCGATGTGTGGTGTGGATGTTTTTTAGAATGGTGTACAGTAGTAGTATTGTTTGGGATGAGGGCGGTGTGTGGTGTGGGTGTTTTTTTTTTTTTTAAGGGTGTAGTACAACGATAGAGGAACGACCAGAGCAACAAATATACAAACATTCAGTAAAACGAGCACTAAAAAGGGAGAGGAAGAAAAAAGAGTAACAAAACACAATAAGAATTACCCCCCTCCCGCAGACTCATATTAACCAAGCATGCAGCAAGCACAATATAACATTAAAAACAATGAGAAACGCAAGAACAAACAGGAATAAGGATAGGCGGAATAAAGCGGTGAGCCATAAAGAAGTTTTTGTCTTCGAGCCGACTCAGTGGACGAGACGCGTATCGGAAAACGATTTCCTTCTGACTCTGATATATGGATTGCAGCGCTCGATGTTGCTTCTAAAGTTTTTTTAATATTTTTCCAGTTGGTCTCTCCTAAATTATAATAATAATCTAGACGTGGCAAGGCACAGATGTCATTGTATTAAATGGCGTAACTGACCACACACACACACACACACACACACACACACACACACACACACCTTTTTTCCGTGGCTACGGTTGCTCTGTATGCTTTAAAACGCTGGATAGTTATTGTTTTAATATGGTACCCAGCCTACTGCATTTCTAACTTTGTTAACTGGAAAATGTGTTTTAATATGTGTATAGGGAGAAAGAAATATATAATAGTGGATCAGCTGTTCTGGCCTTTTGCATATGTCAGAGCCTGTTTATGCCTTTGAAAGGACTGACAATGTGCACAAATATGCAAACATTTATAATACCATACTGGCCAGCATTCACTGTAAATGTCCACCAGGGGTACTTTTTCCAAGGTCACGAGTCAAACATGTTACCACCGTGTCATCGTTGCTTCACCCATCGTGAAATACCAAAAATAAAATAGGTATATAACACGTCATCGGGCTGAAGGCGGTAAGGTGGAGAAACTAGGTCAGTGTTGGAGTAACTGGGCCATCGGTAAGTTGTTGTCAGATCTTGTGAACAAAAAGTGCTGATGTGATTTATTTATTCATTTTAAAGATTATATCAATTTACCCCTTTTACATCATAAGCCTACCTATAACGAGCATATAAAATGCATCGCGTAATATTCGTATAAGTAACGATAAACCTTTCATGGTCGGGACAACTGTAGTATTGACATCCGCTGACAGCAGACGATTTTGTTCATCCTAGAGTGTGTCATTGGAGCCTGAGAGTATTAATACTGTAACCATGAACCCTGTCATGGCCCGGATCACCCTTGTATTCTGTTCCAGCTTACACCAGATGAGTGAGTCATAGGAGCTTGAGTGTTAACATTTGGCCAAACATAGAATGGCCTTCCTTTCCCAGAGTTTGCCCGTCTTACAGTCCTTTCATTTCTGGGCCTGATACTAAACAGAAACTGTTGAAAAGAAGAAATTAAAAGCCAGATGGTCATTCTTAACTTTGTATCTCCATGGCTGTCATTGCAGTGACATTCAAGCCCTCGTTCTCACCATCCCAAGTTTAATATTCTTAGTGCTCGTGTTGCCTGCCGGAGATGGGTTTCAGTACAGTTTTTACAATTCTATAATGCACGTTCTGAAAAGACAAAATTCTGACGATCTTGTCGTGAATGTGGTCGAGAGCAAATTGAAATGTCCATTGTATATATTGGCACTGGGGAAAAATTAGTCATTATGTTAATGTTATGTGTTGGTACATTTGGACACCCATGTAAATTTATATGGGTCAGCTCTACTATGCGCGTCAGGGGCCTTGACCCATCGTTTTTCGCAAATATCTTCGAAACAAACAGTCGGATCAGTATGGCATATTACCACGGCCTGTTTCACACCCTGCCCTAATATTAGGCACTATAGTGCATTGCCAAATGTACTTGATTACGGCGTTTACTCTTGACTGTGATAACGTCGTATCCTTCAGCCGACACTACCCCTTCTTCCCCACCCTCCTCCCTCTTCCCTCCACGTACGGTATACGTTAACATGGTGAGCCACGGGCAGTGGGCAGCATTAGGCTTATTCCCGCATTCTATGAAGAAACTTGCCTCGTCACTGCCATGTCCAACATGTTACGTTGTCGTTGTGGTTGTAAAACCGCAATTGAGAGAGAGAGAGAGAGAGGGAGAGGGAGAGAGAGAGAGAGAGGGAGAGGGAGGAGGGAGGGAGGGAGGGGGGAGGGTGGGGAAGAAGGGGTAATGTATTTGGTGACGTCACAACTGAGTCACGCCTCACCTGTTCGAATGCCGTGTCGGCTGAATGATACGACGTTATCACAGTCAAGAGTAAACGCCGTAATCAAGTACATTTGGCAATGCACTATAGTGCCTAAAATTAGGGCAGGGTGTGAAACGGGCCGTGGTAATATGCCATACTGATCCGACCGTTTGTTTCGCAGATATTTGCGAAAAACGATGGGTCAAGGCCCCTGAAACGCATAGTTCCCCTATGAGACTGAGTACTTGCTGTCTTGGTGGTATACAATAACTCCCTTGGCATAAGACCTACCCCTCACATATCCTCTAAATCCCCCCCTCCTCATGACTAGCGCGCGCACGCACGCGCACACACACACACACACACACACACACACACACACACACACACACACACAGCGATTAACAGATGCAAATCATGTGATACACCGCCAAAATTAAGCTGGAATATCAAATATAGATTTATAGGAAGGTTAATCGGTGGCAGGATACAAATACCTGCATTAATGGTAGTGTTGTTAGGGGCTGTATTACCCTGTGCAATTATAACAACATGCAGCCATGGCTTTTGTGATAATTACCCTTGTTACACGCAGTTATTACTGTGCTAATAACAGTTGATAATTATTGAGACTGTTATTTCGAGAGGTAGGGGAGGGGGTGTGGGTGGGACGGGAATACTATGGGGGCAAGTACTGTTTGAAACTTGACAACGACAGACAGAGGGAAATTGTCACGCGGTAATAACATTGTGTGAGAGAGAGAGAGAGAGAGAGAGAAGTGGGAGGGAGGTCTCCGTTCTGCACTTGGTGTCTCCTATAATCTAATATAATAAAGCAGTAGGCTTGCGTGTGTGCGTGTGTTTTGGGCAGCCGAAACTACACATTCAAATCGCACCAAAATTGGCACAAAAAAATCGCAAAAAAATCTATCTATCTATCTATTGCCAGACGCCTCAATCCCGTTTGGGGTGGCCACAAACAAATCGCCTCCAAGTCGCCCTGTCCCCCGCCATTTCACTACCCTGCTCCCAACTCACACCCCCCTCTCTCATATACCTCTCCACCCCATCCCTCCATCTCATCCTCGGTCTCCCCCTCCCTCTTCCACCCTCCACCTCACTCACATACACTCTCTTCGTCAGTCTTTCACCCTCCATCCTCTCCACATGGCCAAACCACCTCAGTGTGTTCCTCACAACGCTTCCTATCACATCCACATCAACACCACAACGCTCCTTTATATCCTCATTCGTCAGCCTGTCTCTCCACGTGACTCCACAAGCTCCTCTTAAATAACTCATTTCCACTGCTCTCACTCTTGACTTGTGTCCTTCCAACAACGTCCAAGCTTCACTTCCGTACGTTAGAGTTGGTATCACAATACTGTCATGTAGTAACTTTTTTACTTCCATGCTCACTTCCTGTTTCTTATCACTGCTTTCAAGGAACCAGCAACCTTTCTTCCCTGCTGTACCCTTTCAAGCACTTCACCCTCCAAACCTCCATCCTTACTCATCACACTACCCAAATACTTAAACGTACTCACATTTTCCAATTCCTCACCATCCAACCTCGCTATACATTCACTGACTTCACCTCTCTCAAAGACCATCACTTTACTCTTCCCTACATTCACCTTTAGGTTCCGTTTCTTACACTCTCTCAAACTCATCCACCAAGCCTTGCAGCTCCCCTTCATCTTCACTCAACAACACAGTATCATCTGCAAACAACAGTACAGGGAGTTTCCAAACACTATCCTCTCTCACCAGGGCCACTCCAACATCCACTACCCTACCTTGTACCTCTTTTATTACCCCATCCATGTACAGATTGAACAACCATGGAGACATGACACATCCCTGTTTCAAACCAACTTTCAAAGAGAAAAATTCACTTAGTTCACCATCCACACGCACTGCAGCCTTAGCACCATCATACATACTCTTCACAGCATTCAACAACTTCCCATCTACTCCATATATTCTTAACACTTTCCACAATCCTTGTCTATCCACCCTGTCATATGCTTTCTCCAAATCCATGAAAGCCGCATACAACTTCTTTCCCTTCTCTAGAAACTTTTCCACTAAAGATCTAAGAATGAATATCTGATCTACACAACCTCTTCCCTTCCTAAAGCCTCGCTGATGTGAAAAAAAAAAAAAAAAAAATTGGTCCCATCACGATTGAAAAACTTTTACTATATATAATGAGCGATCACATTTTGACCAAAAAACGCTGCTCCCGGAGCCCGGCATAGGATCTCCGTAGAATTTTTTGCCCAGAGGTAGAACTAAAATAAACTGTAGCAGTAGCCGAGTGTCTGTGTGTGTACTTCGGACTTGCGTTCGGACAACTTGGGTTCTCTTCCCGAAGTTGCAAATAACACGATCAGTTGGTTAGCTGCAAAAGATCCGAGTGACAACGTTACACTAGAACAGCACTTAACGCGAGAGTCCTCCGCAGGAGCAAGTGCAAGGGACCCGAAGGGCCCACGAGCACTTGTACTGACTGTCACAGCCAGCGCTGGATTCATTTCTTTCGTTTTTATTTATTTCTTTGCCATTTAGTGTCAGCATTGTCATATACTCATTAGCTGTGTCTTCATTTACATCTGTTATTTAGTGTCAACATGGGTCATATACTCATTAGCTGTGTCTTCATTTACATCTTCTGTTATTTGGTGTCAACATCGTCATACACACATTACCTATTTTTTCATTTATGTCTTCTGTTATTTAGTGTCAGTATTGTCATACGCTCATTATCTGTGTTTTCATTTATATCTGTTACCGGTATTTAGTTTTAGCATTGTCATGCACTCATTATCTGTATTTTCGTATCTTCTGTCATTTAATGTCAGCATTGTCATACACTCATTATCTGTGTTTTCATTTATATCTTCTGTTATTTAGTTTTTGCATTGTAATACACTCATTATCTGTGTTTTCATTTATATCTTCTGTTACTTAGTTTTAGTAATGTCATACACTCCTTATCTGTGTTTTCATTTATATCTTCTGTTACTTAGTTTTAGTAATGTCATACACTCATTATCTGTGTTTTCATTTATATATTCTGTTACTTAGTTTTAGTAATGTCATACACTCATTATCTGTGTTTTCATTTATATATTCTGTTACTTAGTTTTAGTAATGTCATACACTCATTATCTGTGTTTTCATTTATATATTCTGTTACTTAATTTTAGCATTGTCATACACTCATTATCTGTGTTTTCATTTATATATTCTGTTACTTAGTTTTTGCATTGTCATTCACTCATTATCTGTGTTTTCATTTATATATTCTGTTACTTAGTTTTTGCATTGTCATACACTCATTATCTGTGTTTTCATTTACATTTGTTATTTAGTTTTAGCATTGTCATACACTCATTATCTGTTCATTTATATAATCTGTTGTTTAGTGTCAGCATTGTCATACACTCATTAGCTATCTGTGTAATTTAATTCCCGTATTTCATTCTTTCTTTGACCATTGTCTTCCTTAATTTTCAGTAGTTGTTTACCATGGTTTATATTCCTTAGTTTTTCCTCGAAACAAAAATTCAATCGTTTCGTAATTTTCATAGTTTAGCTTTTTCCATTTTTTTTTTTTTTATCTGCGTCATTACTTTTTTCTTTACTTCAATTTTTTTTCATTTGCATCGTTATCATTAGTCTTAATATTCTTTTCCTCCTTTTTTTTTCAGTGTTCTTCTTTCTCTTTATAATTTTTCATTATTTCTTTGTCATTCATTTGCTCTTTCTCTCTCTCTCTCTCTCTCTCTCTCTCTCTCTCTCTCTTTCTCTCTCTCTCTCTCTCTCGTCCCGTAACTGTAAATATTACCCTAAAGTGCACAGAAGTAGACCTGTTTAATTTTTTAAATGTCGTGTCAGAATGTAACAACTTAAGGCAGATTTCCGAAAATCGCTATTCATTGTATTTGGTCTTTTTTTTTTTTTTTTTTTTTTCTGGCGCTCTTGACACGTATAGATGAATTTGGTAGATGTTCCGAATTTATGCCACGTTCAGTTATCATATAGTATTACCGTTCGTTATATTAAGCGGGAAATTAAAAGTTGGCGAGAGTTGTGAGAGAGAGAGAGAGAGAGAGAGAGAGAGAAGGTAATCATAGTATAGAATATAAAACATAAGAGGGAGGAGAAACGAGAGAGATTATATTGTATAAATGGAGGAAAGAAAGTAGGTGAGAAAAGAAGAGGAGGGAGAAAGAATGTCGAGAAGAAAGGAAACAAGTAGAGCTGAAAGGAAGTAGGAAAGGACTTGGAGATGAGAGGAAGGAGAAAATAAGGCTGAAGAGAAGGAGGAGAGGTAGAAAGGGAGAAAATACGAGAGGAAGGTAGAGGAGGGAGGAAGAGGATTATAAAGGAGGAAATAAGAAAGAATGAGGAGAAGGAAGGATGAAGGTAAAAACGACGAGGAGAAAAGAAGGAAAAAGGGAGAGTAAGGGAGGTAGACGTCACTATGTAAGTTTACAAAACGGGCATGAACAAAGAAGTAGCAGAAGCGAGACGGGAGTAAGACGAGAGAGAAGAGAAAGAATAAGTACGGGATGTGAGAATAAAAATAAGAGGAGAGACGAACAGGAATAAATGAGAAAAAATTGAAAACAAAGCGTAAAAAAAAAGTAAAAAGAGTATAGGAGAAAGGCGGGAAGGGACAGGTTAAAGAAGACTTGGCACGAGAGAGAGAGAGAGAGAGAGAGAGAGAGAGAGAGAGAGAGAGTCGGTGAAAGGTTAAAACTGGAATATTGGGTTTTCCTTAGTCCGGTACTGAAGCGGAAGAACTACAATAAAATTCTGGTGACAGCCGGTAGGCGACGTGGCCAGCTTTATGCGGACCAAGCCTTGTCAGTGACCGGAAGTGAGTTTCGACACTAAAAGTTATTTCTATGTGGAGGTACTCCAGTGCAATATTGCATCCAAGAATCATGGCTCTGGCTTAATAGTTTTCGGAGTCATAGCATTTCACGCGAGCGTAGTCGTGATTTTAGCTTTTTTCGCCGTTTTCACATTTGATAACCTTTGACCCCTGACCTGGCCAGTGTAGCACATAGGTGTACAATAGAAGGTAATAGTACTAATCAACGTCTATAAGCATGCAAACTTTCATTCCGTTCCATTGAACCGCTGGGAAACTAGGGAAGCATTTTTGAAAACCAGTAATGGTTGCTGGGGACGCTGAGGCCAATCTTTTGCAGGGTTGCCATTCGAAAGCTAATTTAGAGGAGAGAGGGGAAAAATGGATGGCACACTTTCGATAGGGAATGACCACAAGATTACACCTAAAGTAATCAGAGCTTTCTACGTCCATTAGTAATGCGTCTGCAGCTCAAAACATGAAAAATGCTAAATAATTGGTTTTTCTGCCGTTACCAGGAAACGAGTTGTTGCCTAACAGCCAAAACCCTGTGGACACAAGTAGGTCATTGGCTAGTCATTTTTTTCTAGTTTGGTTGGAATCGGATAATTCAGAAAGGTAGAAGTGCCTGCCACAATTAAGCATGAAAAAATACAAGAAAGAAAGAAAGAAAACGCTACTATCAGTAAGAGCAGCATCGAGCTAGCCTAAAAGGGGAGAGAGAAACTGAAGAGGACCAGGAGGAGGGGAGGTGTAAGCAAAAATAAACTGCCAGCGGAAAGAAGAGGAGGAGGAAGAGGAAGAGGCAGGGTGGGGATGGGGAAGGAAGAGACCAGGAGAGAAAGGAGGAAGAGATAAGGAGAAAAAGGGAAACAGTTAGAACTAAAGAACTAACGGATATTTGGGTGACGTGAGCAAACGCAGCAGACACAATGGTGTGATGAATGACGAATGTGAATGTCTGGGGCGAAAGGTGACAGGGTATTCTCGTCCCGTGTTTCATCGAATGAGTTTAGACGGAAATATATAGTTGAATTTTTAGGGTCTGTGTCATTCTTGATAGGGTCCTGGAGTGGCATTTTTACATAATATACTGGTCCCATGGAATGTGCCACTTTGGATGGATTTGAATTATTTGTAGTCCAGAGCACTGTTAGGAACAATTAATCATCGACAGCATCCTAACAGCATAGTCCCATGCTTTCCATATTTTCATACCTCTTCCCGTACTTAGATTGTGTGCTTGATACAAGTACTGTTGTCACAGAATAATATTTCACTTCGCTATAGCCAGCGGGAACGTGTCGGTAAACTTTTCATCATAACAGTACCTGTCGCATTCTTCGGATTCAAAGTAAACAATCTTGAAACCTCCATCTGTTACTCACCTGGTTCAGGGTGTTACACTCCCGTGTTGATGCTTCTCCTCGAATGCTGACCTTTTCCCGCAGCAGCTCATTTAGTGTAAATTTGCACGTTACCAGGACATGACAAACTGCTTTACGGGGAACGAGTTCAGCTACTTGGGAAACATTACTCGTGAGCTAACTTCACAAACGCGCACGCACGCACCCCCCCCCCCACACACACACAGTGGTACCGTGCGCGGGTGTAATAACATATCGTTTCACTGAGCCATGTTGTGTGGATAATGTTCCCCATTACCTTGTGCATCATGTCTGGCATGGCCAACCGGAATGGCCAGTTGCTTGATGCAATAGAGTGTTATTGTTGCAGTTTTTACCCCGACGCATAGGATCGGACACGTTGTGTGCAGTTCCGACTGAAGTGTGACAAAACACGAAGGACTAGCAAAATATTCAGGTTCAGGTAATTTCATAGAAAAACAGCTTGCATAACAAGTTTATGAAAAGAAGCCCAAAATCTTAATTTCATATTCGTTAAAATTTTCTCTCCCTAGAATATCGAAATTGAAATATATGTATTTTATTTCAACAACTACCAAATGATTTCATTTTGCTCGGTGAAACTGATCGTGGGCAAGTGGTTGAGAGACACTGTGTTTATCCACCATCACACGTATGTACATACATAATACACCATCATATACACAGTTTTTTTCCCACATACCTGAAGCAACCAATGGCTTGGGTCCATAAATGTTGTCCCTTAAAAGGAAAGATTAACAAGAGAAAAACCCACAATCAAAAGTCCGTTCCAGATGCCCAGCAATGGTATATCTCAAGTTATTTTCTAAGCTGAATAAAATCGTTTGACAGCTAGAATAAATCTCTAAGGCTTCCAGGTGCAGAAGGGACTAAAGGACATCGTTTGAAACCCTTTCACTGTGAGATGTGCAATGGTGTTTTCGTAAATGCGAGAGGTTTAGTTCTGAGTTGTATAAAATACTGTAGCGCTAACAAGAATAAACTAGAATTTTGAAATTGCTGAAGCAATATTAAAAAAACTTCACATTCCAGATGATGATGCCACATTCCAGATTAGAATGACAAATAAAAATCCACACTTGTACAGACTTTGAATTATACACAGCATTTTGATGGCAAGTGCAAAAACCGTCAAAAATATTGGTTTGTCATAATTGTTGTAATGAAATGGTACAAAGTAGACACTCGTAGGATTATGAAAATACTTTTGTTATCATTGTAGACCTAATATTAAGGGACTTTTGGTATGACTCAAAAGTTTTGAGGATTTTGCCTTGTGACGTTGAGATCAAGGTCGAGGTCATTCATGCTGTGCAGATCATGTTCACTCATGACCCACTACATTGCCAACGAGTTTGGTCAAAATCTGCCAAATACTTTCCGTTTTAGCACCTCCTGGCATGAGGCGGCCAGTTTGATTTTCCTCTATATCTCAGAAAGTATTTGTTGGATCTAAGTATCAGTACCCAGGTGCACCAGTATATGTTGACAGCTACGTACTGGAGCATTTGCAGAGCAATCGATTAAGTAGCTTTTGCGGCGCAGGAGTACAAAAATTAAAAAAATAACAGAGGGCGCAAATGCTAGGAAAAAATTGTGTTAAAAAAAGCCTGCAACCAAGATAAATTACGCCAGAAAATTTTCGTCTCTGTCTCAAACGGTCTTGGATTGCCAGCCTTCTAGACCTGCCCCCCCCCCAAATAATAATAATAATAATAATAATAATATAAAAATAATAATAATAATAATAATATTTACAATATTAATAAGAACTCCACAGAATGTGAACTTCTTAAAAAAGCGTAATCCCACTGAACTGGACAAAAATGATAAAAACTAAAGCAAAACTCCGAGTTTTTTCAAGCTTATCAGGTAAAACGTACATTTGCAAGAGGTCCATCTTAAAATGAATAATGCAGTGCGGTAGGGGGAAAAAGTAATCTCAGTGACAGGGAACAGTGATATAATAAAAATATAAACTTAACATTTCTTAAGTTTATCTAGCGAAAAGTATCTGCGAAGCTGCTTAAGAGTGTTATAGTAACAAGAATAAAAACCTCATTGTACTGAAGGGATTACCAGTTATTTTAACAAAAACAAAACTCGCAATATTTAAAAGCTTATCATGTAAAATTCACCTCGGTTGGTGTAAAGATACTTCCGTAACAGCTGTGAGTGGTCTGTTTTAAGATGAATAAAAGTGTATGGCAATAAAAAGGAGGAGGATAAAAATAATGACAGTGTAATTCCTACATTTACCCTGGCTTATCTGGTAAAATGTCTGCTGAACGATATGAATCCAGTGGCCATCCTAACCAACTGGTAGCACTGACAAAACATATCCCTCAGTTTTGTTGTTGGTGAGGCCCATAATTAAATTAACAGATGTGTAAAAAATGAAGGTCAGCAGTTTATACATTAAATTTCATGTGTAATATTTCCGCATGTTTTGAATATATGTAAATAATTAATTACCACGGGACATGTAAAATATTGTTGCACGAGACTCGTCACAGCAGAGCAGCGTGATCATCGGTATTGCGTATGGTTCAGTGTTGTAGTATTGATATGCATCATTCTTCCCAGTTCCTTCTGCCTGTGGGTGACTCTACACTGAGTGACCAGCTAAATAGTTTGCTGTACGCCAGGAAACCATTGACTACGCTGGTTGGTAACAATGTAGCCAAATTATGGCGCCTGGTGGTTCGGTGGGTAATTGCAGCACTCCAGTCGGATTGGGCCGGTGAAGGTTTATATCCAAGGGGTGGTTGGGGTTATTGCTCACGTAATGCCACTCAGGGATGAGTGAAGCTGGTCACTCTCATCTTAAATATCAGGACCAACTTGCTTAGCCCCGGGTTCCTACGCTTCTCATGGGGCAATGTAGGATTGGGTGATGGATGGATGGATGGATACCAGTTGATATATCCGTACAATACATGTGCCTACATTATTATCGAACCACTTCTTTACGATAGTTACCGAGACCTTGAGCGTTGACTTTCAACACTCAGTGATGTGATCCTCGGAGCCCAACATAATTTTCAGAATGTTGTTTTAAGAGTGTCAGTTGTTCGACTAAAGATATGTTGATATAATGTGCACCTGTACTCCTCACTGCCGTACTGACAAACGATTGTTTAACTATCCACTGGTTCCACCGCTCTTGTGTTTGGTTGTTAGTCCCTTTAATACGATTCCGTTTTTCGTGTTTTATTCTTGCAGTTGCCCGGCTTTTTTTTTTTTTTTTTTTTCGTCAGTTTAAGCTTACACGTTATAAAGAGGTTATTAATGGCTACATCTGTCCCTTCTATTTCGAAAAGTTTCCGACGCTGAATAAAATCGCGTGGCAGTAATAAGAAAATATAGTAAGTACGTTATCAGATTTAAGGGATTATTATCAAAAAGTGCTGGATAATGTAAAGGCCGAGCTTTTGCCTTATGATGTTAATGTTTGTGTGCTTTGGTCCGTGTGGTTGGCTGTGTGGCTGTTGGGTGAGAGGTGTGTCGAAGGGGAGGATGTGTGGCAGTGGTGGGTGAGAGGGTAATGTATGGAGATTGTATGCTTGTGGTGTGTACGGTGAGTGGTGTGGGTGGGGAAGATGTGTGGTAGTGGAGTGAAATATGGTGATTCAGTATGGGGAGGATGTATTCCAGTGGTGTGTAGGGTGAGTGGTATGGGTGGGGAAACTGTGTGGCAGTGGTGTGCGTTGATAGTGATGTATGAGGAGGATGACTGCTGGTAGTGTGTGTGTGTTGGAGGGATGTGTGGCTGTGGTGTGTGCTGCTCTGTGAGAAGGATGTTTGCCACAGGCGTTTGTATGCGTTTGTGTATTGGAGGGAAAGACGTCTTGCGCGCGCGGATATTTTTTTTTTAATGCTAAGAACAAGGAACCAAGGGCCAGAAACCCGCATGATTGTTGCTCCAAGAAGAAATAAAAACTAGATAACAGAGAGCCAAATTCAAGATCGTTCATTTCGAGATGCCTGGACACACTGCGTTTGAAAGACTGGAGGTCATAGGCACTAGGAAATATCGGCAGAGGAAGACAGTTCTAGAGTTGACCTGTTGCATACATTAAGGGCTGGGAGTAACAATTAACTCTTGCATTGAAGAGTTGAACAGAAACGGTTGAAAATTTGCTACTAGACTGATGCTACGCGCCCGCCGTGGAGTGGAGAGATGCAAGCAGACAGTTTAGACGAGCACTGACCATTGAAGTAGTGATGAAAAAGAGATTAAGGTGCAACAGTGCGGTGAAGAAACAGAGGAAGAAAGCCCCAAAGGATAAAACAACAAGTAAGTTCAAAGATGATGCAGGATTGAGTTGGATATTGTTAAAAATTAGAGGATAGACATCCCTGCATTGTGCACTCTCATTACTCACCATTACCAAAAACACACATTCTTACAACACACATCCATTGAGACACCCAATCCTTAGGCATTGCATTCACACACACACACACACACACACACACACACACACACACACACACACACACACACACATAAATGGTATAATAAAAGCAAGCAGGGAAGTAAACACAAATAAAAACGATAAACAGGAAAACAGTAAGCTGAGAATGGACAGTAAGTAAACACAAACATGTAGATAATAAGGAAGTAAACAATTAAAAAAGTACTGTATGCTCAATAAAGATAAAACATTACAAGCAAATAAGGAGTAATATGATAATAAAACACAGTAAACATACACAAACAAGCAGACACAATACACTCACAATAACACACACACACACACACACACACACACACACACACACACACACACACACACACAGGAATTGAAAACAGTACCAGCTTCTCTTCGCAGCTGTTAACAACAGACATTGAAAGCCAGTGGACACAGTGTGCACGCATACAGTAAACAGAGTAAAACTTAGTTGGTCGGGCATTTCATATGATTATTCCCATCACCTCGGCCGAATACGAGGTTTCCATACATTGCACCCCTCTTGCCTCCTACCTAGCGAATTCTCGTGTGTTGCGGGAAAGGCTTCACCAGCGTTACTACGGTGTACCCTGCATTATTCTGTTTCCCATAAATCTTTTCATGCTTTACGTTGTCGCCTTCACTGTGTGTGTGTGTGTGTGTGTGTGTGTGTGTGTGTGTGTGTGTGTGTGTGTGTGTGTGTGTGTGTGTTTCGCCAATTACATGATCATTTATCAGTTCCATGAGGCAGTCAAATTGTCGGCACCCCTCAAACCAGCATTCGGAGCCGTCCCCACTATATACTTACAAGGCACCTCCAGGTAGTATTGTACCTGCAATAGTGGTTTCTTTCTCTACCGTTTCCTTTGTGCCGAAAGAAATTAATTGGTGGTGCAAAATGTCAGACCACGGCGCAGTTTACCATGGAGCAGCACGCACTTCATATGCCGGCTGCTGACATTAATATTCACAAGACGAAATTAAGTTTTATACAACAGTTAGCATGTTCAGTAATATATATGGCTTTCATCACTTCATTTTGTATTCTCTCTGCTGAGAAGTTGATCAGTAACAAGAAGTATTTTTCAGTTTTGATTATTTTCATTCACAGCAGTCCAGTACATTGCCTGTTTGCTGCCTTGTTAATGCAGCCAGAATTCACTTCATGTATGTCAAAACTTGACATATTGATGCTGATGTTAAATAATAATAATAATAATAATAATAATTATTATTATTATTATTATTATTATTGTTATTATTATTATTAATATTTATTATTATTATTATTATTATTATTATTATTATTACTAATATTTACTCCTATTATTATTATTATTATTATTATTATTATTATCATCATCATCATCATCATAATCGTCTTCGTAACGTCGTTGTCGTCCTTTTTGTCATCGTCGACGTCTTCGTCGTCGTCTCATGGTCGTCTTCCCCATTGTCATTTGCTTCAGTTGCTTATCATCCCACACGAGTTTGTTCATTTGACTGTGATTACACATAAGTATTTTTTTCTAGTTAATTAAGGACGATATTCTTCAGCAGGGACGAGATCTCTCATATAAGGGGTATTAGAAACTACCGGTGTATCCATTAACCCTCTCAGTACCATGATAGCTTTTCATTCTTGCCACCGCCTCATTACTTCATTCAGCTCAGGCCAGACCGATGGTAATGAAGGCGTTGCATTATATTCTTGTTCCCTGAAGACGATTTCATTCTGCTTAGTGGAGACCGCTTGTAGGGAAAGAGTTAAATTTGAGTCTTAGTCCCGCCAAAAGAATTTTTTCTTTAGTTTATTGGGGACGCTTGTTGTGAACGAGCAAAATTTTATGGTCTTTCCACAGATTATTTTGTTTATTTTGGAGGCGATCGTTAAATATGAAGATGTAAAATTGGAAAGCAGTCTCTGTGAACAGTTTCCGTGTATTATTTATTCGTTTCCTCCATCCACAGGACTTTTTATTATCATGTGGAAATTTCCCTGTGCTCTTGCCTCCTCCATACAATATTTTATTTCGGGAGTTAATTTACGTCTTTAATAAGATGATGATCTTTTCATGTGTTAATTAATCTTGTTTAATTCAAACAAGTGTATTCAGCCCATGAAGGGTGTCTGAGAATGACGGGTTTTAGTCTGAAAGCGAGTTCCAGTAATACTTGCCCTTATGTCTCCGCCCACCTGTGGTGGTGGAAGGCATTAAGTGTTGCGTGCGTGCGAGCGTGGGTCCATGCGTCCGTAGCGCTTGTCGGCGTGCAACACACCGACGGATTTCCACCAAACTTTTGTCAGTGATGCAGTATGAGATAATGATAAGTCGATTAGGTCAGCTAGGTCAAGGGATGAAAGGTGAAGGTCATAGGGGGTCAACATAGTATATCCTTGTGGGCCAGGCATCTCGTGAACCCCTCGAAGAATTTCGACCAACCTTTTGTCAGTGATGCAGTATGAGATGATAATTCTGTTAGGTCACCTAGGTCAAGGGGTGAAAGGTGGAGGGCATATGGGGTCAGCATAGTTTATCCTTGTGGGCCAGATATCTCGTGAACCCCTCGACGGATTTCGACCAAACTTATATCAGTGATAGAGTATGAAGGGATGATGAACTGATTAGGTCAGCAAGGTCATAGAGGCTGTATGGCGAGGCCGTGCGCATGGCTTGGCCAAGGCATACCCAGCCACGGTTTGCCTCCACAGCTCGGAGCTCTAGTACTTGGCGTTTCAGTTAAGGTATATTTTTGCTTCCTGTAATTGATATTTTCAGTTTACGAAGAATGGAACAAGTTAACATTCATAATATATTTCATTTGAGGTTATTTCTGAACGCGACCTTTGGTGATGGTGGCGGCGGCGGCGGCGGCGGCGGTGGTGGATGATCAGTCATCTTTAATTCGTATTTTACATACATACGATATACGATCGTATACCACAAAATTATAGGCTAGTCGATGACTTCTGCTGCTCCGCCACCGCCGTTTACTAGTACAACTACTGAGAATCACTACTGGTCCATTTCTTCCTCTCATTAGCAACCCCAAAACAACATTTTTTCTTTTTTAAATGCTGTTTTGGCTAAACCAGTAAGGTAGGCTTGCAAAAATTGAGTTAGTTTCACATCATTAACGTGTAGTGTGCGGATAGTTGTTGGAAGGGAATCAGTTTGTATTAACTTTTTGAATGAAATGGAACTATACTTTGTGACCAGAAATCTGCTCCGCTCCGTCGTTATTGCTAAATTGTAACGAGAGATAGGAATACGATGCTAGTCACGAAGAAATGCTGTGGAAAGATGTCGGAAGCAGGACTTTTTTTTTTTTTTTTTCCTGCTGGAGACATAGAAGCCCAGAGGACGAAGATCTGAGCGAAGTCAAAGGGATAAAGATCATAAAACATCTGCATCACTCATGGTCCCTTCAGGCTGGTGACGCATTTCAAATTTTGTTACTGGTATGTAGTGCTGCCTACTTCTTCCCTAGCCTTTATCATTCTTTTTCTGTGCCTGCCATCCTCTCTTCCTATTTCTCCCGTCTTTCCTGTCACTTCTTATTGCTTTTCTTTCCTTTACAGGTGGCTTTACTTTGAGTGACAAGCCAAATGGTTTCCTGTAAGCCAAGAAACCATTTAAACACTGGGTGGTAACCATATAACCAAACCATACGTGCTCCCTACGTGTCAACAAGTGGGTTGGTGGAGGGTTAGTGCCCCTCCCCGTAAAACAAATAACTCAAAGTCAAATGGCCAACCCTTACGGGATTATGGCGACTGGCAATAGATAGATAGATATTTAGACGATTTTATGCAGCTGCGGATAAAAATTTCGAACTAGAAGTGTTAGATATAGCCTCCAGTAACTTCCTTAGCAATTAAGATGATTCCAAAGTCGAATGAAATCGTTTGAAAGTATCGAGAATAAAGTGAAAGATACGTTCTCGGATTAAAGGGGTATAATAACGATTATTCCTCAAATTTATTTTGTAGGTGCTGAATACATCCTTCAGAGAATTGATAAGGAGCACAAATTGTATTTTTAACGTAATGGACGCTAAAAGAATTGAAATAAATGTTTAATGCTGGTTGTGGTGAGAATACGAGAATATAATCAAACCTCCCCCACCCCCCCCCTCTCTCTCTCTTTCTCTGTTCTTGCCTAAATGCAGTGCTTAAATGGCGTCCTTTATTGTTTACATCTTCAGATAAATCGGGATTTTAAAGGGAGGATGAAGGCGTTTAAACAATCAAGTAAATAATAGGCAAACTGGCATCAGCGCGTCATTTGAAACTTCTAAAAACAGTATCCAGTGACTCGCACGGCATGTTTAATAAACTAAAGTAGGAAGATAAAGTTATAAATACGCCATTTTTATTGTTTGTTTATTGAGAATGGTGAAATTAACGTTGGTATATGTGAAGGATCGGTGTAAATTGAAATCAGGAGAGTATTGCTACATCGCGAGTTCCTATATTATCCACGTCACGTGACAATGTGATCAGTGACCCACAGGACTTGGTAAGGTGTGGTGTTGTGTATGCTTGCAGTTATTACATGAAGAAAATGAAGTTCCCATGTGTTTCCTGCTTCGAAAACTGACTTGCAGTGAGTGTCTGCACAAATAGTGTTGTATGTGAAAATAAGGAGACGGTTTGATCGAGATGCAAAATAGGAGTTCTAGGGCGGTGAAAATGGCGAGACTGAATGACGCCTCGAGTGGACGGCGTCATGGCGCAAGGTGTGTGGCGTCGCGTATTGTCGAAATACGTAGGCTTGATATTGTAGGTTATGGATGACTGTATATTGTAGTTTGTTGATTTTATGTTGCAGGATATTATATTGATTTTGTTTCTTGCGCCCGGCTTGCTAACGATAGGTAAATGTAGGTTTTTCTGCAGCTTAGTAGGTTTGTTCTTGTTATCTTCCTCCGTCTTTCTTTCCTTCCCCCCACCCCTTCTCTCACTGTCTTTCTTTCCCTCGTCTTTCATTCTTCCCTGTCATTGTTCTTTCTTCACCTTATCGCTTATTCCCCACATTTTTCAAAGATTTGTTTGATTATTTTTGTTATTTTTTCACTATCCTTTTTTATGCCAGTCTCTCTCTCTCTCTCTCTCTCTCTCTCTCTCTCTCTCTCTCTCTCAGGTAAACAGTCGAATTTCAAGGGAACCCAGGGACATGTGTGACTGTGTGGGATTTAAAAGGAAACCTAACTTGAAAATAGAGGCATCTGGCAACTGTGACTGACTACTCTCAATTGGCTCAGAATTGCCATCTCTTCATAGTAAATGCTGAGTTGTAGCAATCCATTGATACTGGAATATGATGCTGCTCAAAGAATGGCTATGGTAAGAATGTAGTGCCGAAACAGTGTCATTTTATTATCTCAGCTGCATGGAATAAGCAGCAAAAGGCCGACAATCTGGGCCAAGCTCGAGTAAAAACAGTATAGTGTTGGGCGAGTTTTTAAAACATTCATGTAGTTTTAATGACAATCTTCTTGGATTATGTCAGATGTATTGAATGTGATACTGCCATAGTACTTTGATAGAAATTGTCAGATAACTTTCTGTTATGTTGTACAGTACACTTTGTAAACGATGTGGTGTGTTCCCACTTAGGAAGCCTCATTAACCATGCTTAGTCATTTCATGTATGGCTGACCAAGAATGTGTGTGTGTGTGTGTGTGTGTGTGTGTGTGTGCTTTTACCTAATCGTATTATATTTTTTTTTTTACTTGAGTCTGGCATGTCATGCCCGGTTTTCTGTAGTTAGTTTATTGTACAATTTATGAATAGTTTTAACATACACAAGCTCATCTGGTAGTTGGCACAAAGTCATATGCTTTGGAAGGAAAGGTGTACTTTAGTACAACTGTACATCATACTAAGTATATTTTCTGTCTGCGTCCTCTTGGTGATTACAAGTACAGGTGTTGGGTAAACTTTTTCAGTTTCCATCCAGCTGTGATACATGCAACATTATCACTTACATTTTCATATGATTATCATCATCACCATTATCATCACCCGGACCTCTTTTCCCACGCTTGGGCAGGGTGAGGAGTAGCACTGTCCAGGTTCCATTTGCACGCCATTCAAGCCTCCGGAATCCTGGCTCTGCCTGATACGCCAAAAACATTCATCACATTCTGTTGCTTCACATCCGATAGAGTCAGGCCGGACGCTGTCACGTTAAAAAGGGGTGCCAAATCCCTAAATCATGCACTTCTACCCACAATATTCATTCAGCCAGCTCGATCTCTTGTCAGTTCCCTAGCCTCACCGACTTCCAAACGTCTCTTCCTCATTCACTCATCCACCGTATCTCTCCACCTTCTCCTTGGCCTACCTCCCCTCCTCCCTCCTTCAGTTTCGCTCAGATATACCTTTTTCACCACTTTATTGTTATCCATTCTCTCACATGACCATACCATCTCAGTACATTCTCTTCGATTCTGGTGTCCACAGACTTCCTCACGCCACATCTTTCACGAATCACATTATTTCGAAGTCTGTGCATTCTCTGTACTCCACATACATTCCTCAGCAGTCCCATCTCCATTGCTCTCAGTCTTGACTTTTCGTTTTCATGCCACACCATAGTCTTACATTCATATGTTAGTTGGCACTAACACTCCTTCATGTAAGCCTCGTGCAGCTGCAACACTCAAGTTTCTGTTTGTTATCAAGGCCTTCATTGCACTAGCTACTTTTCTTCCTTCTCACTGTACTTTCCACTTCTTTTGCACATTTTCCTCTCTTTTCTATCACTACCCAGGTACTTGAACTCTCTCACCTAATTCCAGTCTCTCCATTCACTGTAACGTCGCAGTGGGAGTCACCTCTTTCAATAACCATAACTTTACTCTTTTCTAATAATAATAATAATTATAATAATAATAACAATTGCCATTATTATTATTATTATTTTTATTATTATTATTATAACAACGGTTAGTTTTCTGTAGTATCAAACATTTATTTTGAGGGAGGAACAAGAAACGTGGGATATTTCTGTGCTTAAAAGAAGAGACAGTCCTGGCATTATAGAGAGAAAATTTGAGGCGTCATCGAACTGAAGGGATTAATTGTCAACAGTATTGGTCAGTTGAATTCCAAATGAGGCAGCATCGATATTCAGTATTTGATTTTGGTTCCCCATAAATACTGAATAATGCTTTTCTTTTGCGTTCACAAACATTCGTAGGCAACGATATTTAAATAACACTTTTCAGCACGCCACTGAAAGCAAGCGAGAAGGCCATGAATCAGAACGTTTCCAAAAATTCCGCCCCTTGTTTCAAAAAGCCTTTCATGAGCCAGATATTATTACTATTTATTACTATAACAAAATTGATGTCGTAGAAGTCGATAAAATGGATGAAATAATAAGCAACTATGATATTTGACAGAATAATGAGGGAATACAGGATGTAAGAATAATAAAATATGTCAGTATGTGAAAAATGTTTAAATATATTATATTAATAAGCATATAAGTGAAAATGTGCAAGTAGCCAGGAAGTGTTGTGAATTACCTTTTAGGAAACTGATTATATCCTGGTAAGGGTTGGGGGGGGAGGGCAAAGGAACGCATGTATGTATGTATGTACTGTATGTATGTATGTATGATGTCGGCTTGCACACGCTTGACATGGGCGGGTAGATCGACTGTACAGGTTCAAGCCGTGTTTTACGGGTCCTGAAGACCACCGGATCCTTAGTGCAGAGAAGCATCATTCTGTGTCACGTGTGAGTTGACCCGTACACACACACACACCACACACGTTCACGCCACTCTTTTTTTTTTTTTTTCTTCCAAGTCCTCGCACCTCCTTGAAATTTACTCAAGTTCCCCTTGGAGGCTCGCCCCCCAGGTTGAGAACCTCTGCTGCAAAAAGAAGCCTCTTGATTGGAGGACAAGGCAGTTATGGTGAGGGTGTAAAAGGAAGCCGACCCTCAGTGCCATCTCAATTGGAGGACTAATCTAGTTAGTCTGAGGGCTGTACTTTACCTGGCGTAAAACACTTCGTAGTAACTTATCCTCACCGACTTACTTGGCTTTTTTTTTTTTTTTTTTTTTTTTTGCTATGTTCGTATGTTATTTATATACCGTATTTAGCTTTAGTAATAATAAAAGTTCTATCAGTGATAGAGAAGGGAATTCTAAGACGCAGTTTGAGGGAAAAAACATTAAAAGTGTACAAAATAATTATATGTCTCCCACTCATAGCACGACTGAATGGAGTTCGTTTTCCTTGGATCTCCAGTGAAAGCATGGCGATGACAAAGATAGCAGATGTGGCCTCAGTTCGTCCCTCGTCCACAAAACCCCTTGTTTAGACCTTGACTCCAAGGATGACAATTGGACAAACTCTGCCTCATCCCACGACAGTGACGACCCCAGCGGCGGCACAGAATACCCCAGCGCATGACAACAGGAAGAGTGTAGCCTAGTTGGGTGTTACCATTGACACAACATAGGATGCCTGGTGGTTTAGCGGGTTAACCCGTCACGTCCCGAGGTTTTCCGCACCTCCGACATCCCCCAGTCCCGAGGTATTTTCGATTTTTTTTTTTTTTTTGGCTAAAACCTCCGCTTTTGGTGAGAAACATCGAAAATTCATAGAGAAATCACTTCCTCCTTACCTGACTGGGTTTTCTAACATGCTGGCACCAAAGAAAACGAGTTCTATGGGAGGGTAACTATTTTATTCACTCATAAACGGTATTTACTTGGTACGAATTTATATGTAGCACAAGAGTATATTGGTTTTCAAACAGTAATATAGACATTATAAGCATTGTTTCACTCACTGACTCATCACCATTCATGACCTTTTTTAAATTTCCACATTACCTGATCATCATTTCTGACTCTTTCTTCCTCTAATGCTATGTAAACCTTGTCCTCCACATTGTCATCGATTGGGAAATCACTCTGGCCCTGAATGTCTTTATTGGCCATGTCACTGGTGACAGGTGAATTGCCGAGACAATGGCGTGAGAGGGGGAGGGGGGAGGTTATGCGGTGTAAGGCATTGTCCCTGCTTGGCATCATGTAGAGGAATACAAGAAAGTGTCCCGTGTATACATACAAAAAATCACGCGCGAAAATTGAAAATTGTGCAAATTAGGGACCTTGCAATTGCACGACATACTGGTATGTCGCCGGGACTGGCAAATGCAAATCGTTGCAACGTACCCATACGTCGACGGGACGTGGCGGGTTAAGGAACACCAACTGGATGTAGTCCATTAGTGTTTGAATTCCAGGGCTGGTTGAGCTATTGTTCAATTAATGCAACTCATGGACAAGTGACTGGTAACCCCTTAAAATGTTTGGACCGAGCAGCCAAGCTCTGGACCCTAAAACTCCGATAGGGCAGCAAACGACAAAGTAAAAGAACAGATGTTACGTTGCAAACTGTCAGTATTAAGAATTATTTAAACGACACATGAAAATATTAAGGTAGTTTTAAAAAGTAATAGCACAAGTAAACAGTAATAATGTAATGCTAAGGAAAAAGTTCTACAAAATTTACCTGGCTAATCGAGAATGCGGTTCAAAGTCAATAGCTTCAGTATAGTGAGGTGTCGGCCACAGCCAGATAAAACTCCTTCAGTAATCAGTTGTCATCAAAACTCATCGGTGGTAACCCAAAGCCAGGTGTAGTCAGGCGTAATCAGCAGATGTCAGCCACAGTCTCATGAAGTCGCTTGGGTTCTTCATCTGAACGTCTTGACTTCCCGGAGGAGATAAAATATTTTAAGATTCTTTCTGTCGGGAGCTGACGGTGCTCTTAGGAGGAAGGACAGCGATGGAGGAGGAGGAGGGAAGGAGGGAGAGAGGCTGAGAACGGAAGGAAAAAGATGTCAGAGGAGGAAGGAGCAGGAGAGGAAGAGGGGAAAACAGGAAGAAAAGAATTGTCAGAAAATGGAAAATATGAGGTAGAGGAAAAGGAAGGAGAAAAAGGAGGAGAGGGGGAGATGATGAGGTAGGAAAGAAGGAGGGGATTGAAAGGAAGAGGAGGAAGTGGCAGGGATAGAAAGGACAGAATGAAGAGGAAAAGAAGATAAGGAAGGAAGGAAAAGAACCCTGTGGAGTAGTAGTGAAAAGCAGAAGAAACTAGAGGAATGAGAAGGAAGGGATGATGGGTTAGGAAGGAAGAGGAGGTGATGATAGGAGGATGGTTCAGGAGAAGTTGGAGGAACGAAGAGAACGGGAAGAAGAAAATAGGAAGAAGAGGCCTGACGGATTGGAAGGAGCACGAAACTAATGAAGTGGATGGAGAAATGGAAGATGAAGGAAGATAATAGACTAATTAGAAGGAAGATGCTGACCTGGTTGAAGAGGGAGATGGAAGAGACTGGAAGAGGTGGAAGAAATTTAGCGAGGAAAAAAAAAAAAAAAAGAGGAAAAAAAAAAGATGTCAAGATGTAGTAGTAAGGGGTTGAGGAAGAAAGGGAGAGATGGAGAAGTAATGGGAAATGTAAGAGAAAGAGAAGAGATGAAAGATGTAAGAATGAGAAAAGATGCTACAAGAGGTAAGAACGGGAAATTGACGAAAAAGGGGGAGCAAGAGGAAACGGGAGAGCAAAGGGAAATGGGCCCGAAAATTTAACTTTAATTATTACAGTTACGAGTTCAGTAAGTTGGGTAGCACACCAGCGGCTCCAGCATTAAAGAGATTTGAGCAAGAAAATAAAAGCTGCAGGACTAAACACAGCCACTAGTAAATCAAGCCTTTATCTTCGTGCCCACATCCAGCAACGGACATGAGAAGCTAATAAGGCCTGATAAATCCCTCTTAACAAACGTTCCTGGTTTATTCTACACAAAATAAAATAATTCATAAAGACAGAGGTAATTTGTGCGGTGCCCTGGGTTTATAATTAGCATGAGTTAGGCGACGTATTGTTCAGAGACAGCGACTTTAGTGCAGTGGAATTTCGATAATTAAGGTGATGGATGAACTCCGCTTGGACAATGTGGAACATTTTTTTTTTTTTTCCCTTGTCTCATTGATCCTCTGCCTTAAAGGTGGCGAGGGGAAACTTAAACCGTTCAGCCCAGTTACACCATTCTTATTCTTGCTACTACACGGTTTTATTCAGTTTGAGAGAATTTTAAAAACTCTTTAACCCCTTCAATTCAAGAAATCTGTATGAAATGAAACACAAAATCATTTAGTGGTGAACTAATTATAATAAACTAAAGCAGTCAAGCTATTTCCTCCTGGAGTCTTGGAAAAGGGCTAATTTTTAGAAAGGGTCCGGCATAAAGTATTATAGAATTTCTTTTCCTGAGAGAGAGAGAGAGAGAGAGAGAGAGAGAGAGAGAGAGAGAGAGCACCCCAGCGGCGCTTGGCATCTTCCCACATAAGATTTGTCAGACATTTGCTGTATCCATGTATCTTTGTATACATTCATCCATCCATCACCCACCACTATATATATATATATATATATATATATATATATATATATATATATATATATAGTTTAAATCCAACCACTCATCTAGATATTTTTTGCTACCCACAAATCATCATTTTATCTGTCTGTTTACCCTTCCATCCATACACCTAACATCAGCGGTTTCATTCATCCATCCATCTGACTTTCTGTCTAATTATCTATTCATCAAACCCTAACAGTTCTTGTGGCTTGTATATTTCTACCACTACTCGCCTGCAAACTCAGAACAGACCTGTCCCACCAAAACTCGAACTCAGATCTTTCCAAAGTTACTCAGACTAACCAAGACTATCTATCTATCTATCTATATACCTAGGCTGCTTCCCCCAAAGAAAGGGAGGTAGCCGAGACAGGACGACACACTCCCCATTTACTCATCCATTTAAACACATTCATTCGCATCTTAGCCCCAAAGGGGAGAACGGACAGATCCTCACCGCACCACACTGCACAAGGGTCAACTGCGCAATGCTATCATTGACATCCGCGGCAGGGCCCGACAGCAGAGCTGGTTTATCCCTGCCACATCATAACAGACTCATCCCCTTACCCGCACCTGACCTGAAATAGCTGATCAGACCAAATGTGGGAGAATATCCCCTCAGGGCTGCGTCATCACTTATTCATTCACAATTTCTCTCCACCCATTTCTGTCACGCACAGCCACTCTTCCTTGCTCAACAGACATCCCTCTCGCATCCAGTGCTCTCTTCACACTGTCCATCCATCCTATTCGTGGTCTTCCTCTCAGCCTTACACCTCTCACATCAGATCTAGTTATCTTTTTCACCAATCGCTCATTATCCATTCTCTCCATATGCCCAAACCATCGCTACACCCTCTGCTCAACTCTACCAGCCATCTCCCGAACAACTCCAGTTCTCCTTCGCACTTCATCATTCCGCACTCGATCCGTACGCGTCACTCCACACATACTCCTCAGACACCTCATCTCCATTACATTCAAACTTTTCCTCTCTGCTACACCCATATTCCATGTTTCAGCCCCATACAATGCAGTCGGTACCACAACACCCTCATACAGCCTTCTCTTTACATCCATTCTAAGCGAACGACATCTAAACACTTTTTTTCATTCCTCCCAGCACCTTTCCTACTTCATTTATTCTAAACTTCACTTCTGCATCTATTCTTCCATCCACAGCAACATGTGACCCTAGATATTTAAAACACTCTACCTCCTCAAGCAACTCGCCATTCAAAACTATATTCATCCCCCTACCATCTACCAACCTCGTACACTTCATCACTTTACTCTTATTCTCATTTACTTTCAATTTCCTCCTTTCACACACCCTTCCCAACTACTCTACCAACTGTCTCAATCTCTCCTCTGAATCAACCACCAGTGCAGTATCATCTGCAAACAGCAGCTGCTTCAGATTCCACTCTCCACCATCAACATTCACCAGACTCAGAACCTAAAACTCTTGCATTCACCTCCCTTACAACACCATCCATGTAAATATTAAACAACCAAGGCGACATCACACATCCCTGTCGCAGCCCCACTCTCACAGGAAATCAATCACTCACAGCATTTCCCACTCTTACACTCGCTCTACTATTTACATAAAAACTCTTCACCCCTTTTAATAACCTACCATCAAGTCCATACAATCTTAAAACAGTCCACAAAGCCTCCCTATCAATTCTATCATACGCTTTCTCTAAATCCATAAATGCCCAAAACACGTCCTTGCCTTTCGCTAAATACTTTTCACACACTTGTCTCACCGCAAACACCTGATCCACGCATCCCCTCCCTCTCCTGAAGCCACACTGCTCATCACCAGTCACTCCCTCTGTACCCTCTCTAACTCTCATAATTAACACTCTACCATAAACCTTACCTACAACACTCAACAGACTTATACCCCTAAAGCTAGTACATTCATACTTATCACCTTTGCCTTTATACAGTGGGACCACACAAGCACTTGCCCAGTCAACTGGCACCATACCTTTCACAAAGCACACATTGAACAATCTTACTAACCAGTCAACAGTAGTCACTCCACCACCCTTCAGGCATTCCACAGCACACCCATCCATACCTGCAGCTTTCCCTGCTTTCATCTCCTTTACTGCCTTCTGCACTTCCTCCTTCGTGATCAAAGAATCATTCAACTCTCCCAACACATTTATTCCTTGCACCCTTCCATCCGCCACAAGCTCAGCCACCCTTTCCTCCTCTACATTTAACAATCTTTCAAATACTCTGCCCATCTCTTCCTTACTGCATCCATCTCAATTAACATCCTTCCATCCTCTGCTTTTACTCGTTCTTCCTTCCCAGACTCTCCCTTTCGCACCCTTTTCACCTCCTTCCAAAACATTTTCTTATTCTGTTGAAAATTCTCTGTAAGCCGCCTACCCCACCTCTCATCTGCTACCACTTTAGCATCACACACAGCCCTTCTCGCCTTATTCCTCTTTTCCTTATACCTCTCATATGACATCTCATCCTTCCCCTGCAGCCACACTTCATATGCACGTCTCTTCTCAGCCACAGCCATACTTACTTCCTCGCACCACCATTCACTTCCTTTTCTTACACCACCACCCACACGTCTCACACCACACACCTCTTCTGCATGCCCCACCACAGCACTCTTAAATAACTGCCATTCCTCCTCCACACTGCCATTTTCCCGATCTTTCACTGCGTTCCACTCATCTTTCAATTTCTCCTGATACTCTATCATTTTCTCTCTTTTATCCAACTCACTCACTTTCAAAAACCTCCCTGCCACACCTATCCCTCCTAGCTCTCACCCATCTCTTACCTACTCTTAACTTTCCCTCCACCAGGTAGTGGTCAGACATACCTCCACCCTCCCCTCTCAGAACTCACATCCAACAATCTTCCTATTACATTCCTAGACACAACCACATAGTCCATCAAAGCTCTATCAACAACCCTTCCACCCTCCTGTCTCACCCACGTATACTTATAAATATCTTTCTTCTCAAACAGCGTATTTCCAATCACCATCTCTCGCTCAGCACAAATCGCTATCATTCGCTCCCCATTTTCATTTCTTCCAGGCACACCATGCATACCAACTACACCTTCAACTGCTACATTTCCCACTCTAGCATTCAGATCTCCCATCATTACCACATTCACATTCGCTCCAAAACTCTGGAGACATCAACATCATTCCAGAAAGACTCCCTCTCTTCTTCATCCCTTTCACTACCAGGCCCATATGCACTCACAAACACCCACAACTCACATTCAAATTTCGCTTTCACCCACATCAGTCTCGATGACACCTCCTTCCATTCAATCACACACTGCTGTACTTCCGGACTCACTAACAAGGCCACACCTTCTCTTGCCCTTCCTCTATCAACACCTGACAATCTTCCATTCACACTTCCAAACATAGACTCACCCTTCCCTTTCATCTTCGTTTCACTCAAAGCTAACACATCCAACTTTCTTCTCACAAACATTCTCCCAATCTCCTCCCTTTTAGCCTCAATCGTACTACATCCACGCACATTTATAGACCCAATCTTCAGGGTACGGGGATAACCATCCCCCATATATATTGAAAGCCGTACCTTGTACAGAACTCAGGGGCGCCAACCTCCTTGCAGTAAAAACCCATCATATTTCGACTTCATGTAGACATTGCCAAATGGTAAACATGAATTTCTCTGTTTCAAAATGTTCTTAACCTATAAACTCACAGTAAAGAATGAGTCCAGCAGTACAACAGCGTGCCGGGCTTGCAAACACTGGATAATCAGATCATCAAGTAATCAGGAACTCGGAAATTTCGTGATAAATGCGTATCTAGGCCCGGCACCTGGGAGGATCTGGCAAATATAATCTGTTTGACTAGCGGTTAAAACTAATTAAGAATGAGCCTAAGGGATTTAGGGATTTGTTAAGGGTGAAATATACAGATAGGAAAACAAGGCAGGTGGATCTCGAGGGAGATGGAGCGCTTTTAATGGGTACTTTTGGAAAGTACGAAGGAATGGTAAAGGAGACGATAGGAAACAAAAGAGGGCGAAAGAAAAAGAAGAAATAAAGACGTGGAATGGAATGGAATTGGTGATAAAAGGTCAGGGGTGGGATTGAAAAATGGTGGGTCGGAACTAAGGCTACTCCTTGGGAGTAATAGTGGAAGAAGAGACTAGGAGTAAGATAAAAAGAAAATAAAACCGAGATATTATGGTGTCAGAGTAGGGAAGGAAATAAAGGAAATGAGGACAGGTCGAGGGGGTGGGCAAAACGGAAGTATACTCGTAAAACAAGGGGGGGGGGTAGGACCCCAGGATGTCATAATGGGAGGTCACTAATGAAATCAAGGGATAAATGGTAAGTCAGGGGTGAGTCTTAAAGTACAAAGGAAAGGGAAAAGAAGGAGAGGAAAGGAGGGACGAGTGAGATGTGATGGTGCAGTGGTGGTGAGTATGTTCTGGGGATGCGAGGACAGTTTAGCCCCTTTAATGTAAGAAGTTCTTGGTAATGTTCGATTGTGCCGTGGTATATTGAAACTCATTGAGGACTCCCACGTTAATATGTACCAGTACAGTGCGCTTTGTGAGCGCGTGGCGAGCGAGCGAGCGAGCCCTATGTTATCACAATATCCCTCTTTGATTTCTGTTGGTGATTTCCCCATCAAAACATATAAAAAACGTTAATACTGGGGAAAAAAAAATTATAGGCGGAATCTCCGATATTCAGTTTCGAGTTAATAAAAAAAAAAAAAAAAGTGTTAAGATGGAAAATCTTTCAAAAATTTTATTTCGTAACTGGGGAGTTACCGATTAGAGCCGGGCACTCTCCTGGAAAACACGAGATTCCAAGAGGTTCTTACGCCTTTGTGTGTGAATTTTTAGTTGATAACAAAACCTACTGAGTGAATGTATCACATGCAGAAAGAATTACAACGCCACATAGGAGGGAAGTTATTAGTTTCTGCCTAGTGTGACGGTCAGGTTGGGCTGGGCAAGGTCGGGCCAGGTCGGGCTGGTTGGGTCGGGCCGCTCATTTCCAAACTTATCTAAGAGTATACATCGCTTGCCCGCTTGTAATAAATTATCCTGTGTACGTCTGTGTCTGTTCAGTGGTATGTGCAGTATTAATGATAGACGACTGTGTGTCAGTTCTATACTTCACAGGTTTTCTTTGTTTATCATAGTACTTTGCATGTTCTTATTTCACCTTCATTGTAAATGACGAGAATAATGTTAAAGCTCCTCTTTTTGCTTGAAAGTGGTTTAACAGGATAGGCTAACATAATTGTTTATATTTTCCATTTTTAGAAACACCTGTACACAAATGGTGATGTCAACGTTTGGAATATTTCGTCGCTGTTAGGCAACTGCGTTAAATTACTTTTGCCACAGTGTTTCACACTTACAAGCATCGTTCATAAGATTTTAAAAATCTTAGTACTACATCTCCATAAATACCGATACTTCATCCTTCCAGTTATATCATTTTAATATATTTTCGTTCTTCATTTCCATATCTGGCTTACTCATACCTTACCGGCATATGAATCACACACCATCTTTGCCCTCCACGCCTCCTCGTTACCCTCAGCCTCATCCCTATATTCTCCTTCCACCATCCAGCTAACATCCATCAATGTGTGTCCAAATCATCTACACACACACACACACACACACACACACACACACACACACACACACACACACACACACACACACACACACACACACACACACACACTTGTTTCAGTAGACTTCCTCACTCCACATCTATCGCTAATCATATATTTAATAACCTTTCCAGCTTATAAAGTCTCCACACACTGCCTTGACAATCCCATTTCCACTGCATACACTTGGGATTTTTAAGACTTGTACCTTTCCTAACTTTTACACTCATACGTTGTGTGGGTAAACGTAAATAAAATCGTTCGGGGACAGCATGATTAAAATGAGAAAAGAGCTTCATAGACGGGGGATTAAATCTGAGTGGAAGTGTTTACGCTGAGCAGCTTCAAGATAGCTCCTTGCTACCACTGATATACCTTAAGGTTTCCTAATGTACTGTACGTAAGTGCGAGGTACGCATGTATATATGAATGTCTTTGCATGCATGTATGTTTTTCGCGTGTGTTTCTGTTTGTATGCATGTGTGTATGTATTTGTGTGTATATGTATCGTAATGGCGCGCTTACTCACACGCTTTACACAGTCAGATCTGTTACACTTTCTGTATTTTACGGGTCCTGAATGGCAACTGATCTGTAAGAAGGAGGAACACCACACATTTTTCCCAGAAGTAACCCGCCACCATGTACAGTACCGTTACAGGTGAGGAAGGATTCTCATGTATAAGGTGACATGTACAGCATGAAGTATGTCCTCTCTCACCTTTTCCCTCCATTTTCTCTATCCCGTTTTACCGTCTCCTCACATCACGTCTCTCCTTTCTCTTCCCCCCCTCTTATTATCTCTCCTTTCTCCCCTCCCCCCACTTATCGCCTTTCCCTCCTCCCCTTATTCTCCATCCTTTCTCTCCCCCCCTTATTCTCTGTCCTTTCTCTCTCCCTCTTATTCCCTATCCTTTCTCTACCCCCGTTATTATCTCTCCTTTCTGTCCTCCCCCTATTAGTCTCTCCTTTTTTCACCCCTTCATTCCCTTGCTCTTCTTTCTCCCTCCTCTTTTCTCCCTTTTCTTTCTCTGCTTTCTCCACTTTGTTTCTCCCTGCGTGTCTCTCTCCCTTTCACACCCCTCTTTTTCTCCCCATGTTTTGTCCCCCCACTCTCTCCACCCATTTTCTTCTCCCTTTCACAGCTTCTCTTTCAGATCGTCGCTTTCATTCTCTGTGCCTCTTTTGTCCTCAGTCTTTAGCCTACAATAACCAGCCTCTCTCTCACTCTCTCTCTCTCTCTCTCTCTCTCCGCCTTTGGCCTGCGGTCACCGTTCAGCCCACTACGTTCATAGTAATTTGCTATTACTTTGCATCCATTTAGCAGTGTTGTGGTGCATAGTTTGTTGCATAGTAATGATGGACAGACGGCTGGATACATTTTGCCGTGGCAAGACAAACAGAGGTCATTTTACTGAGTCAAGGTAACGCTCTTGTGGTCGAGATAATTTTGAATTCTGTTCCAGCTGAACACCAGACATTTTATTCAGCTGAGAGAGTATAGGAGGTACAGTGTAATGCTGGTACTGTACCATTGGCCCTCTCATGGACGGGACAGCTCTAGTATTCTGTTCCAGGTAACTCTGTACGGTGCATTGTGTAGTTGAGAATGAGTCAAAGGAGCCTGAAGTCTCATTCTTTCCGTCCTGCTGTTTCCAGGCGATGTTATTCCGTTGAAGGGACTGAGGTCACCAGGTTACAAATGTCATGAATCCAGTTGCACAAGAGGCTCCTTCGAAAGTTCACTAGATTCGTCTGTTGGTGGTCTGAATAAAATAGAAAAGTTATCATATTTATGGGGATAACTCTGTAAATACAACGGCATCTCTAATATTTTAGTTACGCCTTCCGCCAGACGATTTTTTTCATCTCGGGAAGGACCTACAGTGGCGAAGGGATTAATGAAGTTAATATCTTAATCCGCCATTTCCAGCAGTGTCTCATGAGCTGAATAAAACAGTGTGGGGATACCACCAGTGTAATATATATTCTTCCTCACAGTGAACGAGTTAAGGCAAATGTGCAGGACTGTGAATGGAATGAAAGGGGGAACCGTATTCCAGGTGGTATATATGTGGCTTCTCAGCACCTCTTCCTTAGCAGTTTATTTTGCTTATTACACTGTAGTATTGTCTTGTATGTACTGTGTACTGTATCGTTTAAAGTCGACATGGTTTATTTAAGTAACGTACTGGAGAATATTTAAGTGTTGCAATGTTGCCGAAGAAACACTACATGTATAAATCCATTTTAGAATACGACAGGATGATGGGGTAGTGTTGGGGATTCAAGCGGGAATATTGGCATGTATAATTGCCTGCGTAGGAACACTCTGTGGTGCCTTTTCTTGTGCCAGTTAATTTATATGTTTTTAAAGATAATACAGTTGGGAAGCGTTTTATATCTTTCTCTACATAGACAGTTTTCATCATTAACATATGAGATTAGGATGTGATAGTGCAAAATAGATCGGTCACGAAGAGGTGGGTACGATACCTCCGAAGCCAACTACAAATATGGCCTAAAGTTCTGTGGAGCAAAGATCTAAAGATATCCTCAGACTCTTGGCAGTGAGATCAGTTTGATTCTGTCAGTCCGATGAGGCGGATATTTCACCTATATTTTGTAGATGTTACCCAGACGATGTTATTCAGCCGAGGAAAGAAATGGGGAACACAGTGTAAACAGAAAACTATATTTAAACCACGTCACTGCCTTCTCCCAGTGTTAACCGGAAATCGCTGGAGGTAGAGTAACACATGTATTCCAATGTCGTAACATTTTTTTTTTTTCCTGCTAACTATGTAAGAATTTATTCCAGCTGAGGAGAGGTCTTTTAGAACCCGACAGGTTACAGTTATAGCCTTCAATAACTTGCCTCTTCTACTTTATGAGGTCTCCCTTAGACTAAATAAAGAATTGTTTGGAAGGAGCAAGAATACATTACAAAAGATTTCTACCCGAACTGTTGAAGGGTAAAAGTGTATGTGTCATGGTACTGAACTAGGTAAATATATATTTATGCAGTGTTAACACAGTGAGACCTGTGGACTGGATGTGCAAAGCGGTGGCTCAAGGCCTTGGGTGGCTGCAGCTGGGCAAACACAATATCCCTCTCCCTGCTCGTCCACCCTCCCTCTCCCTACACTTCATTCTCTTTTCCGTACTTTATACGGGCTTACCATCTCTCCTTGTACTTTCCATGCCTCCAGTTCCATTATTCCTCTGTACCCCCTCTGTACCCCTTCTCCCTCCTTTCCCCCAACTGTTTACCTCCGTACACTGAAAGCAGAACCATAACTAATGATCGCAGTTATACAATACACAGATTGTAGGTGATGGCTAAAATGGCATTATGTTTACGGAGTTATATTTCACGAGCGTTATTTGTACTGAAAAGCAGTTAATTTGTCAGTCCTGTCCAGAGTCACAAGCCAGTTAGGACCAAAGTTAACGGAGAGTGCGGGGTGGAGTAATTACGGTATAATAAAATTTTGATTGTCACTGAAATAATATATACACATCGGCCGCCTGACCTAATACGACTGTATTTTTATTGGTGATGGGGATCGAGATTAAACAGGAAAGCTACACGTCAGTAGTATGAAGTGTGTGTGTGTGTTGTACATTGTGCGACGTTAGATATGTTAAGCAAAAGGTTAATGAGCGAAGTACACGAAATGAGTGAATGTGAACAAGGCATGAATTTGACAGAATAACGGCATCAGGTGAACAAAGTAATTGATTTGTGCTGAGGACGAGGGAGGAAGGAATATAGTGTACCCTCCACCACTCATAACTCACAGACCGTTCCCACCACCACCACCGACCCCCCTCAGGTCAGTAAACAAGATGTAGTGTGTAGCGACAATCTGACCCTGCAATCAACAGTGTGCACCATAACCTACATGCATTAACGGTCTGTCTGTAATCCTTGATTGTGGACGATGAGAGAGAGAGAGGGAGAGAGAGACAGAAATAGATAGACAGACGCACGGGGAAACGTATGGAAGGTGAGAGGTAGGCAAGGACAGAGATAGGGAAGAGAAGTGGAAGTGAAGGAGAAAGCAGATAGGGATGGCTAGAGAAGGGGAAGAGAAATGGTATAGAGAAGAACAGAGTCAGGGACGGAGAGAGGTAGGGAAGAGAAATGGAAGGGAAAGAACAGAGGTAGGGGAAGGAGGTGACAGGTAGGGAGATGGAGAGGTAGGGAAATGAAGAGTGGAAAGGAAGGATAAGCAGGTAATGGAGAGAGGTAGGGAAGGAGAGAGAGCTAGAGATGAGGAAAGGGTAGAATATGGGAGAGGCAGAAAAGTGGAGATTTAGACAGAGGAGAGGCTGGTAGTGGAGTAAGTAGACAGTAGGTTTGTGCACGTTCAGTTATCTGAAACACGACACTATCGGATGCAGTGTGTGTGTTTGATGTGTCACTCGTTCTACCAGTCCCCGCCCTGGAGGTTCGAGGGAACTGGTATTGTTTTCATTTGGTTTGTCTGTCTGTCTGTTAGCAACGTCACGCGAAAACTCCTACAGGGATGATGGGCTAGAACCTTCTGAGCAGCTGATTGTAAAGTTTGAGCCAAACTGGGCCCAAGGCCCAGGCTATTGGCCCTAAAATGTAAAATTATATATATATATTACATCGCCAAAACGCCTTTTAAATTCGTCATAATAACATGAGGAAACCCAAAACCCTTAAGGGTGCATCTTTCAAATTTGCATCCTATAACATGCTTCATTACACCACGGGGGTCTTCCCCCCCCCAAAGTAGGGAAGGTCAGTGTCAGATGGGTCGTGACCTAACATTAAAAATGGCACTAAAATCGTCCAATCTTTCACCCGGATTTTCACTCCAAATTCTGATATATGACATCTGTGACTAAATATCCTGTTGTGTTTATACGTCAGCAGTAAAATGACTGCCGGGGACGGGTTTATAAAGCTGTGCCTTAGCACCGCTTCTTGTATTTGTAATATTATCATCATCGTAACGATTTTTCCCCCACCTAATATTGGTTGAACAAGATTAAAGTAATAAAGCTGGGAAATACGAACAACATGACATATTAAATGGGCCACACAATCATTCTGATTTTATCATTCAGCTTCCCGAAATCGTGGCTTCACCTCACAAACTAACCATTTGCACGTATCTTTGATGGTTGATATTCGTTTTATATGTGCGTCACATACACACACACACACACACACACACACACCAGATAGTCAGTACGTTATCTTTGTCGAGAGTTAAAAAAATGGCGCCATGAACCTTTGCCATGTGCCCCTTCGTACATAATTCATCTAACGAACTCGATCCCCTGCCAGTTCATTAGCCTCATTAACTCCCGTACCTGCTATCTCACCTTTTTGTACCATATCCATCTTCTTGAGTCAACAACGGTGCCTCAAAACGTCAATTAATGCACATGTATACATTTATAAATATCCTAATATATATGTTTCTCTTCATCTGGCCATACCATCCAAGCAAACTCTTTTACCCTGCTGTCATATCACTTTCCTGCATCAAGTGGTTTGCGAATTGCTTATATTCTTATCCATTCCATACTTCGCACTCGACTAACATTCCTCAGTATCCCGCTTGTGCTCTTGGTTTTTCAACATCATCCCAAAGATCAAAGTCATACCCATACATTAATTTAAACGCCAACACATCATCACACTGTCTTCGTGCATGGTCCCATTCAGACTTGTGATTTGTATGAGGATCTGTATAGCCCAGCTTCCCTTTTTTCCCTTTCCACTCTTCCTTCCACTTCCTTGGTACATTTAGCTTTACCTTATCACTGCACCGAGGTAGCTTAATACAATTAACCAGTAACAGTTTCTCTCCATTAACTAGCACATTAATCCAAGAGTCGCTTTCTATCTCAACAACCAGTTATCACTACTCTTGTCTCTATTTTCCTTTTAAGACATACCAGTAACGCTCACAGATACAGCACTCGGGTCCAGTCTGCACACCAGTTACCTCAGTATTAACAGCATACATCGGATTGACGATGGTCCAATCATCACCATTAAGTATCTACCTCCCTCTTCCCTCCATAACTCTCCACAGCTTTTCCGTAACCCCATCCATTATATCATATAGCGATGGGGACATCTTACAAATACCCAGTCTTGCATGTCTGCTGCCCGAGAGAAGACCAGCTTTATTAACATTTCATATAATTCGTACAAAAATACGAGCATAGACTTAAAAAATACTGTAGAATTTCACTTTACAAAAGTT